>NC_046326.1:24430723-24741414 GCF_009819535.1 Lacerta agilis | reverse complement strand
TTAAAAAGCTCATGGAAATCCACCAACCTTTTCAGTGCAGGTTTTCATTTTTGCAAGCAAATGCAGGATTGTTTAGTTTTATTTGCACCGATAATGCATTTCTATGCCCACTTCCCTAATATCCATATTCTATACACATTGCTTGGTTGAAGAACTGCATCCAAAATTTGGAGAAGATGTGGATTTCAAAGGATAGTTGGATTTCAGTTCATGTATTGTTTCAGAAAGTGCAAATTAGGTAGTTTCACATTAAAAAGTGAATTGAGCCAAACACCTGCTCCATCCACAATCTGGTCTCATGGGCCACAGTCACCAATATCTGATTTAGACTACCTTCATATCAATCCCTTAAGGCATGCAGATAAACAAATATTGCCAATGAGTCAGACTTTAAAATATTTGGGGAATTTATCACTTCATTTTCCTGAGTGAAAGCTGTCAGAACACATTGGAGCTGGTAAATCTCACATCCTGCTGCTCCTTTGGGCCCATTCCCCTTGTTTCAAGTCTGTTGACCTCCTTTCAGGTCATCCTTTCCATCCCTGTGGATAGCAATGAATTGGATATTTCCTTCTTAAACATCCCAAGAGGGTCAGGAATAAGAGGATGCATGTCATAAACTCAGGCACTTAAAATCCCCCTGATGGAGATGAATTAATTGACAAGGGATTAAGGGGGAATTAGCTGCCTTGGGTAGGCTCTTGGGAAGCCAGGAAGAAGCTGCATGAAAAATAACTTGCCCGGACCTCCAGTGTCCTAAGCGCCTGTCAATTCTTGTTTGAAACAAGTGCCCTAGTCTCATCCAATATCCATCTAACCTTTCCACTCTCCGTTGCTCTGTTTCCTTGGTAACCATGTAAAAGTCCTGGAAAAGAGGCACAGCTGCCTCTTAAAAAAAGAAAAAGAAAAGCAAAAGCAAGAGGGATAGAGAAGGAGAGAGAGACTGGCAATGTCTTCTTTCAAGAGTCTCTCTCTTTATAGGTGTCTTTCCATCCCACAAGCTCCAGACCTTTAGAGCCTGAAAAATCTCACCTTGAGTGTGCAGCAAATTAAGAGGATAATTAGGTGGGAGTTGCCAGGAAGCAAGATGACCAATCCACTGTTAAAGTTTGGAAGCCACTAAAGGGATGCCACGTGGTGCAGAGTATGTAAGCACAGCTTGTCAGAGCAAGGTGCACAAGGGGGAATAAATTGGTGGTCCAGCCACAGCATATGAGAACTCAGTTCAATCTTGTGCCAGAGAAGGCCCTAGGGTCTTTCTCTCTGAGTGTGTGTGCTTTCATTGACATACAGATCTTTAATCATAAAACAACATAGGAAGTTGTTTTATATCGAGTCAGATTATTGGCACATCTAACTCAGTACTCCCTACATTGACTTTGCAGGTGACACCAGACTCGGTGGGAGCTAATGTCACAAAAGACAGAATCGGGACTCAAGGTGACCTTAACAGATTGGAGAACTGGGCGCAAACAAAATGAATTTCAGTAGGGACAAATTTTAGGTTCTACACTTAGGTAGGAATAACCAGCTGCAACAAAGTTAGATGGGGGACAGACATCTGGCTTGCCAGGAGTACCTGGGAAAAGGATCTAGGAGTCTTCATGGACCACGAGCTTCACATGAGTCAACAGTGTGATGCAGCAGTAAAAAAGTTAATACTATTCTAGGCTGCATCAACAAAAGTAGCGTCCTACTCAAAATACATAATAGTACTGCTCTATTCTGCCTTGGTCACACCTGAAATACTGTGTCCAGTTCTTAGAATATTGACAAGCTGGAACATTTGCAGTGGGTGGTGACCAAGATGAGTAGCAGTCTGGAAACCTAGTTTTATGGGGAACAGTTGAAGGAGCTGGGTATGTTTAGTCTGGATATGAGGAGACTGAGAGAATATATAATAGCCATCTTCAACAATTTAAAGGCCTGTCATATGAAGATGGAGCAAGCTTGTTTGAACCTGCTCTAAAGGGTAGGACCCAAACCAATGGATTCAATATGCAAGAAAATAGATTCTGACTAAACACCAAGAACTTTCTGACAGTAAGAGATGTTTGACAATGGAGCTGACTTAAGGCAGTATGGGGGTCTGGTCCATCATTTTATATAGAAAGAACAATAAACACCTATTAGATAGTATTTCCTTCTAACTGTGAGTAGTGACTTTTGTTTCCACGAGTCGGAAGCTTCAGGCCCAGGGGTTCAATGTAGCCCTCCAGCCCTCTCTATATCACCCATGGAACTCTCCCCAAGCCACACCCACTTTTCCCAGTTCACACCCCTCACCAGCCCTTCTTCACACCCTTCTGCCCAGCTGGAATGTGCCTTTGAACTTTGATACGGTTGCTAGTCTGGATGGAGGGTAGAGAGGGGTTTTAAAACTAGTCTACTGTGCAAAAGTAGTATTAGCACTCATTGCTTGTTCACTTTTGCCTCAGGTCCCACCCACTACTGGCATGTGGCCCTTGGAAGGTTACTCAGAAAGGAAGGTGGCCCTCAGGCTGGAAGAGGTTCTCTATGCCTGAACTACAGGGGCAGCCACCAGGCTACATTTTCCCAACTTCCTCCCCTCTCCATTATAGAAAACTGCATTTCTGCTCTGTGAGGATTTGGGACTCTTTCGTTTTCCAGCAGGAAGGGTGGTCAGAAGATGGGAAGCAGTGGACAGCTTCAGGTCAGGTGGGACAAGCTGAAAATGTTGGCCATTGCTGGACTCGCTGATCTATCACTTCAAAGCAGGGGCAGAGGAAGGGGGTGGTGGGGGTGGTATGCTCCATGTGTCACCATGGAGGGGGGTGACAAAATGGTGGGCAGCACTCACTGCGGGGCCTGCAGCATGCCCGAGCCACGCGTCTCTCCTGGGAGTGACACAGTGGCTTGGGCATCCGCAGGCTCAGCGCTGCCCCAAACGGTCCGCCTGCCACCTCCCCCTCAGCTGTATGGCGGCTGAGTGGGAGGAGGCAAGCAGACTCCTCAGCACCCCGCAGAGTGTCCTGCCCCAGCTGGCTCTGCCCCTGTGGGCAGCTGGCCCCACCCCTGGGCATAGGGCATGCGCGTCACCCCAGGCACCCAATCGGCTTGCTCCGCCACCGCTTCAAAGGCAGGCACTGAGTTTTTAATCACTGAACAGAGGTCAGTGTTTGTAACACTGACTGTCTGTGCCATGCAGCCACCCAAGATGCCAAATGCCAGGAGAGTTTTTTCAGCCTAGCTCAGTGTTGATGACTTGGCACTTCCAACCTGCTGGCATTTCAGGTTTCAGTGTGTTAACAGACAAAAGGCCCGTTGTACGGCCTTGCTCGGAGTTGTGCCACTCCGTGAAACACAACATGCTAAGAACTTGGTATTTACAGTACTCCTTGTCACCCTACCAGCGGTTAACAAAGGTCAGAACTTGAGGCTGTCATTAAACCGTCTTCATTGGCTCATAAAAGGGAAGCAATTCCCTCTCACTTTCCTCTGTTCTGACCCGGCCCTGTTGCTCATTCTACTTCTTGGTTACCTGCCAAACGTCTCCTGGCCATCCATAGGAGGTCTAATTCTAATTGGCCAAGTTGGTCATTTTTAGAAGCTGGGTTCCTAGATAGCATAGGAATGAAGGAGCTGCCTTATTTATTCGTCTGTCTAGTTAGGAACACAGGAAGCTGCTTCACACTGAGTCAGGCCATTGTTTTAACTGGCTTAGTATCATCAACACTGACTGGTAGTGGCTATCTAGGGATTTAGGCAGGGAATATTCCCATCCCTACCTGGAGAACCTGGGGTTCTGGATGCGTAGCTCTACCAGTGAGCCACAAGCTTCCCCAATAAATTAAGTTTCCATTCCTCATGGTCTGAATAAATGGGTGATTTAATTAGGAACACAGTAAGCTGCCTTATATTGAGTCAGGTCATTGGTTCATCTAACTCAATACTGCTAGCATTGACTGACAGTGCCTCTCCAGGTGTTCAGCTGAGTCTCTGCCAGCCCTACCTGGAGACTGAAGCTGGGGAATTTCAGCATTGCAAAGCTGATGCTCTGCCACTGAGCTGTGGCCCAAGGCCAGTCCTATCACGAGACAGAGCAAGAAAGATACCCCAGGAGGCAAATGCAGAGGCCTGGGAGTGGACAATGGCTGCCATGCACCCCTCTGACATCCTGAGATGCAGTGGATGAAGTGTCTAACTTAAAATTCAGCAGGGAATCTGGTCAGCTTTCATGCATAAATTGAGGGAAAGCACAATATTGTCCATCCGAGGATAAGCAGGTAGGGAATGTATTGGCTCAGTCCTGTCTATAGGAGCATAGGAAGCTGTCTTATTCTGAGTCAGACCATGGGTCCATGTAGCTCAGTACTGTCTGCACTGACTGCCAGTAGCTGTCCACGATTTCAGGCACAGATCATCCTCATTTCTAACTAAAGATCCTGCGGTTAAAGCTAGAAATTTCTGTATGCAAAGCAGATGGCCACGGAGCCATGGCCCCTTCCCCTTAGCTAGGTGTTATTTACACTTACTCACCTGGGTCATCCTGCCAGGATTGAGCCTGGGGCCTTCTGCATGAACATCCCTTTCCTTGATAAAATTAGTTTCACTCCTCTTGGTCTGAATAAAGGGGTGGTTTTTGAGGAACACAGGAAGCTGCCTTATACCGAGTCAGTCCACCTAGCTCAGGATTCTCAATGCTGGCTGGAAGCAGCTCTCTGGAGATTCAGACAGGGGTCTTTCCCATACCTAACTGGATATGCCAGGGATTAAACCTGAGACCTTCTCTGTGCAAAGCAAGTGCTTCACCACTGCTGAGCTATGGCCCTTCCAAAAGGGCCACACAAAGCAACAGGGCCAGCTCTACCATGAGGCAAAGTGAGACAGCTGCAGATACTGAAGGGTGGTGAATGGAAAGAGTTATGCATGCAAACACCATGCAGCATATCCTGCACCCTCTAAGCAAAGCTCAGGTGCAGTGAAGGATATTGAAGCACGACTCAACTGCCAGTTTGGTCAGCTTTTTGTACATGGAATGCAGAGAGGCGCCATCTTGTCCATGGTTTCAGGCAGCAAAATGTATTGGACCAGCCTTGGAAAGCAATCGAGAGCACTAGAGGTCTGTCACACCTACTCTATACTGCTACTTCATCCCATCTTGCTACTCCTCAGACAGTGGAAACAGAGCAGTGGGAGTCGCTCATTGTCTATAACAATTGAGCCACGGTTGGCAAAGTATTACTTCAGTCTTTCCACTTGAGTCACAGATGGGAGAGTTATTGTCAGAAGCAACTCATTTCCCCCAAAGCAAAAAAAGAAATAAATAAAAAACGCCTTTCGGAACAAGAAGAATTAGAAAGGCTCAGGGACACTGGGTGAGGTAAGCCACTCTAGTCGCGGTGGTTTATTTGGGGAGGCAGATCAACAGACTGGAAAGGTCAGAGCTGAATGACTGGGTTTTGTCACAGTGATAGTAAGTAACCCAGGTGCCCAACCATGCAAAAGCTGCAAGATGGAAAACAAGGGGGGAATTTTGAGGAGGTATCTTGCTGCCTTTTCTGAAGCCCCAGGACATGGTTAGTTGCAACTGCTGGAATCTCCTCCTCACTTTCTTCTGGTCACCCTGAAGGAAATGGGTATGTTTGGTTTGGAGAAGAGTAGTATGAAGGGGGGAGATGCCACAACCCTCTTCACATTTCAAAAAGGCTAACGAAACAACAACAACAACAACAACAACAACAACAACAACAACAACAACAAAATAAAGATAGAAAGGCTACTTCTCTGGTTCTGCAGCTGAAAAGACTAGGGACCCATCTGCACTATACATATAAAGCAGTATCATCCCACTTTAAAGAGTCATGGCTTCCCCCAAAGAATCCCAGGAAATAGTTGGGGGTTTTGTGTTGTTGTTTTTAGGGTTCTGAGAGTTGTTAGGAAATTGCTAATCCTTTCACAGGGATGCAGCTCTCTGAGTAGTTTAACCATCAATCTCTCTTTCCAGGGAAATCTGGGAATTGCAGCTCTGTGAGGGGCATAGGGATATACTTCCCAATTTCTGTGGAGCTTCTAAGCACATAATGCAGGGTTCCTGATTGCTTGGGGGCTTCTAAGCAAATTCAGCTGAATGCGCTTAGAAGCCTTCTTCAGCTCCCTGCTTAATGGAGGAAGGAAGGAAGGCATGCCTGCCTAACAGGGGCAATGTTGCCATACACGCTCCCCCCCCCCCAAGTTTAAACCCTCATGCATTCCTTTTGAATATCTGAAGGGGGCTCCCAATTCTGTTAATGGTGTAATGGATTGTATCAATGCCGTTTTACTTGCAGCCACTCGTAAATAAAGTACTCAAAAGAAAAAAGAAAAATCAAAGTGTAACACAAGCAGAACAAGACTGACATCCACATCTAATCTAATACACAGTGGATACACAGCACCCAGAAGAGACAATCTGGATCCTTGGCTCTGAGAGCCACTTACTGGCTTTCATCAACACATTATAATATTAATCAAGACTCATAATGTGCAGTGATTTGCATGCCAACAAATATATTTACACTGTAAATTGTTTGTTGAAAAGCCTCAGAGAAATATGCAATTCATTGCTATTGAGCTTGGGTAGAAGAAGAAAAAATGTGTTTGTTTTATTAAGCAGCCTCCTTATAGAACTTTTTTATTTTGTTTTTGTCTTCTGGATTTGGCAAAGAAAATCATTAGCATTCATTTCCAATTATCCGCACAGGCCTCAGCATTGAGGCACGTAACTAGATCACAATTGCTTTGGAATGCCAAATAACTTACAAAAGCATCATATTCATGAACCACCAAGGAGCTGGGCAGACACTTGATCAGAAAAGGAGACAAGAAGAACATTTAATATCAGTCAACAAGGAATCAGACAACCAGCTGTTTGCTTGCTTTTCCCCACCCAGTTTTTTGCTTGGCAGATAGCCAACATTTTTTTTGGTGGTTTTTAAAGAAAGAGCCATGTTCTTAAAATGCATATGTCTATGCTCAGTTACAGCATAAAGGTAAAGGTAAAGGGACCACTGACCATCAGGTCCAGTCGTGTCCGACTCTGGGGTTGTGGCGCTCATCTCACTCTATAGGCCGAGGGAGCCGGCGTTTGTCCGCAGACAGCTTCTGGGTCATGTGGCCGGCATGACAAAGCCACTTCTGGAGAACCAGAGCAGCGCACGGAAATGCCGTTTACCTTCCCACTAGAGCGGTCCCTATTTATCTACTTGCACTTTGACGTGCTTTCTAACTGCTAGGTGGGCAAGAGCTGGGACTGAGCAATGGGAGCTCACCCCATGGCAGGGATTCGAACCGCCGACCTTCTGATCAGCAAGCCCTAGACTGTGTGGTTTAACCCACAGCGCCACCTGGGTCCCATACAGTTACAGCATACATGTGCCCTAACTAGAGATGGGCAAACATGTGAATTTCAATTTCTCTCTGTTTCTCATTTCATGTTTGGTTTTCCACATTTCCATATCAGGTTGCAATCTTATTTTATTTTAAAGAAAAGTTCTCATCTATCAGAATTTTACTACAAGTTTCTCCTAATGCACACATTTTTGCAAAACAATTTCCCCTGATATGATGTCCACACTACCCTAGTACATGCACTTTTGTGCATATTACTTGCCTTGAGAATGGCATTGCAAAAATCAGAAATGTGTGAATTTTCAAGGAAGGCTTTATTTGGTTCAAGCTTCCCTTCTTGAGAACCCAGAAAGGTAGCTAGATGGGCAAATATTCTGATCTGGAATCAGACAACCCCCTTCATTCCCAATGATTCAGATCTGTATAGTTTTACTGTGATAGGTTTGGTGGGGGGGGGGGGTCAGTCTGCATCATGTATATGAGTATGTGAAGAAAATGAAGTGCAGTTAAGGACATTTGGCTGGGAATTCAGGGAATTCTGCATGTAATGCATGTGGATGACTCACAGGCACATCAAACTACTGTCTGTGTTTTCAGAGAAGATAATAATATAAGCATATTGCAGATACTACTATTCATGCAATTAGGAGTAGAAATGATGATCCAGATATACTTGTATATCTACGTTTGTGTGTAGTTGTATCCTGAATGCATGATGTCAGTATATGGGAAGGCCAAAATTTCTGCAAAAATAAACATAGTTCCTACACATTAGCTACCATAGTTCCACGGTCATTCAGAAATTTGGGGACGCAAACATCTCTGAACAAAAGTAATAAGTCGATACGAGTTTTATCATACTGAACTGTTCTGTACACCCAAACCCACACCCCATCCAAATAAGATCCCATCTGAGATTAAAACACATTGAGAATCTTTTACCTACCAATATAGTAATGCATAACTGCAAACACCCATAAAAAGTTGGTGCACCTCTTACACATTCCTAGTTCCCTGCTCCCATGAGCCCTCTTCCCTTGCTACTCACATGTGTGTTTAGCCTGCCCCCAAAGTCATTCTGCCCACACTGTTGACACCATTGCTTTCAGCAAAATATCTGCAGCGAGGAGCCTTCGCTATGGTTGGAGAATCCCCATATAATTTAGAAGCTCCATCTGCCCTATGTACTTTAAACAGTGATGGCTTCCCCCAAAGAGTCATGGGAACTACAGTTCATTAAGGTATCTGGGACTTGTTATGAAACCCTTATTCTCCTCATAGAGCTGCAATTCTGAGAGTTCATTAGGGAGAGGGACTAACTCTTAAACTGTTCTGGAAATTGCCCACAGGAAAGGGGTGCAATTCCCGCACAGTTGATGCAAGCAGCAGGACTGTGGTCGCAGTGCTGGTGCTGGTGCTCCATCAAGCCCCGCCTATGCCAGAGAATAAGTTTGCAGCCTAAGTTCTGAGCCCTGGCATTAGTCTAGGAGTAAAGTATCCAGGCAATTCACAGTGGAATTTGCAGAGATTAACATCCTCGAGCATTCCTGCTCTCCATGCATTTGGAAGCACCATTGCAGTTGCTGGCAATCTGAAGGCAGTGTTATCCATTTTTCTTACTTTCCTTTATACCTTGGTCTAATATGCCTCATAACTTGGAGGATTCTGAAGCCTTCAAGGCCATTCCCATCCCCCTCTCAGTCACCAACCTGCCTCTGCATTCTCTTACAAGACCTCAGAAGGACAAAACATGGAATCTGAGCTCATACCATTTTCTCCCCAGCTTGCTCTGCTCCTCACTCGAGGGCAGGGAGTGTTGATTAGCAGAGGTGTTAGAAAAGAATTAAAATGCAAAGGCTCCCTCAAGTTCAGCCACAGTTGCTATTAGCAGGTGTATGGATCTCCTGGTCCGGACTCTAATTAACACTTTCAAGGGAACTTTCTACTCTAGAGCCAAAACTAGTAGATTAAGGGAAGCAGAAAGCAGGTTTCTTCAGTCTTTGTCTTTATACCATGGAAGGCCAGGGATGGCACATAAATTTGGGGCGCTTGTTGCTGAAAAGGAAATAGGTGGTGTGTGTGTGTGTGTGTGTGGGTGTGGGTGTACTGTTATTTATTTATTGTCAGCTACATTAGAATGATGGCACTAATGGCATTTAAGTGGATGGTAGAGAATTCACATTGTAGTAAGAAAATAAGAACAGCCTGCTGGATGAAGCCAATGGCTCATCAAGTCCAGCATCCTGTTCTCAGAGCAGTCACACAGATGCCTGTGAGAAACCCTCAACCAGGACCCAAGCACAAGAGCACTCACCGAACATTCCTGCAGTTTCAAAAGCATTAATGCCTCCGGCTGTGGAGGCATAAAGTAACCATTGTGGCTAGTAACTATCAATAGCCTTGTTCTCTACGAATTTGTCCAATCCTATTTTAAAGACATTCAGGTTGGTGGCTACCATTGCCTCCTTTGGGAAAGAAAACTGGGAAAGACATTGACTGAGAGAATAGGCAATGCTGAGCGAGGTGGACCAATGTTTTGACTTGCAATAAATCAGCTTCCAAGCCCCTAATACAATAAAGGTACAGAATGGAGGCTGGCTGGTCATCCTTTCCTCACACTCCAATATCCCTTACAGTTGCAGAGATGATGCTGGGCTGCAAATCTCAAAAAATATGTTGCCTGACACAATCTAGATGAGATGCTCTCAAGTATCTCCTGGAGCACCACAAGTGATTCTGAGGTGCAACACTCAGACTTGGCAGTGCAATAAGTCTCAGGATGGTGATTCTGACCTAAAGCGCCTCTCACCTACTCAGAACTGAAGCACAGGGCAGAGATGGGGCTTTGCATGCAGAAGGTCCAAGTTTCAATCCAAAGCACCTGGGAAAAGATCCCTGCCTTAAAACTCTGCCAGTCAGTTTGGACAATGCAAAGCTTCACGGACCAGTATATGGTATCCCTGTGTTCCTAAGACAGTCTGGCTTGATAGCTCTGCAATCGAGTTGAATTACAGTGGTACCCCGCTAGACGAATGCCTCGCTAGACGAAAAACTCGCTAGACGAAAGCATTCGTCTAGCGGGAGGCAGCCCCGCTAGACGAAAAAGTCTATGGGGCTGCCTCGCAAGACGAAAAAATTTCGTCTTTTTTTTTTTCCTTTTCGTTTTGCGGAGCGCGGCTCCCATTGCCGCTCCGCAAGACGAAAACCCCGCTAGACGAAAATTTTCGCGGGACGAATTATTTTCGTCTAGCGGGGCACCACTGTAACTCAGAGATGTCAGGAGAGAAGTGTGAGGCAGGACAGTTAGTGAGGAGGCATTTCATTCCATCTGATGGAACAGTAAAGAGCTACACATCCTGCAGTGAAAGAGTCTGCCAGACATAAATGTCAGGTTTATGAACAATTGAGCCACTCTGTTCCTGCTTGAAATTGCTCTTTAAGGTCAGAAATGTAAGTGTTCCCTCTGGCGACTGGACTCCTCAGGAAAGTGCAGCGTGGAAAGCCTAGAGAGGGAGCTGTTAGGCTTCCCTAACCTTTGTTTAGTGAGAAACTCCACTGTGAAGGGCACAGAGATCTCTTATACTCTCTACTGCCTGTTGAACCTTGACTGTGGAATTCAGGCTCCACGCTGGTGTTGGTAATAAAAATTTTATTATCAGGGTTCTAAACAGCTTCCCGGCAGGGCTCTCAATGCATGCTTGCAGTAGGTTCTCTCCCTAGGCCGGGGGTCAGGAACCTGCGGCTCTGGAGCCGCATGCGGCTCTTTCGTGGCCCTGCCGCGGCTCCGGGGCGGCTGCCTGGGGCGCGGAGTGGTGGGGGCACTGCGCCTGAGAACTCCTCGGCCGGAGGGAAGACGCGCCAGCCCTGCCCGCGATGGAGGGGCGGTTTGCAGGGGGGAGAGAGAGAGGGAGGGAGGGGGCAGCCGGGGGAGGCGCGGGGGGCGGGGCCTGGTGCGACGGCGGCAGCGCAGTTGGCGGAGCGGAGCGGGGCCGTCCCCGCCGCGGCCCGCCACTGTGAGCGCACAACAGGCGCTCCTCCTTCGGCTCCGGGGCGGCTGCCTGGGGCGCGGAGGTGGCGCGGAGTGGTGGGGGCACTGCGCCTGAGAACTCCTCGGCTGGAGGGAAGACGCGCCAGCCCTGCCCGTGATGGCGGGGCGGTTTGCAGGGGGCAGAGAGAGAGGGAGGGAGGGGGCAGCCGGGGGGAGGCGCGGGGGCGGGGCCTGGTGCGACGGCGGCAGCGCAGTTGGCGGAGCGGAGCGGGGCCGTCCCCGCCGTGGCCCGCCACTGTGAGCGCGCAACAGGCGCTCCTCCTTCGGCTCCGGGGCGGCTGCCTGGGGCGCGGAGGTGGCGCGGAGTGGTGGGGGCACTGCGCTGCGCTCCTGGCCCGCCTGGGCTGCGCCCGCCGCGCCGTCCTCCTGACCCGCCGTGCCTGCCCGCTTCCCTCCTTGGAGTGTCGGGCCCGGCGGGCGGCTGGGGTGTCCTTGTGGGGCTTGGCTCCGTTGCACCTTCCCCGGCCCCGGAGAGGCGGGCGGGGGACCTTCCCGGCGTCGGTCGCCGGATGGTGCTGCCGCCGCCTCCGCCTGGCTTTGCTGCTCCGCCTCGCCGTCCGGCGCCTCTTTGGCAGCGGGATCCGGGGGGCGCCCGGGGGCCCGGCCGGGACTCGGAGCCTTCCTGCGCCACCGTGCAACAGGAAGGCCGGGCGGCGGCGGCGAAAATGTCCGGGCTGCTTCTGAAACCTCCGCCAACCGGTGCTTCGCCAGCACTCGCTGCGGGCGGTGTACATGCTCAACGATGGCCCCAAGGGCGGCTCGGGGGCCCGGAGCCCCGAGGCCGGCGCGCTGCAGAGCCTGGCGCGATTCCCCCCCAAAAAAACCTGTTTTTTGCTTTTTGGCTTTTTGCCTTGCTCTCCCACCCCCCCTCCCCTCCTTTTTTAATCCAAGGGGAGAAATCCCATTTTTAAAACAAACAAACAAACGAAAAATAAACAAACACCCCCCACAGCTGCTGCAGCCACTCTATTTGAATTTTTATTATTACCCTTTTCTCCCTCTATCCCCCCTTTTTCTTTTCTCTTCCCCTTTTGTTTTTGTTTTCAAAAAAAGGAAAAAGAAGAAAAAGATTTTCCCCCTTTATTTTTATTTTTTAAACTACTACATATTTTTAATAGATATTCTCCCCACCCCACCCCACCCCCAATTTATATTTTTCCACCCCACTTTTCCATTCCCACCCCCCTTTTTCTTTCTTTCTTAGTTCGCTTGCCAACCTATCTTAGAGGGGGAAGCCCTCTCTCCCACCCACCACACCCCCCCAAAACAACTTTGAGCTCAACCCCAAAAAACGGGGGTAGATCACTGCTGAAAGTAGATCATAGTTTCTTGGGAGTTGGCCACCCCTGGTATAAGACATGTAACTAGAATAAAAATTTTAAAAAACCAAGCAAATAATTGTAATAACTACTGTAATAAAGCACTGCTATAATTATATATAATTTCCCTAAAATTTTGGTTTCATTCGCCTTTCCGTGCTGAAATGTCACAACCTGAAGGACCATGGCTTGCCCCCCCCCCAGTTTTGATCCTGGGTACGCCCCTGAGTCAATGCAAAAAAGTAAGAACTTATTCTTGTTGTTTTTACTAATTATACTTTGCATTGGCTCCTATACGTTATTTATTATTATTGCATTAAGGTAAGAAACAATATATGCAGCGTTATATTTGTTTTAAATGTCGCAATGGTTTTGCGGCTCCCAGGTTTTTTTTTTTCCTTTGGAAACGGGTCCAAGTGGCTCTTTGTGTCTTAAAGGTTGCAGACCCCTGCCCTAGGCCAAGAGAAGAAAAGGAGGGGTTGTCCAGGGGCGGGGAAATCTTATGAGGACAGTGCATGGTTAATTTGTTGTGTTGGAATGCAACATAATATATAAGATTAGGGAACACAGTACAACTAATAGGCAACTCCACTAACATTTGCGATTAACTGTTTTCTGGAGGGAAACACAATGCCATCTTGCAGGTAAGTGTCCTAAACAGGTCACAGGTTTGAAAGTATGACCATTGGATCTATGGTAAAGAAAGCAGGGCTGGATGCATAATTGAACCAGCTAAAGCATAAAAACACAAGCAATACACAACTATGGCTATGAACCCACTCCTGTTTACTCACCATCCGGTTTACTCTAACTGCTGATTGAGCAAATGGAATACACACAATGTTAGCTACCACCCACATCTATCATGAATCTATCCTGTTGTTTCTTATGAAATACAGTGGTACCTCGGTCTATGAACAGTCCTGTTAACAAATGCTTCGGACAATGAACTCTGCAAAACCAGAAGTAGGTGTTCTGGTTAGCGAACATTTCCTCAGAAGCCAAACATGCTCCACTGCTGGAGGGCTCCAGCCGCAGGAGGACTCAGTAGGCCTCGCCACAGCCTGGAGCTCGGCCCCACTGCCTGTGCAGCGGTGATTCGGCCTCCACTGCCAGGGGGAGGGCAGGCACTGATTATAAATCTGTTAGAGGACCCCGACCCCGCCATCCAAACAATCACTATCATCAGTGCAGGTAAGGGGGGGGGGGAATCACATTTTCATTAAAAAAAATCAATACTGTCTTATTTATTTTATAGTACAGTACATTGATTATTGCTTTCATTTTATGGATCAATGGTCTCGTTAGATAGTAAAATTCATGTTAAATTGCTGTTTTAGGGGTTGTTTTTCATCGTCTGGAGCGGATTAATCCATTTTCCATTACTTTCTATAGGAAAGCACGCCTTGGTTGAAGAACGATTTGGTTTAAGAATGGACTTCTGGAGCAGATTAAGTTCGTAAACCGAGGTACTACCGTACAGAATTTTGATGTGGTTTTCCCCACCTGAATTGAGAAAAACATGACCTAGCTGCAATTCAAGCCAAGAAAGTGTACACAGCTTATAAATCAGATCTGCATCACCAAAGTTTCACATTTGCTTTTTGCAAATAAGTGTCTTGCAGATGTGAGTCCAGCAGAAGTGGCCTTGCCATTAGGCAGGGAGAAGGCCAATGCCTCAGGTGGCAGAAGCCCACCCCCCCCCCCCCCCCGCAGGAGGCAAGCTCATGGGTGCCCCACCTTTCCTGCTGCCTCCACCAGTGGCAGAGAGGCATCACAGACACCAGCGCTGGTTTCAGGCAAGATCGGGTCTATTTTGGGCAAAATCTCAGCCAAAATCATGTGAGAACTTGTGGATCATGCAAGATCTAACACGATTTGGTCAAGATCTCACCCCAAACCAGTGTGATCTTGCCAGAAATCAGTGCTGGTGGTGGTGGTGCTTCTCCCCCAGGTGTGCATGTGCATTGCAGTGTCAGAGCAGGTAGCGATGGCAGGAACAGGTACGTAGTGGTGGGAGTGGCAGCAGCAGGGCAGGGCAGAACTTATTGTTTCTCCTCAAGTGGTGAAATGGGATGTGCTGTCCCTGGATGCCAGTGTGCTAGAAAGCAGAAATACCCACTGGAATGAAGCATCAGGTTTGAGACGTCTCAAACAATTATTAAAGGGAACCGGAGTCCTATCCTCCCTCACATCTGAGAGCCTTGGCAGTCAACAAATCGCTTCCAGAGATCCCCAAGGACCAGAGCCGAATTTCTCCATATGCTATTGAGATGAATAACTGTAAATCCAATATGTGAGCAAGATTTCAGAGCAATATCTGAACATGTCAGAGCTGAAACTTCCTCCAAACTATGTGAAATTGCAAGATGCACCAGTGAAATCTAGCAAGTCACTCATGCGAGACTTCCCTAGTTCAATGCTTCCTTCTGCACCTGGTGTAAAATACAATGGGAGATAGGAGACTTGATAGCAAGTAGCATTTCTGGATATTTCCTTCCATCGGATCTCAGATTAATAAAAGGAAAGGAAAGCTGCAGCCAGCCATGAAACCTCAAATGACCTAGAGGCCTAAGAGCTGGACATTCCAGCAGAAAATCAAATGGACATGACCTGTACAGATTGGGAAATACAATGGAAAAGGACAGATACATCAAAATGTTGAGTGAACAATACCAACCAGCAACAATTTAAAATAAGAGGTCATGGTCAGGAATTATAATTTTCCTTTGTCTCCTCCTGTTATTCCCACCATTGGTACCAGATCCTGATGATATAGTGTTATGCATTTGGGGTATGGGACTCAGTCTGGATGATGCCCCAAGCCCCTTCCAATTATTGGGGTGGTGTGCGACAATATGCTTTTCTTTTAATTTTTGTAGGTGGGACAATTGGTATGGGGAAAGTCAGAGTCCATAGTCATAAGGTTACCAGATTTTTTTCAGTGATTCCGGGGACCCTTTTCAACTTCAGTAGGAATGATAGGATTTTGTATGGGGACTGATTTGTAATTCTGGGTACTGTCCCCGGGAAACGGGGACATCTGGTAACCTTACCATAGGAGCATTGTAGATATAAGTACAACCGGGCACAGAAGCTCTGTGACCTTTCAATTCCAGGGAAGATTGTAAGGAGGCATTTTCAAACCTCAGGGTATTGAGGCAGGTGTTTCTGTATGCTGATTCTCCATGTCCGAGACATAGTTCCCCATAGAGCCCAACTTTCACTGGATCCGGTTTATAGAAGCTTGTAAGTAGGAAATTGATGTAGTGATGGTGGAAACATCAAACATCAGCACTAATATTTTTAGGATACAATAATTGCCTCAGGTGAGTGCAGTGAGGGTACAGAGATCTGGTGTGGATCTCTGTGCTGTGAGTCTGGCACACTTTTGCTTTACCTCCTGCCTGGCATGGAGTCACACAGGTCCAAATAAGCTATCCCCACCCCACTCTCCAAGTCAGTCCATAAAAGGGGGGGGGAGCAATGCCTCAAGGGGAGAAGGAAGGTTTGGAGAGGGGGGAGAGAAAAGAGCTATCTTCAGCAGGCTGTTTCTGGATGAAAATAATTTGGGCCCTGGAGCTGACATACCCACCACTGCTGAATGCACAATCTCCTAAAGTTTAAAAGAAATCTATCTCCTAAAGTTTAAAAGAAATAGGTTACAGAACAACCTTCGAAGACCCACAATTTTTGCAAATTTCTTAGGGCTATTGCTTAGGGCTATTGCTACATGGACTCAGGAAGCCATATGTCCCTACTTTTGCCCTTTCCACCAGCAGTGTTCTCCACCCTCACCTTGTTTATTCTTGGCACTGGAAGATGCAGTACACAGGGATGTTTGACCTCAATAATGAAAAGCATCAGATGGAGACCATCTGGAAAGAGCATCCAACTTTAACCTTGAGGAGTGTGTGTGTGTGTGTGTGTGTGTAGTGTAGTGTTTCCCACTGGCAGAAGCTCACTTTCAAGGGAGAGCCTATAATAATCAGGGAGGAGACAAATTCTCTGCTGAAAACACCAGGGTCTCCTTGGGAGCAATCAGCCTCTGAAGGGAAAGATGTTTAGGCACTGATGCTTGGCATTTACAGCAGGGAAGTTCCATCTGCTTCCTGTCATCTTACCTGGCCATTCAACGGTGGGGAAGATGTAATGCAGAGCCATCCAATTGGCAGCTCTCATCCTGGGAAGGAGAGAGGAAAGGAGGCCAAACCTGCCATAAGTCAGCCTTCAGAATACTGGGTCCTTCAGTGCCATAACTGTGGTAATATCCTGCTAGGACTACAGGGAAATGAAGAGCCTAACTGATCAGCCAAAACATACGTGCCCTGTGATGCAAAGTTACAATGTGTTTTGGGTCAAAGTGGACAGCGCCAAGTTGCTTCTTTTTTATATACTGTATGCTGACAATTGCACGTGTCCTGTTCCATTTATGGGCAGCGATTCCACCCCACCCCACTGCAGGAAAATAATTTATTATTAGTACATGTATATCTCCATTCTCTTCCAAATAGATGCCATGCTAGCTGTGGCTGATGGGAGTCAAAAACATTTGAAGGGGACCAGGTTGGGAAATAAATGGGATATGCATAGAAGGAGGGATAGGAACACATAATCTCAGGGTTGTGGGTTCAAGCCCCATGTTGGGTGAAAGATTCCTGCATTGCGGGGGGTTGGACTAGATGATCCTTGTGGTCCCTTCCAACTCTACAGTTCTATGATTCTATTAATTTCCCCTGATAGAATACAGACAGCTACTTTGCACAGAGTCAAAGCATTGGCCCATCTATTGTCTACACTGACAGGCAGCTGCTCTCTAATGTTTCAGGCAGGTTTCTCTCTCAACCCTACCTGGGGATTGAACATGGGAGCTTCTGCATGCAAAGCAGATAATCTGCCACTGAGTTATGTGCCCTTCTCCAAGTTAATACAAGGGTAGGGGAAAAAAGCTACGGGTAGAAGTTTATATATTTTCAGATTTCACAACTGATAGTTCTTCAGCGAAGTCCAGTTGAAAATGAGAGACACAGAAGAGACATTGAAGAAAACAGCAAACCAGGCACATGCTTCCAATACAGAAAGGAGAAAGTCAAAAAGAGAACGGGAGAAAGTTTGCCTCTTAAGCCTGTAAAACTATCACCTATTTTTTGATCTCATTTTCAGAAGTATCTATTGTGAAAAACACCCATACATCACTCTGGACTGACACGAGTTAAACTGACAGTGGAAGCTAGCCAGAAATAATAGTGTGACAGAGACTCTGATTTGCAAAGGTCGACAGTCCATTCAGAACAGACAAGAGTTGCCAGATAAAATGTTCCTGCCCAGCAGCATCCTCCAAGAAAAGAAAGGAAATGTATAGAAGGAAAATGGGGATTAATCTATGCATCACAGGCCCCTTTTCAGTGTCCCTCTAAACTCCAGCCTTCCCACTGGAGAAGGAGTCTGCCTCTGATAAATGAACTGGCAGCCAAATGATTTAGCTATCTCGTTCCCCCCTCCCCCCACAAAAAAATAAAAAAAATTCCTCTATTCATTTGATTTCTCTCAAGCCGAGATTCTGATTGCTTCTGACTACAGAGCTGGCAGCAGTGTGTTAACCTGCCTGCTCACAGCCAGGGATGTGGCCCTGCCAAGGTAGCTTTCAAAGGGGCCAATTCCACACTCCCTCGATCTGGGTGGCTGAGACAAAAGAGCGGCTTGGGGTGGGGTAGGGGAGAATACAGGCTCAGCACCTTGGTGGCATTTCTGTGCCTTGCAATTAACCTTCACCTTGGTAAACAAGCTGCGAGCTTTGCATGGGAAATGATCGTCTGCAAAATTGGGAAGGGCTCCTTAAAGGGGGAAATAAATTAGTGGGAAATAGCTCCCTTCCCCCCTGCCTCCATATCTCTCTGTCTCTCTCTCTCTCTCTCTCTCTCTCTCTCACACACACACACACACACACACACAAACATGTGCTCCTTTATAGCTGGTTACCCAAAAGCCAACTACACAGGAAAAGCAGTTGAAACAGAAATTTGCTGCCATGTGCACTGCACATTTGATTCGCAAAAGGATGTATGAGGCTGGTGTCACCTGCCAAACCCCCATTCCTGTTGGGGGCCCACCGTGTAGCACCTCCTCCTTGCAGACTGGGTCCAAAGGGAGAGTCAAATCAATGGGCACTGCCAAGAGTTGTGGTTAGACAGGAGAAGAGGTAGGCACAACCAGGGAAGAAGCCCACTGAGAACATCTTGCCCAGTGCCTCCACCCCAAAAAGAAATCTGGAAAAGGTACTCCAGGGCCTCATTGGTTAATTTCAGACTGCTGAGAGGTGTTGGGGGGTTTTTTTGGTCGGAGGAGGGGGTTGAAATACCATGGCTTGAAGCCAGAAGTGCTACTAAATTTCACCTAAAACATAATGTTTCACCTAAAACACAAATGTGCTTGCTCAAAACAACCAGTGGTTTTGTTGTTGCTTGTTTTTTAAGAGTTTTGATGAGAGTTACACTGTTTCTCTTTTGTGGCCTTTGTGTGTGAGGGGTGTGCATAGATCCCACACATTCCTGCTGGCAGTGGCGGAGCTTCATGTTCCGGCACTGGGGGGCCGACAGCAGGTTGGGGGCGGGGCTGGCGCACATCCTGGAGGCATGGCACCCAGTGCGGGGGGGGGGCAGCCGTGATGGCACCCCACTGGGATCACACTGGGATCACACTGCCGGGTGCGGTGCGCTCCCCTGCACTCAGTGTGACCAGGTCCACCACACTGGCTGCCAAGCCTAATGGGCACTGCAGGGCATCACAACTATGATGTTGTGAATTGAGCAGAACAGAAGGCAAGAGGTGAGAGAGCACCAAATATTGGCCTTGCAGAGGGCATCACTGAAACTTGAAAGACCAAAGTCCACCCTTGTATCCACCCTGCACTACAAACAGGAACTTGAATCTCCATCTTCAGGATAAACCAAAACCTTGGCCTTCAACTGGTGGGTTGAGGCCTGATCTAAACTGGCTCACAACAGCTACCTCTTCCCTGATTCACAGCCTTTGCTTCTCTAATGGACACGAAGGGGAAATAGCAGATCCATCCCATAGGACTGTAGATTTAGTCCATATTCAGAGGTCAACGTCATTCCCATTTTACAGAAAGGCTGCTGAGCAGCAGTTGTTATTTGTGCAAAGTCTCTTTTTCACCACCTGCCACCTTGTCCCATAGCTTAGGAACCTCTGTTCTCACCAGCAGAAGCTATTACACATGGAGCTTCCATTGGAGACACAATTATAAGTATATCTTTCAAAGGCAGAAGCGTTTCAAGGGGAAAAGAAAGGGAGTTCAAGGGAGTGGAGGCAGGCCTTGGTCGAAAGAAACCTCAGAAAGGAGTTGGGATGAGATGCTTTCATCCTGCAAAGCAGGACTGCAGAGCACAGCTTTAACCACACTGTTCTCCTGCTGATAAATACCACAGTGCTCAGGTGGGAGGATTTATTCCAGGCCATGCAGACCCTTTTCTCTTTCATCCAGGCTCTTTCACACAAATTGCATCCTTGCTAGATCTTAATGCAACCTTTTAACCACTGCCTTGTCCAGAGGCAAAGTGTAACTCTCTTTAAATCTTTCTAGAAATGTAGTTGACGGAGACAAATATATGTCTCAACTTCTCTCTTAGCCTCTCTACAAAATGATTCATCTCCGAAACAAAACTGTTAAGGCAAAAAAAGGGGGGGGTCTAATTTTCAAAATGTTCCTTCTAGTGTAAAAAATTTAGTTATGCATTATTACCGATGTAATGGAACCTGGTAATAATGGGGAAAATGAGCCATCGGATAAAGATAGCTCAGCAGCAAATAATATCCCCTGATCTCTCTCTCTCTCTCTCGGGGGGGGGGGGGGGCACAGTCTGTGCCCCATTCACTTATTACAAAGATACAAAGAATGGCCTGGCCAAAATATAAAACAGCCTAAATCCAGCTAGACTTAAGTACCACACCTAAAATGTGGGAGAATTTTGAGAATCTCCCAATGCTGCTCTTTTTTGGAATCCGTAATTCCCACTTGAAACATCCTATCCATCTTGCCAAGAAAGAATAAAGTGGGAGTGGGGTGAGAAATTATAAGAGATATTAACCTAGGTAGAACAAAGGGAATTGAAATTGGATTGTCTTATGGATCTTGCTCTATCTTCTGGGGCAACCCGGGTCCAGAGACTGAGGGGTAAAAATATATGAGATTTTGGTTAAAAAAAAACCCCATAAAGTTAAATAAAAGAATAACTTTGGGAATTAACTTTAGGCTAAGGGGTTAAAATGTATGGACAGAAAGAATGTATGAATTTAGAGTTTAGAAATAAGATGTAACATGAAAATTGCTACAAATGTATTAAAATGGACACAATGAGGAGGGAAACAGGGAAGTCTAGACAACAATGTATTTTAAATTATGAATGTGAGACTGTTTAATATGGTTGTTAAAATTATAAAACTGATTAAAATATTAATAATAATAAAAAAGAAACATCCTATCCATCTCCCTTTCACAGAGGCGTATGCTGCCTTTATCTTCGCAATAGCTCAAGCGCATAGAGGGTGGTGGTGGTGGGGTGAAGGCTGTACCAAGGTCAACCAAAGCGCTTCATGGCTGGGTGAAGATTTGAACCCAGTTTCCCCCACCAGACCAGGGATCGGGAACCTTAGGCCCAGGAACCAGCATTCTGTTCTCGCAGTGGCTGACCAGATGCCCATCGGAAGCCCCCAGGCAGGACCTGAGGGCAACATAATTATCTTCACTTGGGATTCCCAGCAAGCAGTATTCAAAGGTATGCTACATCTGGTGGCATTGTCAGGCACCTGAAAATCAACAGAAAGTGCACACACAGCAGCAACATATGGGTGAGAGTCAAATTTTGTAGTAGTTACAGTTCAGGTCTTGGATTGCGGGTGCCTGGGTTCAAATCTCCACTTGGCCACAAATGTTCTTACTTAATGATCTCAGAAAAAAGTAAAGGTAAAGGACCCCTGGACAGTTAAGTCCAGTCAGAGGTGACTATGGGGTTGCGGCGCTCATCTCACTTTCAGGCCAAGGGAGCTGGTGTTTGTCCACATACAGCTTTCTGGGTCATGTGGCCAGCATGACTAAATCACTTCTGGAGCAATGGGACACTGTGACAGAAGTCAGAGCACACAGAAACACCGTTGACTTTCCCGCCACAGCAGTACCTATTTATCTACTTGCACTGGCATGCTTTTGAACTGCTAGGTTGGCAGGAGCTAGGACAGAGCAACGGGAGCTCACCCCGTTGCAGGGATTTGAACAGCCAACTTTCTGATTGGCAAGCCCTAGAGGCTAAGTGGTTTAGATCACAGCGCCAACCCGTCTCAGTCCAGTTCCCATCTCTCAACTTCAGAGGGATGTTGCAAGATGCACATCACCCTCAAAACTTAACCCACCTCACAGGATTGGTGTTTCCTGCTTGGCAGGGGGTTGGACTGGATGGCCCTTGTGGTCTCTTCCAACTCTATGATTCTATGATTCTATGATTCTAGGATTGTTTGTGAGATGCACCCCACGATCCTTTCCTTGGAGGAAGGACATAGTATTGCACATGTTGTTGTTGTTCAGTCGTTCAGTCGTGTCCGACTCTTCATGACCCCATGGACCAGAGCACGCCAGGCACCCCTATCCTCCACTGCCTCCCACAGTTTGGCCAAACTCATGCCAGATGCTTCGAGAACACTGTCCAACCATCTCATCCTCTGTCGCCCCCTTCTCCTTGTGCCCTCCATCTTTCCCAACATCAGGGTCTTTTCCAGGGAGTCTTCTCTTCTCATGAGGTGGCCAAAGTACTGGAGCCTCAACTTCAGGATCTGTCCTTCCAGTGAGCACTCCAGTGCCTTTGTAAAACTACCTCTGCCTCCAGTTTAAAAGATCACAAGAACTTTGATTTGGAGGGGAGGGAGATATACTTTATGGAAATGAGGTCTCAGAACTTCCACTGCACTTATTCACCCTCAATACACTCCCAAAGGACTAAGAAAACACCAATGCATAATTGGCCTGGAAAGGGATGGCACATCTGATCAGTCTCCTCTGAGAGAAGAAATGAGCTCATTTAAATCAGGTGAAGTGCCCAGTGCAAGCCCTTCTAATTATCGCCAGCCACACCATGCAGGACAAGGCAGTGGCCCCCCACTGAATTCTCTTGCTACATCCAGCAGCATCAGAACAGTGAAAGCAATGACTGGGGGCCACCATAAGAGGAGACTCTGTTTGAGAAAACCACTTGTTGACATTCTGCACTGACATTTGTTATTGGGCTTCATTATTTGCATTGCATGATTATAAGAGGTAGCATCTGCTGCCTTGATTTGATATGTTGCGATCACAATGACACTTTCTTTGGTTATCTGATGTGGTCCTTGTGAGCAATCATAGCAAGAGAAGGAGGCTGGGGGGGGGGAAGCAGGCCAACAATGCTGCCCTCAGATAAATAATGTATCTCTGCATTTGCTGTTTGACAACAATCAACACCTCCACACCTATTCCGCAGCGAGAAATCAATGTTTCTTATTTGCCTCTTGAAAGTGTTGTGATACAAAGTTGTGTGCCATTGTTTTCCAGTGACATTATTCTCGATTTTCAGCGGTTGAGTGGAAAGGGGCATGCAAGGCGGACCAGTGTATTCTCTGCACTTCGATTTGGTACGGTTGTGGCAGTGTAAAAAGTTCTATTTATTTTGTTATCAGGCTGAGCTGGCATTCATTCCAGTCAAATGTTTAGCAGTAAAGAAACCTGAATGATATAACTTCACACTATATTAAAAAAAAACCCAAGGAAAACACACAGCCATGTTTTGTGATGATGACATGTTTAGTTGGGGGGGGGGGCATGCAATGGCTAGGGAAAGAAATCTGGTCAAATAGCAGTGGGTACTTTGAAGGGGGGCAGACTAGCCAATGCTTTCTGTCCACTAACTAAGAGGAATTGTAGTTATAGGTAGGTAGCCATGTTGGTCTTCCATAGTCGAAACAAAATTTTAAAAAATTCCGTCCAGTAGCACCTTAGAGACCAACTAAGTTTGTTATTGGTATGAGCTTTCGTGTGCATGCACACTTCTTCAGATAAGAGGAATTCTGTTACTCTAGTGGAAAAATGGAGCACAACAGATTGTGCAACCCACAAACTTACCAGCAACTTGCTTATTCATTCTGCTGGTACAAAACATTTTGCCACTGGAACAAGTATACCACTAAGTGACTTTATCTTTGGGCAACATTGGATAGACATGGTGACTAATCTGTGATGTTTTGTTTTTCTGCAGTTCTTATTTTTTTCCAATCTGAAGTTCACTTTGTCACATTTCAACATCAGTCTGCATTTTTTTTTTAAAGTCCTCATGAATATCCATCAGCATTTTAGGGCACGTTTCTGCACATATACTCATTTGTACACAATGCATCACTAATATGTGGATTTTTATGCATATTTCCTCTTAACAATATTCATTTTTGTACACTTTTTTGGGTTGGATACCTATGTCACAAAATTCAGAGAAGTGCAACTTTCGAAGGACAGCTGCATTTCAGGCAGTGCGAATTAGGAAGGTTCACATTAAAATGTAAACAAAACTAATATTCTTCCTCATCCCTATGGAGCACATAGAGAACAGTTGCATCTAAGCCTAAGGTGTCCACGAGTCTAAGAAACAAATGTTTTCCACTGTTGCTCACGCCACAGTTGCCTGAGCTTCAGGACTAGCTTGCACTTGGAGAATGAAACAACTTATCAGGCCTTGAAGTCTTAAGGAGGAACCACAAGGCAGGCAAATGAGCTCAACACACAAGTGATTTAGCAATCAATAAGAGTAGCCAAACAAGTAGGAGGAGAACTAATGGGAAGAGAAATACATCAAGGTGTGTGAGAGAAAATATCCTATTGGGATTGTTCATCACTTGACCTCTGCTAACCTAGTGAATGCAGTAGGACCCTTTGGCCATCTTCAGTGGTGGCACTGAAGAGCGGCCAATAGACTCCTGCAACTTTCTCCTCTACCAACCACGCCGTCTGGCCACCTGTATCCTGGGTCCTTAGACTCCCCCTTTTTTCAATGTGAATTGGGCAGGGGTCACCATCTCTATTGCCAAGTGACAGCAGGTGCCTGAATGTTGGGAGGTGGAGGAATGGAGAGTGTGGAAACTTCTCAGCAGGCTGTACCATCTTCATTATTTATAAAGTTACGACTGAATACAGCAAAAATATAAAGGAAAGAAGGAAGGGAGGCATTTGTAGAGTCATCATTGACTGATACATCTGTAGGAAATTTGACACAAATTAAATAAACAATGACAAGATTAGCCAATTTTGTTGGAGGAGTACATGCACATTTCTAACACTGAGTCTACATGTTAAACAAAATAACTTAAGAGGAGTTTTACTGGGTCAGATCAAATGTCAGTTCTTGGGTAGATGACTCAAACTTGGCCAAGCATCTTCTAGTTAGCAGCTAATTTCCACTAGGAGTTTGGAGGGGGGGATCAGGGAAGCCGCTAGACATAACAATGAAAGGAGTGTGAAACCCAGCCAACACCTCCTTCTCTCTATCAACATGCTGCTGAGCAGAAGGCAAGTCGGATGCAGCCTCCCCCTCCCCAGAAGAGAGCCCTTTGGTGTTCTTTGCAAGTAGATCTGAGCTTCTTGCCATAAGAATAACAGAATGATGTGTCGCTTGGCTGGCTCTTAGTTGCCACTGAGTATTGCCAGAAGTGAAAAAATTCAGGGTGAATTGGGAGGGACTGGTGCAGGACTTGTGACCCATTGTTAGGATCTGGAGAAAATCTAAGAGAAAGTTGATTGTTTGCTTGGTTTTTGTGGGGGTGGGGGAGGCTGCACATCTTTGGCTATTAAGAATGCATTGTTATAGTACATCTCTGATTTCTTTTTAACTGGGAATCTCCCTTTCAAAAAGAAAAAAAAAGGACTGGGAGTTCCTAGAAATAATAATAAAAAAATGGGCTTCCTTTCCTGCTTTCCTGCCTGCTTGGTATTCCAGGCTGTCTGTTGGGTTTGCTTGCTTGGGTGAAAGCTGCTGGAGAAGTATAGCAAAAGGCCAGTTAGTCCATTCCAGGGGCGTAGCAAGGGGGGGCGGGGGCGGGCTGCCCCGGGCAGCGCCCTGCTGGGGGTGACACTTTGGGCGGTGGCCCCGTCCCCTGGGCTTTTTTAATAATAATAATTATTATTATTTTAAAAAAATTAGGCTACTTTCAGCACTGCCGGGGTGGAGTGGCAGGGGCGGCCAGTGAGGAGGGGTGTCACCCCAGCTCCGCCCCGGCAGCACCAAAAATAGTCCCCGCCTTCCAGCGGCTTTTTTCGCCGTGGCATGGAGGCAAGGGGCGGGCCAGTGAGGAGGGGTGCCACCCTCTCCTCGCTGGCTTGCCCCTTGCCTCTATGCCGAGCTCCACCGCTGGCTGGCCTGTGGAGCCGGGGCATGGAGAGGGGCGGGCCAGCGAGGAGGGGTGACACGAAGGGGTGCCGCTGCCGGGTGGCGGATTCAGGAGTCTTTGCAGACCGCAGAGACTCCCGAATCCGCCGCCCGGTACCCCCGGGGGTGGGGCGTTGTGACGCGTGCACCATGACGTTATGACGCACGCACGCCCCCCGATGCCCCACCCCCAGGGGTGCCTCTTGGCTTCCTGCCCCGGGCAGCCAAGGGGCTAGAAACACCACTGGTCCATTCAGACGTATTTTTATATGATGCATATTGTATGCTTGGGCCTAGCAACAGCACCTGACATCTATGGGCAGATGCCAGAGCCCAGTGATGATGCCTGCTTGCCCCTCCTCTCCCCCCGGGATCCCCAAGGAGTGCTGGGTGGCTGAGTCTAGCCACCATTTAAATTTCTCACAATACCATAGATGTATTGCCCTGAGGCATTATGGGAAATGTAAATGGTGGCTAAACACAGCTACCCAGCAAGACTTGGAGTGCTGCCTCTACTGCTAGCAGCCTCCATGTAAAACCCACCAAGAGGGTGACCCACCACAGAATATTTTGCTCAGTGCCCCATCAAACCTAGGAACGCAGCAAGTTGCCTAATACCGAGTCCCACCACTGGCCCATCTAGCCCAGTATGACCTACACTGGTGTAGCTCTCCAGGGCTTCAGATAGGGATTATTTCACATCCCTATGTGGAGATGCTGGGGATTGAAACCGGGACCTTCTGTTTGCAAGGTTGATGCTCTATGACTGAGCTATGGTCCTCCAGTGTGGTGTAGTGGTTAAGAGTGGTAGACTCGTAATCTGGGGAACCAGGTTCGTGTCTCCGCTCCTCCACATGCAGCTGCTGGGTGACCTTGGGCTAGTCACACTTCTTTGAAGTCTCTCAGCCCCACTCACCTCACAGAGTGTTTGTTGTGGGGGAGGAAGGGAAAGGAGAATGTTAGCCGCTTTGAGACTCCTTCGGGTAGTGAAAAGCGGGATATCAAATCCTAACTCCTCCTCCTCCTCCTCCTCCTCCTCCTCCTCCTCCTCCTCCTCCTCCTCCTCTTCTTCTTCTTCTTCTCCTCCCCCAACCTGGAATGAGCCTTACTTATGCTCTACCTAAAATCACTGTCTTAAAATTAGAGTCAAATAGCCCTACCTGGTCAAGCCTCAACAGGACAGTCATGGGGGGTGGGGAGGAGCCTAAATCATTGGAGACTAATAATTTAAAAAAAAAAAAAAACACCACTAGGTTAATACGAGCTGAGAATGTCATAATTGTGGACAGGAAATCCTTGCCTTGCAATGTGAGCTAGACCACGTTCTGCCATATTGTGTTATTACGAAGAGGAACCCACAGCATTAGACCACATTAGCATTGTGTTCAGAGTGTAAGAATCCAGGTAAACAAGAAATCAGAGAGCCTATTCCAGTCTTCTCCCTCTCACGCAAGTAATTTTATCTATCCTAATAATGAGGCAAGGAGCTAGACTGTAGCCAGGCTGAAGG
Organism: Lacerta agilis; assembly: GCF_009819535.1. Classification (NCBI taxonomy): domain Eukaryota; kingdom Metazoa; phylum Chordata; class Lepidosauria; order Squamata; family Lacertidae; genus Lacerta; species Lacerta agilis. The sequence goes on along the minus strand of NC_046326.1, from coordinate 24,713,733 downwards.
CACCTCAGGTAAGCCAGGAAACACAGTATCTGATAGCACAGAGCCACCCCAGGAGCAGGCAAGCTGTCCCGCTGTGTTATTAATACATGAACTTTGCCACCGCTCTCCCACGCTGCCTGCTGATTTTCATACCATGTTGCATAATTAATCTGTCAACATTCTGTGACGAGGCATAAATATTAATAACACGATCACACAGTTGGCTGTTCCTTTTAAAATGCAAACTTTTGCAAAGATAAATTGCACACTTAATCTTAACCAGCTTTGAGGAGTGTATTTTTCTTTCCCTAAAAAAAAAGAAAAAAGAGAGAGACGACACATTTGGTTTTTGAACAGGAAAAAAGTAAGGGGTTGAAAGTTGCCTACTTTTACCTGCATCGATTTCCCCTGCCCACCTCCTCTCCCTTTTAACTTTGGAGATATATATATATATATTTTCACGGAGTTGTACTTCCATTACTGCAAAGGGGGGGGAGGGGGGAGCTCTGGGATATTGAAATGCAGTACAAGGGGTACATGGAGGAGAGCCATAGCTTGCTGGTGAAGCATCTTTCTTGCCTGCAGAAGGTCGCCAGTTCAATCCCTGGCATGTACAGGTAAGGCTGGAAAAAACATTCCTGTCTGAAACCCTGGAGGACCCCTGATATTCAGTGGAAATGCTACCAAATCAAGGTACAGCCTACAGTGTGGATCACTGTTGTCCCCAAAGTAGGTGGTACGTGGAAAACAAGTGAAGTCCCCAGCCAAAGGAGAATGACAACTTAAGTTGACAGTATATGCACAACTTGCAGACTTAACATATAGAATAAGAGAACAAGAAGAACATAAATTTAAAGAAGATTGGAAAAAGTTTATTGACTATATGGGGAATAATTGTGTACAGCCAAAAATGCTGACAGCATTGAGATAAATTCAACAGTGTAAATAAGTTTTGATGGATGCAATAATGGAATACTGAATGGTATAGTTTTTTGTAAAATGTGCAGGGATTCGTGATAGGTAAAATGAACTATGGAAGGAGAAGAAGGGGAGTCATTGATATCTTAAGGATGTAACAATGAGTACTTAAATTGTAAAACAGAAAATTACACACAGAGAGAGGGGGGTGATACCACCCCTTGGGGATTGCTTTGATTACCTATTGGGTGCTAAGATGCAAGGGAGTGGCAGGGGGTGCTAGAGGTATTGATGACTCTCAGACTTCGAACAGCTGGTATCACTGGGTCAAGTTAATCAATTTTATTGAATTAATTAAACTAAATATTTTCAACTGGATTTTGAATGAACATGCAATTAATTGTTACCATCTCCCCTCTCTTCCCCATTTTATCCTCTCAACAACGTCTTGAGTTAGGGCCCAAAATCACTTAGTGAGCTCCATGGTTGAGTGGAAAGTTTTACCTGGGACTCCCCAGTCCTAGTCCCATGCTCTTACCACTGCACCACAGCAGCTCTCGGTTGTTATTTTGCTTTACAACACAACCAGGACATTTCTCCACTCCAGTCTATGTCAGCTGTTTGTGCGTTTTAGAAATATTAGTGTGTTTTGGTAATATACAGGCCAGCCACTGTGTCAGGGAAAGGGAAAAAAAAGAAGTAAACAATTTAACCTCAGAAGTGGAAGGATTAGATTTCTATTGGTAAATATTGATTCCTCCTCCCCTTCCTCTTTCCTGGACTGAAGCAGACCAAGAAATAAATACATTTCTATCAGAGATAATCGAAAGTCTCTTACGACAAAAGTAATGAATAGGACCATAATGTAGCCCCCTTTCTGTAAAGGATAAGCAGCAAGAGGAGGAAAACTGAGAGATGGTGGGTGTTTCCTTGCATGGCACTAAAATCGCATTTAGGTCACCCCTGTGACATTTCTGGATATAGGGAACCATTATTTTCAAAAGTAAATGAATATACATTCCAGCACGGATAGACTTTCTCATTGCAGATACAAGAAAAGAAAAAAAGAAAAGAAAAAAAAGAAAGGGAGTGTTTATTGCAGTGTCTGAAGACTCCTAGGGATTTCACCAGCTGGGGTCAGTACGATTTGTGGAAAGTGATGTTTGTGGCTACTCCTTATAGTAGCAACTTGCAACAGAGTAATCTCTGCATTGCGTTCTTCATGTGTGAACATTCAGATGAGAGAACTACAGACTCATGACCCTGTGGTTAATCTAGCTCCCTGGGACATTCCATCCCAGTGCACATGTTATGTTACAGGTGGGTAGCCGTGTTCGTCTGCCATAGTCGAAACAAAATAGAAAATTCTTTCCAGTAGCACCTTAGAGACCAACTGAGTTTGTTCTTGGTATGAGCTTTCGTGTGCATGCACACTTCTTCAGATACACTGAAAGGTGGGGCATAAATGCAATAAACGACTGAAAAAATAAATGAATGAATGCAAAGCTACTAGTCAAAAGAATACACAGACTCCCTCGTGGAGCAACTGGATTCATTTTTTTTTATTAAGAATTTATTAAAATTTTCAGATAAAGAACATAAGAAACAAAAAGAAAAAGAAAAAAGACAAAAACATTAAAAAAACCTACAACTTATAACTACAAACCACTACAAAACAAAAAATACAACATAAAAATTACATCTCATTACACAAAAATAAAAACAAATTCCAAAATATACTAAACTTATTCAAATCTTACTTAATGGACTTCCCCAAACCCTCTCTTCAGTGTTCATTTCAAATATACTTTAGTAACTTTATAACCCCTTTAAATCTTCTTTAAAAACTTATCTACCTCATTATCAATCTCTATATCTCTAAACTTATTTTAATAATACAAATACCTTAATTCTTACATCTACCCTAAAACTCCTATTTTAACTTAACCTATTATTGCTATCGCCTCGATTATCCATTGATTCCATCAAATCTCTATCTTTTCACGTTTCTTTAAATAGTCCTTGAATTTCTTCCATTCTTCTTGCACCTTTTCCTCCCTCTGGAGCAACTGGATTCATATATCAGTTCAACTGAATATGGACTCTTCTGCAAGTGGCGGTGACAGGGGCTCCATAGGAAACTCTGTATCCAACCTCAAACAATCAAAATCCAGTAGTTTAGGCCTTAGGAGACTGATGCCAGGACTATTTCCCAAGCTGAAACGAGAGCTTGGCAGATAGCAAGATGCACATCCCTGTGTTTCTGCAGTGCTTTGAAGCCGAAAGCTTAGTTTGAGCCTCCCTGCTGATTGGTGCTTCCTGCTGTCCTCAGTGGGGATTTGCCTACTGCTGCTGTTCCTCCCTGCTGCAGGGCTCCCGCTGAGACAATAGCAGCTGCCCCCCATTTTCTCTTGCATCAGATAAAAGGGTATGGGAAGCTCTCTTTCGGAAAATGTTGCTGACGTTTCTACCAGATTTCACCTAGCTGGGGAAATGGGTGTGGATTCGGAGGTTACATCGCAGGCTAAAGATCTGAGAAATGTCAAGGGAAGAAAAGAGAGATTTGCACATTCCTAGCAATACCCTCCCCAACACAGACATGCAATTTCTATCCAGGACCACTTCATCTAAATTCCAACTCTTTAGTGGTATTCCCTCTTGGGATACTTGGAGCTGTTGCCATTTCTTCAAGAAGTAACCTCATGCTACACTAGTGATCCTACAGTGATAAACAAACCCTTTCAGTATCAAGCTAATTGGCAAACCAGTAGGAAACTGAAAGTGTGGACGTACTTGCCACACCAGAGATGGGGAACATGGGGCTCTCTGTTTCTTCCATCTATGCCGGCCAGCATGCTCAATGGTCAGGGTTAATGAGAGTCACAGTCCAGAGACATAGTGGAAAGTGGGTGTCATAGGCTCCCCACACCTGTTCCTAGTGTAGCAGGGGGATTTTGTCCAAAGTCTCTGCAATCCAGATCTCTGCAGTCCAACTCAAGCAAGGCAAAAATAAAGTCTTCTATCAACACTCCAATTACTTTGTTTCACAAAGTATTGAAATGAAAGGGATACTTTAGATTAAAAGATTTGCTTAATGGCCTGATTAATGCATTGCAAATAGATAAAGCCTGATCTAAGAATCTGTTTTAGCTCTTAACCTTTCCCGCCTGGTGTGTTTTTCTCTCTCCCCTGTCTGTGAGCAAGGATGTGTTTTGATTTAATATTCCATTCCTGCTGCTTTGTATCTGGGGCGAATTGCGTCTTTCACTTCTCTCTCTCTCTCTCCCCCTTCTCAGCTTTCTCCCCACTTTCCCCTTTATGCGCAAAGTGTCTGAATGCTTAAAATAAACAAGGGGGAGGCAGTAAGCAAAGGGAAGCAGGGAAGGAAGAGGAACTCACCTGCATGGCACGGGCAATTACCCCATTCACCCGGTTGAGTTCACAAAATTAACTAGCACCATACACCATTGGGCCAAATTATTTATGAGCTAACAAGCAGGAGCTGCCATTGTCCTGAAGACTGTGGCACAGACACAGCTAAGCTAAGCTAAGATCATTACAGTGTTGTCTGGTCTTGTCAGAAGCTTTCAATACCATCAACTATGGTATCCTTCTGGAGCAACTGTCTGAGTTAGGGGTGGGTGGCACTGCTTTGCAGTGGTTCCAGCCCTACTTGGATGGTTGTTCCCAGAGGGTGTTGCTTGGGGAGTGTTTTTCAGCTCTATGAAGCCTTCAATGTGGGGTTCCACAGGGTTCAGAAACATTAATAGCCAATGTTTAGACTGGTGCTTAAAAGATGGTGGATGAGGTGATATGGAAGCACACAGAGGAGAGCTTCAATCTCATGGGTTCCCTGTGAACAGGGATTGGTTGTTAAACGGTTCTGGGAAGTGTAGCTCTGGGAGGGGACATGGGTGGTGCTGTGGTCTAAACCACTGAGCCTAGGGCTTGCCGTTCAGAAGGTCGGTGGTTCGAATCCCTGCGATGGGGTGAGCTCCCGTTGTTTGGTCCCAGCTCCTGCCCACCTAGCAGTTTGAAAGCACGTCAAAGTGCAAGTAGATAAAATAGGTACCGCTCTGGCGGGAAGTTAAACGGTGTTTCCATGCACTGCTCTGGTTCACCAGAAGCGGCTTAGTCATGCTGGCCACATGACCCGGAAGCTGTCTGCAGACAAATGCCGGCTCCCTCAGCCTATAGAGCGAGATGAGCATTGCAACCCCAGAGTCATCCACGACTGGACCTAACGGTCAGGGGTACCTTTACCTTTAAAAACTATCAGCACCCCTAACAAATTATGGTTCTCCAAGTTCTTTTTGAGAAGGCATTACTGTTAAAATGATGCAACAGTGCTTTAAATGCATGGTGCAGACATTACTTCAGTTTTAATGTTCCTTGTAAGCCACCATGGAAGAATTTGCTTCCTGAAAGGCAGGATATAAACACTTGTGATAGATAAATAAATGGATACACAGTTAACCATAAGAAATGCACAAGAAAGAGCATTTCAAGAAGTGGCTGGAATCCTGAGCAAAAACAATCCATGCTGCATCATTTTGTTGCAGGTCCCATTTGTCACTCAGGCTACCCCAAAGAGGAACTGTGTTGGAAGCACTCAGACTGTGAAAGCAACATGGCATCACTGACCAATGGGGATCCCCTATGCTAATGAGCAGAACACTCAGCATTCCAACATTCATATATCTTGATTCCCAGTTGCACAGCCCAGACCTTGAAAAATGAAAACTCAGCAGGACAGGACAGTGATCATCAGCAGCAATGAAGCTCTCTAAGTTGTTATACCGGCAGGCTGATAAAGTCTAAGAAGCATTTAATTTTCTCATGATGGTGTATCACTTACACGAGGCTGCGGCTTTGACTCTTGGTCTCTCTCCCCCTCCACCCTGGTCTCCATTACAGCAAGTGAAAAATATTGACAGCTAAGTTTAAAAGACTTGGTATGTTCATTCATGGCCTCCGCTTAAGACTAATCTCTCAGAGCCCCCCCCCCCTTAAAACAACAGTCCCCTGATGCTTTGCAAAGTATATATAAAGAGACAGCTCAGTGGCAAGATGCCACAACTAGATAACGATGATACATGCAATATTGCTATTTACATGAGGTCACTTGTATTGCAATTCATTTAGAGATCTAGTCCTCTTACGGAAAACTGACAGGTAGGGGACAGCTCATGTTTCATCGTGAATGCTTCTGAAATTCCCCCTGTTCAAATGTCTTCATGGATGTTGATGTGAGGCTGTGCAGAGTACAGAGGCTGCTTCAGCTTATGTTCCACAGTCTCAAGAAGGCAGATGGAAGGTGAAAACCCTGATGAAAACTTTACATACATGAACTCCAGGTAGCAACAAACATGAATAGGTTTTTGCATTTCCTTTTGCCAATTTTTAACTGAATGTCATTTCTTCTTCTTCTTCAAGTGCAATGTCTTTGCAGCCATTGCTCAAAACTCAACTGCCGGCTTCCAGGTTTTTGCATTGTCAACATTTTATGTACCAATTTCTCATTGCGCCCCCTTATGTATGTTAAGTACCACTAATTGTAGAGTAAGAAGCACCATCTGACTTGTTGTAGCATTTTTATTTTAAAATATCAAATTCCAATATGCAGCTATTTGCTGATCTACCATTCTTCCCTTTTTTGGTTGTTTTTGGACAGGGGAGACTTTTCAGACTATTTCACATTCACAGTTTATAGAGATTTTTAGTTCCTGTCTACTTATCAAAATGCACAAACACATGAAAGTTTTAATTAAAGCACCATGTAAAAGAAATGGTCACACAAGGTTCCAGTTTGTACACACACACACACACACACACACACACACACACACACACACACCATTTTGCACTGTGTTTTAATAAATGAAGGGCAGGGTGTTGTTGATCTTTTAATAAAAATTAATAACTACAGTGGGCTGTATCCAACATCCTCTGTCCTTCAGCACAAAGGTTCTTCCACTAGTGGATGGGCGACTTTTAATGCTGCACCACTAAGGAATCTAATGCAGTGGTTACAATAGCAGAAATTAGTTGCACAACAGATTGTACATTCTACAAAGTTTCCAGCAAGCTGTTTATGCATTCTCTTGAGCAGCAACATTTCACTGGTGCAAAACATTTTGGCAGCAGAACAAGTATACAACTAAGGGGCTTTAACTTAATACTACACTGGATGCAGCCCACGACACAAACCAGTAAGATTCTGATTGGTCAAGGGACAGAATTTCAATGTGCTGTGTAGCTACCGACCCCTATGTATGACTCATATCTGGGGACTGATGTAATGCAGTAGGCTGAGAGACAGAGCTGGAAAGAAGAAAGTCTTCAGTTCAACTCTCACCTCTGTCATATATGAGCAATGAAGCAATTCATGGCATAATCTAAGCCCTGCAGGATTTCAAATGCACTGAGAATTCCTCACCAAAGAATCATGGACCATACATGAAAGAAAAGGAGGGAGAGCACTAGAATTATTTAAACAAGTGGGACCTGAATCCTAAAGTTGAAGTGTGTGTTATTGTTCAAGATTTCAGCTGGACAACCTTTTTCCAGTATCCCTATTCCAATTCCCTCCTATCCAGATTTCTATTCCCCCAAAAACAAACAAACCATGTCCATGTCCACAGAGCTTCCTCTTCTTACTTAATGTGTAAGGTGATCTCTCACTGGTAATTTTCTACGCAATTTTTCCCCATTTCCTTTAACAGTTGCTGATCTTTCCCCCTTGAACATGGATGGGGTCATTTTGGCTACGCAAGGGTCAACACTTTTTCTTTTGCTCCATCGCAGTTCCTCAGATGTTTTCCTCGATTGACAAAATTGCCTGAAAGTGTTGCTTTAGCACAACACATTCTTCAAAGGCAGGGAAGTGCAAGGAGCCCCTCCCTCCCTTTGCACTGGATTTTATTTTATTTTTGAGTGGGATTGGGGGGGGGGTGTTGGGAGGAACCAACCACATACAAATGAGAAGTGAATCCTAAACTGAAAATTAAAATATGGTTGCAATGCTTGCTTGCTTACTAGTTAGCTCGATTAATAGGACTTGCTTCAGAGAAAAATACATTTAGAATAGAAAATATGTTTAGAATTTTAACTCATTTTAATTATGTTATATGTAAATCACCTTGAGGGGGTGCTTTAGAAGGTGATTAATAAATTAATGTTAATAATATTAGTTATAGAATAGGAGCATGAATATAAACTACGCCATTACTTCTTTTTAGCAAGTAGGATAAAAGCTTCCCCCCCCCTCACAAATGCACTGTTCCCTTAATTTTTTTTAAGTTGGCTATTTACTTCCCATGCCCACACACCTACCAGTTTTATTTCTTTCCTGATTCCTTAAAAGAAATCTGGTTGCAATGTTGTCCTTCAACTAAAGGGATCTTGTTATGTACTGAGTTGAATAGGATCCAAAATGCAGCAGTCTGATTGGTCCTAGAACAATAGGATTGAGATTGCAGCAGTCTGACTGGTCCCAGAACAATAGGATTGAGATTGCAGCAGTCTAACTGGTCCCAGAACAATAGGATTGAGATTGCAGCAGTCTGACTGGTCCCAGAACAATAGGAGTGAGATTGCAGCAGTCTGATTGGTCCGCAGAAGCCACCCAATCCAGCTCCAATCCAGGTGGAAGTGAATCCGCACTCCAATTGGCATACAGGAGTATCCCGGAATTAGCCAATCACGTGGGGCCCATTGTGTAAATAGTGTATATAAAGCAAACGTTTTGGGGGAACTGCATTCCTCACTACTATGAGCTGAATAAAGAGCATTAAATTCACACTTGACTCCGAGTATATTTCAGATCTCTTTTTAAGTCTGCCTGGAATACCTGATGCTCCCTCTCCTTTGCTCCCTCTCTACCATCTACCACCCTCCAACACCTCCTTCTCATTTTTGGATTCCCAGCAAGCCTTGCAAACTCCCACAATGTGGTTTCTTTCTGAGGAACGGAGGAAATTGTCATTAATGAAAGTAAATAACTTTCATTAACTGTACTAAAACTCCAAAGCCTGCATAATTAAAGTGATAACATAAAAGTTAGGCATGGGGGGGGGGAAACCCCCAGCTGTGGAATTAAAAGAAAGCCAGCCTGGAGAAAAAAGAGAGAGAGGGAGAGAAAATAAAGGTAACAATACCTGGAAATGTAAAGTGTTTTAGGCAACATTAATTACCCTGGAACTGCTCACTTGATAAATCACGGAGATCTGTGCACCTTGTTCTGCAGTACGGGTGGAAGAGAAATTCAGTTCTGTTTGCATTTTAACAGGAAGCTACCTGGTTTGCACTCCTCAAACCATTTCATGGACTGCAACTCTACCATCTTCCAAAAATTGCACTCCTCCAGTTTTTGCGGTCACAGTCCTCCAACCAAATGATGTTTACAAAACTGCATATATATTAGGGGAAAGTGTGCAGGAAAGTGAATGTCTTAGTGAAACTATCATATAAAAATGTATAATGTTGGGTAGGGGGAGCACTTGCAAAAAAGAAAATACATTAGTCAGAACTTCATATCAAAATGTATTTTTAGGAGATATTCATACGAAAATGTTACAAATTTTAATAAGTTTTTTTAAAAAAACAAAAAACAAACAAACAACCAAACCAACAAACCAAACTAACATCAAATTGCTGCAGAGTGCGAAGAAATGAATTTAAGATTGGGAAAATGAGAAATTGAGAGAACCAAAATTGAAGGATCTGCCCATCCCTATGTCACAAACCCTTCTCTCTTGGCCCTCATGAATAAATGAGTTACTTGCTTTGTGTTTCTATCTCATGCAAGCTGCCTGGGGAATCATCTGGTGGAAAAGTGGGCTTTGAAACTTTAAAAACGGAGCAATAGTATTTGTCTGTGTTGATGATTTTATGGCAATATTTACATTCTGCGTTTCAGTTTAACAAAACTTCTCAGGGTTGTTGTTTTTTTACGGAAAAATGCATTACAAGGAACACAAAAGGGAAAAAAACACACACAGAAAACTCAGCAGTCACAGCACATTATAGCCTGGTCCACAGCAGTATACAGACAAAAGTTGGCAGGTAGGCAGCACCCACCCACCCCCATTTTAAAAAAAAGCTGTTGAAGGGGGTGCATAATACAGTACTGCTTTTGCCAGGTGCCTAAAAATCAGCAGGGAATACAATGTGCCACAACAAGGCCCAATGAATACGATTACGTGGATCTATATAACCAATCAAATACCATGCAGCAAACTGGATAAGGTGACATTGTGGTGCTCAGCATGATGCCATTGAACTTCCGTAAACACAAATCTTACGTGTCAACATACGGAATTGGATTAATGCACTTCTCTTCAACACAGCAACTTGCTTTGAGCATTAATGATGGAAAATCGAGACAGAAAATGCTTTAATAGAGAGAGGTTATAGCGATGACATGGAAGTGATGAGGAAACTGCTGCCAGCGGTGAAAACTACCTTCAGGTGGTGTATCTCCTTTTCTCAATAGTGCATTTTGCTGCCGTAAAAAGGTTCAGCCAAATGATTGTGCAGCAGGAGTCACCAATGTGGTGCCCTCCAGTTGTTGTTGGACTACAACTCCTATTTGCCCTGATAACCATTGGCTGTGCTGCCTGGGTGAATGGGAGTTGGCAGGGGTAGGCAACCTAAGGCCCGTGGGCCGGGTGCAGCCCAATCGCTTTCTGAATCCGGCCCACAGATGGTCCGGGAATCAGCATGTTTTTACATGAGTAGAATGTGTGCTTTTATTTAAAATGCATCTCTGGGTTATTTGTGGGACATAGGAATTTGTTCACCCCCCCCCCAAAAAAAATATAGTCCGGCCCACCACATGGTCTATGGGAAGGTGGACCGGCCCACGGCTGAAAAAGGTTGCTGACCCCTGATCTGGAGGGTACCAGTTTGGATACTCCTGTTGTAAGGATGCTGAGTAACAAAATATCTGGTAACCATTCTACACATTGCTGGCCTTTCTTCACATTCCCTTGAATTTTTATTTACTTTTATAAGCTTACACATTTCAATGTTCTTTTCTCTTTCTCAGGTTCTATTTTTGTGTTATCAATATTATTTGGTTGTTTGTTTGTTTTTACGTTGTATACCGAGCAGAAGTTTTTAAAATATTAAGCTGCTTTATAAATGCTTTTGAATAAACAGGATAAAAAAACCCAATGCTTTAGAATGATAGGTTTTCTTAGAAAAAAAAGCAAGACAGTATGCTTTTATTTTTTTTATTTTTGCAAAAACTAAATTGCAATCTTAAAAAGAAAACACAATTAAAACATTTAGAGTTGTGTTCCAACTACATTCCACTCAAGAGTTGACCCATTGAAATTAATGAATCTAAGGGAGTAATGTCCATTAACTTCAATGGAACTAGAATTAGTCCATTAACTTCAGTGGAGTAGAATTAGCATTGCATTCAACCCTTATACTAGGGGTCAGCAAACTTTTTCAGCAGGGGGTCATTCCACTGTCCCTCAGACCTTGGTAGGGGCCGGACTATATTTTGGAAAAAATAATGAATGAATTCCTATGCCCCACAAATAACCCAGAGATGCATTTTAAATAAAAGCACACATTCTACTCATGTAAAAACATGCTGATTCCCAGACCATCCGTGGGCCGGATTTAGAAGGTGATTGGGCTGGATCTGGCCCCCGGGCCTTAGTTTGCCTACCCATGCCTTATACTGTGAAAAAAGAAGTATTTTAGAAAATAAAAAATAAAAAGCTTTGAGATGGAATGGCCACATAACTGAAACAGATGCCAATCCCCCCCCCATTTTAATGCCAGGGGTGGGGTAGGGTGGGGACGGACTGTTGCAATTAGAAAGTGAGTCGATTTTCCAATCAACCCTACACAACCATCCATCACATGACCCCAAAGTGTCCTGACACTTTTCTGCGCATTTATCTGTGATTCTGTAAGCTCTCAATAGAGTCTATTAATATGGCTTCCATTTATAAGGCGATGAGAGCTGGCTCCAGATACTTGAGTGATGCCCTATCTCCAAGTGTTACTAAGTACATTTCTAAGACATAAAAAAAGCTCTTCAGAATCTTTGCTTCGAGAGGTGGTTATCTGAGGCACTGGCACCAATATCTTCCATGGAAGGAGATAATACGTATTATTTGCCAAAGTAAATTTGACATTAATTAGCAGGATTCACACTGGTAAAATCTCCCACTGTGAAGCAGATGCACCGTTGTCTCTCGGCTCCTTCTCTTCCTGCTGTGAAGGATCCAGGAAGAGCCGGATGTTCTGCGGCACAGCAGCATTGCCATTGTGGCTGTGTGAAAATTGACAATCACTTTCATTGTCAGAAGTAGCTGGAAGCTTCTCATGCACACCATAAATGGGGCTTATTTCAAACAGTGCCTGCACCTTTTTGGGGGCCATGTAATGGACGGTTGTGGGCATGCCTTGCAACTCACCATGACAAGGTAAGAAGAGCCCATCTACTGGGTCACTGGGTCAGGCCAAAGGCCCATCTAGTCCAGCGTCCTGTTCTCATGGTGGCCAGCTAGATGCCTGCTAGAAGCTCACAAGCAGGGCCTGAGCACAACATCACTCTACCTACTTGCAGAACCTAAACAATGGTCATTGCTAGTAGGCACTGATAACTTCACCCTCCATGATGGTTTCAAATTCTCTCTCTCTTTTAAGTCATCCAAGTAGATGGACATCACTGCCTCTTGCAGGAGTGAACAGACAGAATTAGAATCCTGTCAACAGACGGCTCTAATCTTTGAAGCCTCAACCTGCAACCTTTTTGGATTGGGACAATATCTGGACGCCTCAAAGCACTTGTGAGAAGCAGATGGATACAGGAATGTGCAACACTGATCCATGAACTTGGCAGACATGTCAGAAGGGTTTGGGAAACTTTTTTCAGACCAAGGGCCACATTACTATATAAGCAAACGACTGGAGCCCACGTGCTTGTGGTGGATGAAGGCAAAAATGAGTGAGGGAAAGAATGCAAAAAACAAATAAATACTTTTGTGCACAAGGCTAGTTTATACACACACTCCCCTTTCTATCCTCCATGCAGGCAAACAAGTAGCATCACCACAGATCAAGGAATCAAGGACACATTCCAGCCAGGCAAAGGCATGAAGCCGGGTGAGCAAAGGGTAAAGCCCGAGGAGAGTCCCAAGGGCGTGATTGAGAGTCTGGGAGGGCCACCTATGGCTCCCAGGCCTGAGGTCCTCCGCAATGTGGATTTGCCAAGCCTAGCATATAAATACCACAAACCAGTCCTTATGTTCCTGATTGGTTAAGAATCTCTTGCCTGCTGTGCTCCAGACTCTGACTTCTGCTCATACTCTCACTCAAGCCCAAGTGATTTGGGCCCAATCCACACACACATCCAGCAGGAGGCAGGGAACTGTAGTTGCTCCTCCTCTTCCTTCTCCTTCCTCCTGTCCCTGCTCAATGAGCTTGAGAGGGAAGCTGAGCAGCTGGTGAAAGAAAAAAGGGCAGCAGGGCAAGGAGGTTTGGGGTTTCTCACTGGTTCTCCTGGCAGAGTACAGGCCTCAGTGGGTGCCTAACAATGGCACACTCTTGACACCAGTCTTGACCTTTCTCTGCACTGGAGCTGCTACTGGCACTACCTTGGCTTTTGGTCCAGGCACCACACTTGTGCCTTAGTCTCAGCTGCAGCTCAGTGGTAGAACAACTTAACTGAATTAAGAAGGTCTGAGGTTCAATCATCTCCAGGTGGTGGAGAGAGAAATCCATGAAGAGCAGCTGCCAGCCACTGGGGACAGTACTGAGCAAGAGGGACTTGCTGTGTGATCCAATAAAAATAAGCTTCCTACATCCCCATCTATTTTTGCTTTGCCATTATATATGCAGTCACAGCTGGCCTGGGCCTCACCTTTCCATTCAGAGGCAACAATTCCCGAACAGCAAAAAAATAAAATCCCAAGGAGCCCAGAATCCAAGGGATTTATTTCTTTTCATAACTCTTTCAGTTTCTGCTGAAAATGCTCCCAACTGTTGGCCCTAAACAGCAGGGCCGCCTTAGAGGGATCGGCCGCCGTGGCACGGCGATGCCTTGGCGCCCCCGGCGAGCCGCCTCTCCGCCCGCCTCCCTCCCACGGTGGCCGCCCCTCGGGAGGGGGGGTGGGCGAGCGGGGGATGAGGGGCATGGTGATGGAGTGGCGCGGGGCACCCCTTGGGGGCCCAGCGCCCTGGCACGCCACGCCACCAGCCCCTATGGACGAGACGGCCCTGCTAAACAGGCAGATCTGGGGTAAATGCTATAGTGCACTGCAGGTGCTGTTGGACTACAACACCCACCAACTGTGGATATTGGCCATGTTGGCTGGGACTGGTGGGAGTTGGGGTCCACCGAGAGACACCATGTTGGTTACCTCGATGCAGACAAAGGAAGAGCAGGCACCTTCGCAGAGAGTTAATGTCCCAAATCATGCTTCATCTCTGCTCACAGTGAGCTGACTGCAAAGCAGAGGGCTGTTTAGGCTGCGTCAGGTGCCCCCTCTACCTAAGCGGGTCCTCTGTCTTTCATGTGCTGCTTGAGGGAGACTTAGCCTGGAGCATAAAGAGATGAGGAGCCGGTGTCAGAGGAAGATGCAAAGACAGCGAGAGAAAAATACAGCTAATGCGACATACGGAATGAAGTACAAAGCTTTCTGAAGCATCCACGCTTGTCACTTTAATGACAGTGAATGAATGGCAGCCATGGGGTGCTTCCTTGCCTGTCAATTGCGCTTGTCTCTTGCTCCCTGGAATTTTCATTATTCATTATTCGTATGGTGTGGACAGCAGCACCGGCAGAGGGTAGAGTCTAATCCCCCACCCGATAATGTGTTTCTGATAAGCATGATGGAGCCAGCCCTGGTGACAGGAGGCACATTTCCGGAGGATAAAGCACCATTTACACAAGGCAGGTGCTGTGAATTTAGATTGTCGAGATACGGGGAGGCTTGTGCACAGCTGCTCTGCACAAAAGGATCAATCTAGGATCCAGGAGCAGAGCAAACTCCAGCCATTTGGCCCACACACAGGCAGGGCCAGAACACTAGGGAGTTTATGGCAAGGAAACAAAGCCTGCCACATATTTTCTGATCCGGTGAACGAATTGGCCTTTTGGCCTTTCATTATGATCACCAAACATTCCTGTAAATATCAACTGCAGCAATGAAGATTAATTGCTTGTAGCAATTAAGCAGCAAAGTGCATCAAGCAGGCATGTTTTATATTAACCCCCCCCCCCCCGATAGCTCATTCAAGGAAGTAATAGAGGAATTTAGCTGAGCTGATCCGAAGCCAATAAAGTGGCAAGATGGGCAATAAAATCAAAGGGAACATAGAAATCGATCCTGGCACGAACCACTCCCATTCTAGATATTGGAGTCAAGCTCAAAAAAGGAGATGTGATGCGGTGTGCTATCAACAGCTTGCTCTCATTGATCTCAGAATATCGGGTAATTCACAATGGCCCCTGGCATTTAGGGATCCCCTTTCCTGTGGGGCAGTGCTGCTCAAAGTAGTGGTCTGTGAACTGGTGCTGGTCAACAACCCACAGGCTGCCAGGTCCCAGAGACTCCATCACAAGCCCAGCTTGGTTGGGATGCTTCAGGGACCAAATATGGTCCCAGTCCCTGGTACACTGGCAGCGGGGATTGCTGGTCCACTACATCAAGAGAAATTCAGAGAAAACTTGGAGGTTCCTTGTTGGTCAAGGGAGACCAAAACAGTTATTATAAGACTAGCGGAACTTTTCAGAGGTGTCCAATTCACTCATATGTAGTCTTATCCATCATCAGAACACAAACAGTAAACCCAAGGTAACCCCTGTGAACTTGATGGCCAAGTGAGGATGGCCAAGTAGGATTGGAATAAACCTTTGACATAGTTCAATAGACTGAAGTGGTAAAAACTGCGCGATGAGAATGGACTAGAAAACCTGCTGACGAGAGAGAGGGGAGTCGCAGCTCGGCAGAGCATAGATTTATGTGGTTTGTGTGTAGATGTTTAATTGGTTGTAATTTGATTCAATTGAAAAATAAAAAAAATATTTTTTTTAAAAAAAGGCCAAGTGAGGATTTGAACCCTGGTCTCCCAGGTCTTAGTCCGATATTCTAACCACTATGCCACGCTGGCTCTCCGGCAAGGTGCTTTCACTGCAGGGGAGAAAGGCAGAACTTAGGAATTCAACCTCCTCCTCAAAATAATCATAACCCAACAGCAGAATCTGCTTAATGGTTTCACTCACAAACAAACTGTGCTTGTTTTCATGCTTTGCAATAGCTTAATCCTGCATGTGATAACATATCCGACAACTGAGTGCATTAAACTGTGACAGCTTTTCACTGACCTAAGCAATTGCATTACGAAAACACCATTAGTGTCTTTCTCCTCGTCGTCTAGTTCTCCCCACCCACCCCTTGTTTCTCTCTTTCTTTCCCCCACCTTCTTCTCTCCCCGGTTAGTAAAAAGGCTGGGCTCAATACCACTATTAAATTACTCTTAGAAATATGTCCCTCTAAGAAAATCAATGCACATGTGTTTCAGCACTTGTCACAAATAGATCAACTGGGCAATCTAACACAGATTGTTTTGCCCGGGGGTTTCGATAAATAAAAAACGCACATCTTTGTGGTCATTATGGCACCTTGCATTCTCCCACATCCAGACAGCGTTAGCACAGGTAGATTCATGTGGGTCAGGCACTGAGCAGTGCCCCAAACTATCTATTTAGTCTTGGTTTCGTTTTTCACAGCAGCTTCCTTCCGTTCAGTGCTTGGCTGTCAATGACTTGCAGGGGCAGAGGAGAAAAGGGAAAGGAAAGAGGAAATGAAAAATAGACTCTGGTTGCCTGAGCAATTTGCATAATGGCCAGAGGGTGGCCTGTTACACATTGCCAAAAGAGAGGATCTGCAACACAGAAGAAAGGGGAAACAAACTTGCATATATTAATTTATATCTACAGTGGTACCTCAGATTAAGAACTTAATTCGTTCCGGGGGTCCATTCTTAACCTGAAACTGTTCTTAACCTGAAGCACCACTTTAGCCAATGGGGCCTCCCGCTGCTGCTGCTGCTGCAAGATTTCTGTCCTCATCCTGAAGCAAAGTTCTTAACCCGAGGTACTATTTCTGGGTTAGCGGAGTCTGTAACCTGAAGCGTCTCTAACCCGAGGTACCACTGTATAGACATACATTTGGAAATAATTACTGTATGCTGTGATTTCAATAAAAATACAATGCACACCAGGGGAGACACCGGGTGACTTGTGTTTCCACTCAGTCTGCTGACTGCTGACCAGCTGCTGCAAACTGTTGATGGGCAAATTCTCCTCTCTCCTTTTATCTTTAAACAAGACTTGGACTGGGCAGCCCTCCAATAGGGGTCACATTTCAACTGGGGACTGTCCACTGATAGCCCTTCGAAAAAGAGGGCTGTCCTCTGTAATATAGGGCAGAAAGCCACCCCACCTAGCCAACCAAAGATCTGATGTCACTGGAAATTTCCATTTTTAAAGTGAAAAACACGCCCCCACCCTCTGTCACACACAAATTTCAGTTCAGTTGTAAGAAGATGCAGAAAGCTTCCTGGGGCACAGGGATTTCTCCCCCCTTTGGTCACCAGAAATATAAAAGTTTAGCTGATCTCTACTGAGGTGCACAAAAAGCTTTCTGAACTCAACCACACAGGGTTACCCCCAATGCTAGTCCTACTCAGAGCAGTCTCTTAGGTGAGCCCTAAGGGGTAGGTGGTTGAGTTAGGGAGTTGCATGGGCAGGTTGGGTGAGCAAGGTGAGCCATGGCAGGGCATGTAAACACACACACACACACACCCCTTCAAATTTAACCAGTCAAATTTTGAATGTGAAAATTCAAATTTGAATTTCGATTCTTAAAAACTCAAAAGCATTCATTTCTTACTGGAAAGGAAGATGGTTTAAGTAACTCTTAATTGTTTTGATTTGGACAGGCGTCCACAGGCAGTGTCGGAGGAGGGGCAGGGTGGGGGCAAGAACACCACCCTACAAGAAGCTCTCTCCCACTTGCCTTTCCCCAATTGCTGAACTCCTGTCAAAATATATGACATTATTTTAATTCCAGAGGTGTTAACATCTCACCCACCTAGAAATATACTTTGCTCCTTCTGTACTGTCTTTCAGACCCCCCCCCCCCGCCCCGTGCATCCTATGCAGGCGTCAGGGCATAAGTTGTCGTATGCTACCCTCTATCAATCTTTGTCAAATACTACACATCATTGCATTTTAGCTATCAAATACTGGATTCATATGCTATTGGATATCAAACACAAATACTCCCCGAATATTCAGGAAATATTTGAATATTTGAGGCAGATACAGTGGGTGTTTGTCATCAAGTGTCACAGGAGATAATTTTTGGAAGCAAATTCATTTTTGCTCCTGATGCAGATAGGGCACCAGGAGCATCCTTGGAGTGCCTCATGTCATGAGAAAGTCCAAAAAACACTTCTGAACACATTACAGGAAAGTTATATCCCTAATAATGCTTCAAAATACTTTGTACAATGTCAATTTTCAACCATTCGCTTCTGTTCCAACATCTTTCTTCCTTCCACCTGCCTGTTTTAGGTAAAAGCAGGACAGAGATGGATTTCTTGCTGGCTAATTAAATCCTCACATGTTAATGAACCCCCTGCACTTTGCTGCTCTGCAATGTCTGTGGCCTCCTAGAAATTAATAAGAACTTTAATCATTGAGAGACTTGAAAGGTCAGCACTGTCTATAGCTTCCCAAACAGAGAAGGCAATGGAATCATATCATATCAGGTTTTTAAGCTATCAAGCTAAGAAGCTACAGGGGATGTTTAATGAATGGGGAAACAAATTGAGAGACTTGGCTCCTGTTGTGCCAGGGGGGCGGAATGGGGGGCAGAGTTGACTGTCATCAAATGTTCTTCCTTCATTGGTCTGCTTAACCTTCTACAAGTTAGTTGTTCTGACATTCCCCTCTGACCCTCCATCATAAGAAAACATACACGACATAATAACTGAATCAGGGCACATTCAAACATTTGAGACACTGTTAAAATACCACTGTCTTCCTCCATGGAATTCTGGGAGCTGTAGTTTGTTAAGGATGCTGGGAGCCTCTCCTAGAGTTACAATTCCCAGAATTCCCTGGGAAGAAGGGTTGATTGTTAACTCTAGGAATTGCAGCCCTGGGAGGGGAATAGGGGTTGCCCAATAACTCTGAGAACCCTTAATGAACTACAGCTCCCATGATTCCTTGGGGGGAAGGGATGCCTGTTTAAAGTGGCACCATAGTGCTTTACATGTATGGTGTGAATGTGGCCTCAGTGGTGTTCAGGTGAAATAATGCCATATTTGTGCTGGGTTTGCAAGATAAGCACCTTACGCACTGGCAGAGGAAGAGGAGTGTGGGGGGAGCGAACCGTCCCCGGCAGCACAATCCCGGTGGGGTGCCATCACGGCTGCACCCCCACACTGGGCACCACGCCCACTCAGGCAGCATGCCACACCCCCAGGACACGCGCCATCCCTGCTCCCGCCTGCTCTTCGCCCCCCCCCCGGTGTCGGAGCATGAAGCTCTGCCACTGTCCCTATGTAAGTGTCAACAGGGTTGTGGCCCAAGAGTTACCTTCACACTGTGAAGGGATTGCAATCTGGAATCTGGAATCAGTTAGAAGCACAGAATCATAGAGTTAGAAGGTGTCCTAGTGGTCATCCAGTCCAACCTCCTACTTGACACCAGAATCTGGAGCTAGAGTGTCCCCAACAGCTGGCTGTCAAGGCTCTGCCTCATAAGAGTAGGAACAAGCCCTGAGTCAGGCTCCATCTGGGGACAATGAGCCAGGATCCCACAACGAGGCTGAATTCAGCCTATGACATTGAGGTTGAACAGGTCCCAAGCCCAAGGGAAAGGCAGCCTGAAACCCAGCTAATCTGGAGAAATGCCCAACTACAGACAAGGACTTGTTGGGAGAAAAGTTCTCATTGGGAGTAAGACCCTCTTCTTCCTTGTAGAAGGTGACATTTTTTTTTTTAAAAAAAAAAGTCATGATCCTTAAATTTTAGTTTGATTTACCAGCAAACACTTGGGGTAGAATTTGGTCTCGCTATCAATGAACATCTAGCATTGGCGGCGGCAGCTAGGAACATTCCTGCTCACCAAATCATACTCTTTGAAGGAATCAGCCATCTGTTGTGTTTCAGAAACCCTCTCCCCACCCCCCACCCCCAGCTCCCCAAATATCTCCGGAGGCTCCTAGGAGATACAAGCAAGATGATCACCAAGGGCAATTGAGGGAAGAAATGCAGAACTTCTTCTCCAAGCTTAATGCTTAAACTCCCTTAATATTCAGAGTAAGGTTTTTGCCGAGAGCTCTTTTGGGGGACGTGTATCATAATCATCACTATAATAAATACAATTAAGGCCTCTCGGCAGCAGTAAAAGGGAAATCTAATAATTACACCTGCTGCAAACTCCACGGGCCCCTCGAGCTGCAGTTTCTGCCCTCGCCCTTTGCCACTGCCGAATCCCTCTCCAAGCAATCCTAGCAAAGGGGGGGGCAGAGGCACCCCGTTGACCTCCTGACTGACAAGGCATTTCGTTGCTTTGCCTTGAACCACTGGGCTGCTTGACAGTAATGGGTGCATGAAGAGGTGAGCTTGCCTCATTGCACTTCACCTCAGCCGAGAGCACAGGCTAGTTCCAGAACAGATGAAGCACACAGCTCGCTTCGGAGACAGGGGTGGCAGGTGGGGAAGAGGGAAGGACAAGCACGGAAGACGTCGGGCTTCTTTCCAACATGCTATTAGAGGTTTTGTGGAGGTGAGCATCGCTTCTGCCTGCAAAGACATTAATGTCCAGGTGCAGGAGAAGTGACTGTAAGCATGCACTGTATGCACAGGACTGAGAGGGCATGAACTGGTTCGTTTCTGTCCCATTTTCATATATATATATATGCGCCACCTTTTTTCCTCCAAGGAGATCAAAGTTGTGTTTGGAGTTCTTCCCATCCTCATTTAATCCCCATAAAAACCCTGTGAGGTAGGCTAGGCTGAGAGGCAGTGACTGGCTTCCAAGAGCACCCAGCGAGCTTCTTGGCTGAATGGGGATTTGAACCCTGGTCTCCCAGGCCATAGTCTGATACTCTAAGCACTCTACAACATTGTCCCTCTTCTGCACTTCTCTGCCACTTCTGCACATTAACACTCATAAATACATATTGTTTCCATTTCATTCTCTTTCTCTCTCTGTAATACCTATTTTTGAGTGCATTTCCCCACCTCAAAACTTGGATTTCTAAGCTGAAATTGACACGGGGACAAATAGAAGAAGACGCCTTCACCCTGGTATGGTTCCCCTTCATCACACGCACAGCCCAACAAGACAATGACAAAAATCTACTGACAGCATACAAATCAATATGGCTAACCTGATCAAAAACACTCATCCACCCCACTCACACAGGAAACCAAAGACCACCACAGCCAACCACAAATGAACAACCACACCCTACGCCAACCCCAACCTCTCTCACCACCAAAGGAGCACAAGCGAACAACAAAGAATCTGCACATACAACGCTGACACCAAACCCTACATATACTAAGTAAAATAGAAACATCGTCACCCCACCCCACCCCACCCACCTCTTTCCCCCTTTTATTCCTAATGTCTCAACAAACGTAACTGATTTGTAAAAATGTCACATGGAAAAAATATGAGGGAGACATTACACACACCTTTTGTAAATGAAGAAAATCTTTAATAAAAATATATTTTTAAAAAACTTGGATTTCTAAATGTATGTAGAGGTCATTACAGGCAGGGCAACTCTTAGATATTTTAAGGCCAGTCACAATTAGGGTTGCTGGATTTATAGGTGTGGTGCGAAGTCTTTTTGCATCTCACAGACCACCCATTTGCCAGGGCTAGATGGGACCAGAGCAAAGTGAGTAGAGTAATGAGTGTAAATTTTACATTTGTACAGTAGGCCATTACAAAAATTAAACATTTTAAAGATATTTTGATACTTGTTTTGGTACCAAAGTCTGCACTGCAGTTTTTAAGGAAGCTTGAAATTTGGTCCACACAGTAGCCCAGTTGTGGGCTGGGAGTACAGATAGGGTTGGTTTTTTTTTAATCAGAATTGACAATGACATCTTTAGGGATGAGCATGCAGCCTAGCTCAATTATTAGAGCCCTTCTATATAGTCAGATGTGTGAGTGAGGGGGGTGGAAGCACATGATAGTCCTCCTATATATATTATGAAACCTATATTGTTTCATAATACATGTTTGGGTGGGCTGCAAGTTTGAATGTTTTTGACTCATGGAAGGAAGGAAGGAAGGAAGGAAGGAAGGAAGGAAGGAAGGAAGGAAGGAAGGAAGTAAGGAAGGAAGGAAGGAAGGAAGGAAGGAAGGAAGGAAGGAAGGAAAGAAGGAGGTAGGCATGTTGGGGAGAAGGCAGGCAGAAACACCTTCCAATAACAGAATAGCAAGCAAGGTGGGTCTTCCTTTTCATTTACATGAGGTAGGCTTCAATCTTCAGTTTCCACATCTGCATCCACATCTGCTATGCTATCCTGGGACAGCCAAACCCAATGCTGTTTCTGAATGGGCATGCTAGTCCATAGAATTTCTCCCACACCCTATCTCCGGGACAAAGTTTAATTACATTCAGTGCTCAGTCCCAGAATAACAAACAGAAAGTCATTGAGCATGTGCAGAGTTCTCCCAGTAAAAAAAGTTACCACCATGAATCCAAACACACCTGAGTCTCAAGGGGGCATTACTTAAATATTTAGAGTTAGTCACATTTAGAGGTGATCATGGTGTAGAGCTTTATTTATTTTTAAAAAATTCTCGCAAGGAGAGGAAAACAAGTCAAGAGATTTTTCAAACTGATGGCTCATCTAGCCCAGCATCCTGTTCTCACAGTGGCCCACTAGATGCCTGTTGGAAACCCACAAGCAAAACCAGACTCAGGCATAAGAGCAACTCTCCCCTCCTGTGGCTTCCAGAAACTGGTACCGAGAAGCATTACTGCCTCCAACAGTGCTGGGAGAACACAGCTATCATGAGCAGTAGCCACTGATAGCCTTAATCTCCTTCATGAATTTGTCTAATCCTCTTCTAAAGCCATTCAAGTTGGTCACCATCACTGCCTCCAGTGGGAGCAAGTTTCCTAATTTAACTATGTGCTATACAAAGAAGTCTTTCCTTTTATCTGTCCCGAATAATAGTTGCTCAGAAACTTTTTGGGGGGAGGCTCCATCCCTCAGTAGGAGACTGCTATGGTTTGTATGTACACATACCCAGCTCTGCTCTCTGCCATCTCCACTTAAGAGGATTGAAGCAGGGCTGGTGGGAGGTGGTGGTGGGGATTCTCTGCCTTCATATCTTGGAGGAAAACTGCCAATCAGAGGAGACAGTGCTGAACTAGATGGGCCAATGGACTGAGACAGCCTCATAGCATATATCCTGATGAGTTGTGAGTGCCTATAATCTTACAGGGTAGCCGTCTGCCATCAGAGCAGACTGGCTTTGCAGACATAATGTGTGGCTCTGCAGAGGTAATGACCAAGCACACAATCGGTGGTGCAGGTGGCTGAAAAACTCCTGCAATCTGATAAGGATTTATTTATTTTTTTAAAAAAATGCAAATCCTGGGTTAGCTGTCTCTGGATCCCAGCTGAGGAAATCCACTTTGTAACTAACCCCCCCCCCCCAAAAAAAAAAAAAAATTAGTAGTCACCAGGGTGCTGGATGGAGAGCTGCATATCTATGCTGAATGCAGCTGAATTTTCTACTCTCATAGATCACTGCCTCTATGTTCGGTGGCAGTTTGCATGCTCAGCTGGATGCAATTCTTGGTTCCAATGCAGCCCTACCACTGGGCAGGAGGAGACGACTGCTTCAGGTGGAATTTGGTGGGGGGCTGTGGCAGCAGCATTCTGGCTCTTCATTCTGATTTCCCTAGTGGCAACCCTTTTGTTGGTTGGCAGAGCTGTGTATCTCATGAGGCCACCCAAAAAAACTAGTCTGTTGCCCTCAGATGCCATGCAGGACACTAGCTCTTTGCAGGTACAGAAATAAGCTTCAGCCACCAGGAATGGAATGAAAAATGACTGAGGTCCAGAGAACTCTGCAGGGTGTGTAGAAAGCAGGTGGGAACCATCCAATGAGGCTGAAAGTTGGAGGATTTGGGGCAGACAAAAGAACTTCTTCATACATCACTAAACTATGGAATTCACTGCCACCACCATGTGGATGGCACTAAAAGAAGATTATGCAAATTCATGGAGGACAAGGCTATCATTAACTACTAGTCATGATGGCTATGTTCTTCTTCCACTATTAGAGTCAGTATACCTCTGATGGGAACCACAAGTAGGGAGATTACTATTTCACTTGTGTGATGTTGGCAGGCTTCCCATGGACATCTGCTTGGGCACTGTGAGGTTAGGATACTGGATGAGATGGGCCTTTGACCTGATCCAGCAGGACTTTTCTCATGGCTATGCCATGAGACAAAAGCAATTTCTAAAAGAAGAGGGCATAAAGTGGCCCCAGGACATGAAGACATAGCAACTAACTCTGAGGGGCCAAGGTCCCTTCATCTCTCCAATATAATATCTGAGGGGGCTGTGCCACCAAAGTTAATGCGTATTTTTATTCAAATGGTGTGTGCGCACCACATCATGTGATCAATTATGTAGGGTGGGGCTTAACTGCCCCCATATTTATTCAAGTTGGCACCCCTGCATGAAGAAGTGGGATGGGGCAGGTTCTGTCACCTGTGGCAGGGACTCTGGAGGGTGTGTGTGTGTGTGTGACGTTTGCCCCCCCCCTCCTGAGCTGCCCGACTCCACTTTCAAGCCCTGTCTCCCAGGGCCCAGAACATCTGCTGGTTTATATAGGCGTCTGAGCTACGGAGGAACGACCCAGTTCACAAGAGCTCCAATGCCCTCCCCGTTTAAAAAGAGGGAAGTTATCTGCAAGTCTAGGAATATCTTCATTAAAAATGCATTTAGCTCTGGAGCCCTACGAAAGAGAGACCTGTAATACATGAAAGATTAGCCCCAGATTGCTGATTGGACTATTTCACATCATTATGGTAATTAGGCTCACAAGGCTGTTGTGCTGACATCGACACTTTCCACCGATACTTGCCTTTGTATCGGATTTAAGGTGGTCCCCCCCACCACAATTCCCTAGCTGCCTGCTCTCCCCTGAAAGCCTAACACACCCCCGCCCTCAGCTCCCCCCACTCCAACTCTCCACCTCTGTGCCAGCTTTTTGCTTCATGAATATGGATTGTGATCCATTCTGAATTCCTACATGCTCTCATCCCCCACAGTCACCTTCCCTCCACCCTCCCCGTTCCCTGGCTTCCTATGCCAACCTCAGCCCGGCTGGCGCAAAAGGAGAGGGGAAGAAATTAATGGTAATTACAAGGTGCAAGTGGATATTACAGCTCTCAATCTGATTGCCAGTAAAAACCAAATAAAAAAGGAACTTAATCAGCCAATTATAAAAGCAGAGAATAAACAAGGCGAGATACTTTGCTTGCCCTTGACACTTGTTTCTGGCGGGTTTTCTGCGTGTGCCGTCCTGCCGATATCAGGGGCCAGCACAGTGGCACAGACAGAGTGGCAGGAGACTGTCTGGGAGGAGCCTGTGTGGCACAGGCAGATGTCAACCGAGAGGTCCTGTCTATGCTTTTAAAGCAGGCCTGCACAATTTGTGATATATCCAGTCAAATGCAGCCATTTATGCCTCTGGCAGACCGCCAATGCTCTCAATAGCAGTGCAAGCCAAAGCATTTACTTGGGCACAAGGATGGGCTACACCTGCCAGTTACGGTTTCTCTCTGTTTCCCACTTTTCCCTTCTTAAGTTCAGTTCTCCACATCTCCAGGGTTGCCACACACCCTCATTTTCTAGGACATGTCCTCTTTTTCAGGGGTAAAATTTCTGTCCGGGTGGATTTTTTTTTAATTTATGAAAACATCCGGAGGTGTGGGAGTGGGATACCTTTTATGTTGCATACGCAGTACTAGACAATCAAGTGCAAAGCATATACATACTGTGTGAGTTTTGCATGGTGCAGGAAAGGACAAGGTCCTTGTTTTTGTATATTTTGAAGGGAACTATTTATTTATTTATTTATTTATTTATTTATACATACATACATACATACATACATACATACATACCCTGCCCATCTGGCTGGGTTTCTCCAACCACTCTGGGTGGCTACCAACCGAATATTAAAAACACAATACATCATTAAACATTAAAAACTTCCCTAAACAGGGCTGCCTTCAGATGTCTTTTTAAAGTAAGATAGTTGCTTATTCCCTTGACATCTGATGGGAGGGCGTCAGGGGCATACCCAGGATCAAAACTGGGGGGGGGGGGAGCCATGGTCGTTCAGGTTCAAAAACAAAAACAGCTTCAAAAAACAAAAACAGCATAAAAAAACAACCCCCCCCCAAACAGAAAGCCCCAAATGGCTGAAAATCTCAGTTTCCCAGGATCCTCAATCCTCGCAAAGGAACTACTCACCATGCAAGAGCACTCCATTTGCCAAGCTCCCTTGCAACGATGAATCCCGGCAACGATGAATTCGCCCCCTGACATTGCCCAAGTCTCAGCCTGCATCCCCATTTGTCCAAGCAGGGTGCAGGCTAGGATCCAGTCTCTGATAGGCATGCCAGCTCTTTGTCAGCATGAGGGAGGGGGAAACAGCCGGCGCAACACACACACACACACACACACACAGTGGCCAACTGCCTCGGCAAGAGCGGAAGAGCTCAATTGTTATTGAGATTTTGGGAGGGGGAGAAAGACCAGTCTTGAGCTTTTTTTTTCCTTTTAGGCTGCTGATAACCATTTAATTTTTTTTTAGCTTCTGGGGGGGCAGCTGCCCCCCTGCCCCCCCTGGGTACGCCCATGGAGGGTGTTCCACAGGGCAGGCACCACTACCGAGAAGGCCCTCTGCCTGGTTCCCTGTAACTTCATTTCTCGCAGTGAGGGAACTGCCAGAAGGCCCTCAGCGCTGGACTTCAGTGTCCGGGCAGAATGATGGGGCTGCCGGCTGTTCAGGTATACTGGGCCAAGGCCATTTAGGGCTTTAAAGGTCAGCACCAACACTTTGAATTGTGCTCGGAAATGTACTGGGAGCCAATGTAGGTTTCTCAGGGCCAGTGTTATATGGTCTTGGCAGCCATTCAAAGTCACCAGTCTAGCTGCCGCATTCTGGATTAATTGCACCCACTCCTGCACCCCCTCCCCTCACCCCTGCCCCAGGCACCGGCAAATGTGTCCTCTTTTTTGCTCTTCAAAATATGGCAACCCTAAACATTTCCACATAAAAAAAAATAAAAATCCTTCCAGTAGCACCTTAGAGACCAACTAAGTTTGTTCTTGGTATGAGCTTTCGTGTGCATGCACACTTCTTCAGATACACTGAAACAGAAGTCACCAGACCCTTATATATAGTGAGAGAGTGGGGAGGGGTATTACCAAGAACAAACTTAGTTGGTCTCTAAGGTGCTACTGGAAGGATTTTTATTTTTATTTTTTATTTTGTTTCGACTATGGCAGACCAACATGGCTACCTACCTGTAACTGGAATTTCCACATCAGTTGGTGATTTTAAAACAAAGGTCCTTCTTAACGTTCTTCAGCATTTTAGTGTGACTTACTCCTAATGTACATAGCTATGTATGCAATCTTGCAGAACATAAAGCTCCATATAAAATGCAAGGAGGGTTCTGATATCATACAGTAAAAATGGGTTGAATAAATTGGATATGGTTGAATGTAGTGAGGTGCTTGGGTGGTAGAAGGAGGTTGGGTAAAGGATGATCTGCTAAGGTGATGTATATTTTGCCTATATAGCGGGAAAAGCTCTTTCAGACTCTTTGAACTCTGTTTTTTTGTAATACATTGCTGAATGAAGTCTGACCAATTGGGACTTTTGTGTAAGCCTCTGTACTTGAACCCCCAGAGGGGATTCCCCCCACAGTGGCCACTGTGAGAACAGCATGCGGGATTAAATGCGCCACTGGCAAATCTCTTATGATGTCCTTGTGTTCTCTTCTTATGCTCTTGTGAGAATGTTAGATAAATTGGAGTTCTTGTTATTAATATACCAAAAAACACACACACCAAGAACTCTGGCCAGAAGTTTCAATACTAGGAATAAATCCTACTCATGAGTTGCAGTCAAATAAAGGTATATATTCTGGTAAGAGTAACAGGCTTGTAGATTCTAACAGAAAAACAGCTTTTTAAAGCCACATACGTATAATTCGTTACAATGTACAACATGCGGTGTTCAGACATCCAAGCAAATACAAAAAAGGTCAATTTTCAGACAGTTCTTACAGACAGTTCCCTGGCTCATCTTCCCACCCCAGGAATCTTCCTCTTGTCCATATAAGGAACATTTCCTGTTGTACATATAAGGCAAAAGGACATTTAGCCCTGAGTTGGTTCATGCGCTAAACATGCTCACTCCAGCAAGGCCATCCTATCTGTCTCTGACCTAAACAATTCCTCTCTGTGCAAGGTTGATCTTCTACTGTTATCTCCAGACTCTTAGTCATAGCTTACACAGTAAGGAGTGCAATGCAGATCAAAGTTCACAGCAAAAGCCTCCGTAAGAAAGAGTTCTTTTATCCTTCTGAACTAACAGTACATTCAGGTAAATATATACAGGTTAGCTAATTAACCCCTTCAGTTTAACTCAACAACAAATGATGTATAAGTCCGTAACCAAAAGTATTCAAAAGGTCGTTTTGTATGTGGAGACAGAGTTGAGAGTTGACTCAAAGAAAGAACCCAGGACAGAGCCCTGTTTCGGTATGAACACCTTCGTCAGCTGGGAATATCAATAATACATTTGCAAGCCAGTCTGAACCAGTTACCAGCAACCAGCCTTTTACAACCCCAGTCCCTGACCCCTTCCCTCTTTTCTCACCAGGTCTTTACAAATTTCTCTCACCCCCTTCCATTTCAGATGGAGGCACTGAAAGTCTGGAGGGTCTTCAGACATGCTCAGAGATTCCATTTTAAAATAACATTTACAATTCTATTTTCCATGCCACGCTCCTGTCCGGATATGTATCAATGTAGTTCTTTCCCCTCCCCTCTATTCATCCATCTATCTATGTATCCACCTGACACGTTCCTTAATTACCTGCCCATTAGGTTCTCTCTCTCTCTCCCCAGCTGCACATTTTATCCTTTCTCTGATTACTGTGGAGAATTAGCTTTTTTTAAAAAAAAAAAAAACTCAGCAAAAGACCTCAGAGAAAAAGCATACATGTAATTCTCCAAGCATCACCGAGGAGGATGAGCTGTTTCCTGGCACACTTAAGGGATCTTCTGCTAGTTCCCACTTGTGGGAGGAGAGACTCGATTAATGGAATAAAAAGGACAACAACATCTAGGAACAGGGATGTAACCAGGTCAGCACCCTTCAGTGATCCAGCTGTGATGGAATGCTGCCTTATGTCTGTAGATCCGCAAGAAAGAAAATGAGACTCAGTGTCAGCCTTAGACATTTTATTTATGTCACACAGAGATCTAAGTTGTAGGCACTGGAAATGTAACTGCTCTCTAGAATAGGTGTGGGGAACCTGTGGCCCTCCTGATGCTGTAGGACTCAAAATCCCATCAGCCCCAGTCACCAGGTCCAGAAATCAGTGATGGTGGGAGTTGTAGTCTAATGCTGTATTGTTTTAACATTCGTTTGGGAGCTGCCCAGAGTGGCTGGGGAAACTCAGCCAGATGGGCAGGGTACAAATGATAAATTATTATTATTATATAAGAGCTGAACTAGATGTTTTATTACCGTATATATCTATATCTGCATTTAATATGCACACACTCACACACAATGTAAATAGCAACAGCTAGGGACAGAAAAGTGCTGATGGTTATTAATTGTGATTGCAACAGGAATGGGGGGATTTAAAAGGTTTCATCCTCTGCAGGGGTGCTAAGGAAAACACATCTTCTGAAACTGGTATTAACTTTGAGGACGGAAATGCTCAGGACTCTCCAAACCCAACCCCTAACGCTGATGCACATATATGCATGTTAAATGCAAAGATGCATGTCATGTCTAGTTTGGCCCTGAGATTGATCGTATCCAAGAACGGGACGTGCACACATAAAACCCGTGAAAGCCACTTGGGCATTGTCTCTATCTATGCATCAGTTATGCATTTCAGATGCCAGGGCTATCTCCCACACCAAAGAACAGGTGATCCGGATGGAAGCTGTAGATCAGTAACAGAGCATCTGCTTTGCATACAGAAGGTCCCAGGTTCAATCCCTAGGATCTCCAGGTTGGGTTGAGAAATACCCCATGTGAAACCCTGGAGAGTCACCGCCGGTTAGTGCTGACTTTGCAGAGCTACATGGATCAGTATTCTGACTTGGCAAAAGGCAGCTTCGCGTGTTCTGTTGATTCATTCAGCCATCCCACCCAAACCTCCGCTTCTGTATCCTCGGGGTTCGCAGCTACAAAGGCATACAGCCACGATGTCAAAGCAAGACCCAACAACACAGTTGGGAGCTGCTATTTATACACAGCTATGCTGGCGAGATCCAAATAAGCCCGGCCGAGACTGCTGAGAAACCCACAATATAATTCAGAACAGTGGGAGTCTGGCCTTGCCTGGGTTATTATTACACTTTTGCCTGATTGTGGTGGGGGCATCTGAAGTTCACAGAGCCCACCTGTGGTTGTTTCCCCCCATTTCCTTACTAAAGCTGCAGACGTCGTCTCGGATAATGAAACCTTAATTTTGCTCAGCGTTTCATGCATGTCTCCGGAGCCATAAAGCTGTCTGGGTACATGTATATGAGAGCAATTGGGCAAATAACTGCAATTATGCTTGGCATTGCTGGCTCCCCCACCCCCACCCTCACTTCTTTTTATCTTTTCCCCCTATTTCCATTCTTCATCCTTGCAGGGGGGGGGGTGAGTGGGAAATTTAAAAAGCCAGAGGTTAATGGGCTAGGCTATCAACTGCAGCCAAAGAAACAATCCAGAGCAAAAAGCTCCCCCTCCTTATTTTTCTTTAAAAAAGGAAGAACAACCAGCAAGAGGAATTAAGTGTCTAAAGCACGTATGGGAATCCAGGTAGAAATGATCTGTAGTCAAAAGGGGAAGCATCTGCATTTTTAAACCCACAGGTGACAAGCTGCCCCTCTGCCGTGGTTTCAATCACTGACAGACAAGCTCGGCTATTTTCAGTCGTGTTAACACAGCTGTGTCAGTCTTTCCCCGAATCTGCTCTGCTCCATCAGACTCATCAACAGACACCACAGTGCCATCCTCACTGGCGCTCAGATGTATTCTAATTGCATGCCATAAATAGCCATTACATCCCACCTCAGTTTTCCCTTTCCTGAGAAAATCGGGGTGGGGGTGGGGGTAAAGGAAGCGCTTTTCTGGAGCCACTTTGTCTGTCATTTATTTATAAGTCAGTGATGTTACTGTTCTGCTGCAGTTCACCTTCTTATTTTCTATAGGGAAAATATAGGAATTGTCCATAAGCCGAGTCCACCCATCTCATAATTGTCTACCTGATTTCCAGGAGCACTTCAGAGTTTAAGAAAAAGCTGCTTTCCCTGCCCTCCACTCCAGCCCTATAAGAAGATGCCAAGGATTAGACCCAGGAACTTTTTCACACAAGGCACATCCTTCCCAAAGCACAGTGTGAGCACTGCAGCTGCACCAGGTATGGATCTTCTGTGTTTCTGGATCAGGCTCTGCCACTATTACTCCAGTGTAAGGTGAGAGATGGGGTTCGGATTTTGGCACTATTAAAATTTGAGTCGTCAAAGTCCACCACTGCCTAAAGTTCTTCTCTTCTTTTTTTTGGTACCTGCCCTTCCTCCAAGCCCAGGGGTTTCATAGGTGAAAATGAACCTGACATATAATTTGCAAAATACATTAAAAAGCAAAAAAAATATGATGTGGGGCACAGAATGATACCTTTCCTCTAATATGTTATCGACTGGCTGCTTCAGTGTTTTAGTGGCAGAATTCAAAGCAACAAACGGTTTATCACCTTGCTGGCTTTGCACAAACGGATGTCACAGTTAGAGATCACTTTACCAATTTTATTTGGCTCATAACTTGCTTTTCTCATCAAAATGAATGACAAATGGTAGAGAAGGTGGAGTGTCGGTTCCTGGTAGGACAAGCACCCAGGACTGTTTGGATGGGACCACTGCCCACAATTGCATACCCTCAAATGTTTCTCAGATGAAAATAGTGACATTTCTCACTCCCCCCCCCCAACTGACCCTCCTGGACCCCCCTTTTTTGGTGTCCTCCAAAAATCAAGACTCCTTGCACTCTGCTCCCCCTTTCTTCCCACCCAGGGCAGCCCTGCCCTCTGCCTGCCCCTGCATCACCCGGGGCTGGGCCTCAGTGGCAGCAGCCTCTCCTCACCCACTCTCCAGCAGCTTCTATGAGCTGCCCAAGGGAGGAGGCCAGCAGTAGTGGCCATGGAGAGGCAGCAGGGAGCTCCCTCGCAACTGCAGCCGCCACAAGACAAGCACCGGCTCATCTTCCGCCCTGAACTTGGCAGCAGCCAGGGAAAATAGGGACATTCTGGGATCAAATCAGAAGCCAGGGTGTCTTTCAGAATTCCGGGACTGTCTCTGGAAAATCACGACACTTGGAGGCTATGCAATTAAGAGCTGTCACTCCTTTGCAATTAGACCCTCTGGCCCTAATTTTTAACCCCTCTCCCTTTTTGCAAGAGCCAGTGTGGTATTGTGGTGGGCGTATCAGATTAGGACCTGGGAAACCAGGGTCCAAATCCCCACTTGGCCATGAAACTCATTGGGTGTGACCTTGTGCAGCAGATTATATAATGCAAGCAAGTTACCAGCAACCTGTTTGTGCATTCTTTTGTGCAACAATATATACCATTGGTGCAAAAGATCTCTTCGGCAGAACAATTCTACTGGCTAAGTGACTTTGATTTAGTACTACAGTTGATACAACCCCTAGTGTGCCGAGATATATGGAACATAATGCAGTTATTCATATATATATATATATATATATATATATATATATATATATATGTGTGTGTGTGTATATATGTATATACTTCTATATCTGCACTGTATTCCATACATGTGAATTATTGTTGTTGATGATGTTACATTGAGGATGCCACCTTTGAAGGAAGCTCAGCTATCTACAAACCTCAGTGAAACTTTACAGCCCTCCAGCAATGTCGAAATATCTATTAGTATATGCATAGTGGCTGTATCACATAGCCATGCCTGCAGCCACCTACATTTTCCTTGGGATATCTATTTACCCAGAGAGATGTGAGCAACTTGGATGGGGGGAAAAAACTAAAACAAAAACAAAAAAAACTGGCTATTTTCCCAGCCAAAGAAAGTGCCGTTCAAGGGTAGAGCGGGCCATGTTTCACAGATCATATAATTTATAGACAGAGAGGCTCCATTAAGACCACGGAATGAATCCCCTTGCAAATGGAGGAGAGAGAATGCAGATATTAAAACTCATCCTCTTCTTGGTCTTAGCCAAAGTCTTAAATGGCTGCACATTAAGAGCGGTTTTTACAGGAGTACAATAAAGAGAAGGCACACAGTCAGGTGCCATCTTACAGTGGCTCAGCTCTGTTGCAAGTGAAGAGATTTCCATATCTTTACTCCAGATCTGGATTTGGCCCCACAGCAGAGGGGTTTTGTAGCAAAAACAAAACCGGGGGCAGAGGGAGCTTGTTCCCTGTAGACTAATAGAAGCAGCCTGCCACGTTTGCTTTAATAACTTTGCAATCAGGTTTAAATTGCCATTGCAAAGGGTTTATAAAAGTTTGTGTTGCCTGCTAATTAAATCCATGCAAAAGCCAGCTTGGCATTAATTTACTGTAAAATTAGTGCAAGGCAATGGTGAGTTAGTTGCGACAAACATGCCCCAGTTGATCTGCCAATGAGGAACATAAAAAAGACCTTTGGAATCCTCTTTTCCCCACCCTAAAGAACGGGAGGCATGGTATCTTAGCTACTCCACAGCACACGCATAATGTTGAATTTCAATTATTCGGCAACTGATCCCATAGATGGGAGATGGCAGATAATTAAAATCTAATTGAAATGAAATCATTCCCAACCCCATCTCCTTTCATCACTTCTCAGAGTTAAGGAGCTCCTTGCATCCTTGCCATGCTAACTGCCACACTTCAATCACATTTGTTCTTCTATTTTGTAAACAGACTATGCAATAGCTTTCTCCTTCACTTGCTCCCATTGAGAGAAAAATGCCTAGGGGCATTTTGAATGAGGTTGAGATGGATCTCGGACAAGTGAAATTTTGGGAGGTGGTGGGCAGAATTGGAGAGTGAGAGACAGAAAGAATTTCTGAAAGTATAGGTAGGTAGATAAGATGACAACATTGTCTTGCTCATTATTGTGGTTAGATCCAGGCAAATACCTCAGGAATGAGCACAAGTGCACCTCTGCTGGATTCAGTTTTCGGAGGCATGGGCCCCCACTCACAGTGACTCTACCACCTCTTTATAGCAGGTACAGGAGCTTTTGTCAGTGTGCCCATTTCTTGGAAGTAGTCCCAAAGCAGCTAGCTGCCCACCTGCAACAACACTTGGCATGGGTCCTGTAAATATAAATCTAGTGTTGTCACATGTTTTGGGGAAGACTTCCCTTGTTGACTCCTCGGAGGAGGAATCTCTACATTTTCTGGAGAAACCACCAACCAAATGACCAAGAAAGGTCTTTGGCTGACACAGCAGGACTTGCCATGCAACACACACCTTATGTGATTTGGCAGCTGCAGCTGCAAGGTCCACGATGCATGTCTGAACCAGTCTGGAGAGCCAAATGAACACCCAAGGAGGAAGCGTCATATAATCAATAAACAAGCAGGTTGACAGGCTGAGAGAGGAACGTTTTTTTCTCCCTGTGCTTCCAAAGCACATAAAAATAGTGAAAGGGGGAGGGAGGCAGATGAACCCACGTCACCCAAGGGGGAATTAAAGAATAAGAAGCAGAAGAACTGGGGTAAAGAGATAACAGAAATGGCATCCATCTGCGCAAACCAAATCAAGGAATGGACACACTATATAAAAGCCAGTTACTGCTATGAAAGTATCCCAGACACTTGTACTTGAGACTGCATTAACTCCAGCAGTTCTTGTAGATCTTGTCATGCCAATAGAGTTCTTGACATTGAATTTGGGAGGGGCCGTGTGTGTGTGTGTGTGTGTGTGTGTGTGTGTGTGTAAATATAACATGAAGAAGGACAGAAGGGAAATAAGCAGAGGGAATAATCTTTTCAGTGTTAGGGCACCAGGAAGCCCATGACACAAAAAGCTCTGCAGGTTCCTGCTGCCTCAGTTTGTGCAATGGACACAAATGGGGTGACACCCAAAGTTGTGTTAAGTTAAAGTCACTTAGCAGTAGGAATGGGGGAGATACTCAATTCAGTTCACATTTGAAGTCGGAATGACACAACCAGCACTTTCTGAAACAATGCACAAATTAAAACACAGCCACATTTCTCTGAATTATGCAAAGCGGTTGTCCAGCAAAGTTAAGTGTACAGAAATGCATATACTAGATGTGCATAAAAATACATATTTTGGTGAAAATAACTTATACAAGTGCATTACATGATAGGAAATCACAGGGCCAGAGAGTGTGGCTCAGAGGGCCACATTTGGCCTCTGGGCCCGAGGTTCCCCGCCCTTGTTGCAACGGACTAGGGTGTTTGAAACTTTTTGGCTAGGTAAACATTAGAGGTCAGCTAAATGGGATTGAACTTTCTCCCATCTGGCCTGAATTTCTGAAAAGTGTCTCCATGACAATGGTACAGCAGCACTGGGCTTCATTGTTCCTGGTTGGGCTTGTCATCTCTTATTCAAAAAGCTTGGCTGTTCACTGGTCATTGGCACAAATCTGTCTTTTATCTGCCAGTCACATCAAATTGTGTTGTTGAAAGGGAGCGGTCAGCTTTGGTTAGAAATTGGCAGTGATAGTTTTAAGTATTGCTTGTTTGGACAGAGGCTTAGAAATCAGAAGGAATACAGTGATATTTATTTATTTTATTTTCAAAAGATTTACAAGAAGGTTGCCTGTAGTACATGTGAAAAGGATCTAGGGGTCTTAGTAAACTACAAGCTTAACATGAGTCAACAGTGTGATGCAGCAACAAAAAAGCTAATGCTATTCTAGGTTGCATCAACAGAAGTATAGAGTCCAGAACAAGGGAGGTAGTAGTACAACAACTCTATTCTGCCTTGGTCAAACCACACCTGGTGTACTGTGTCCAGTTCTGGGCACCACAATTTAAGAAGGATATTGACAAGCTGGAATGTGTGCAGAGGAGGGTGACCAACATGATCAAGGGTCTGGAAACCAAGCCTTATGAGGAATGGTTGAAGGAGTTGGGTATGTTTAGCCTGGGTAAGAGGAGACTAAGAGGAGATATCAGAGCAATCTTCAACAATTTAAAGGCCTGTCACATGAAGATGGAGCAAGCTTGTTTTCACCTGCTCCAGAGAGTAGGACCCGAACCAATGGTTTCAAGTTAAAAGAAAGGAGCTTCTGACTAAATATCCGGAAACAAAATAAAAAATTAAACAAATTCCTTCCAGTAGCACCTTAGAGACCAACTAAGTTTGTTCTTGGTATGATCTTTCGTGTGCATGCACACTTCTTCAGATACCACACGAAAGCTCATACCAAGAACAAACTTAGTTGGTCTCTAACGTGCTACTGGAAGGAATTTATTTATTTATTTATTTTGTTTTGACTATGGCAGACCAACATGGCTACCTACGTATAACTGGTATCAGGAGCTGTTTCACGATGGAATGGACTCCCTTGGAAGAAGGTGAATTCTCCTTCTTTGGAGGTTTTTAAGCAGAGTTTGGATGGCCATCTGTCATGAATGTTTTAGTTGAGATTCCTGCATTGCAGGGGGTTGGACTAGATGGCCCTTGGTATCTCTTCCAACTCCACAATGATATGATTCTATAAACTTCTTGCATGAATAAAGTATCAGAGCAGTGTACAGAAAAGCAAAAAGAAAGCTACATTAGAACACACTGTTGCCCTAAGGTTAATGACCAATGATATCAGTCATGATATAATGAAGGGAGAGGCACCAGTCAATGAATTTCCAGATGTTGATGGACACCCATCAGCACTAGCCATGATGGAAGTTGTAGTTCAGCAACATCTGCAGGATCATAAGTTTGTCACTCCGATTGTTAACACCTAGACACATAAGGAGTTATGCCTATGTGCTTGGCATTGATCATCAAGACACCACCACCTATGGGGATGGGACAGGTGACAGAGGAAGGAAGGGAAGAGTGGTGAAGGATGGATGGATGGATGGATGGATGGGGAAAAGAAATCATTTCCAAACCTACAGAGAAGTTGCTGGTAACCATCTGACCTCATTCCTATTATATTTACAACTCACTGGTCTCATTCCTGCTGCCTAATCAACCCCTGCCAGGGTTACACTTAAACTCATGATCTAACTGAGAAAGGGAAATTGATCTCATTCACACATTAAATGCCATATCAGTGCTCACGATGTTGAATTAGTGCTGGTAGATTTCTCCGACTGGGACGCATTCGAAATTGCAGTTGGGTTTCAAAGAATCAATTAGGGCCCAGTGTGTGAGAGAGTTAAACAACAATTTGCAATATTGTAGGGACTCCATGCTAGGGCAAAGAAGGCCTTTTCTATATTTTCATTTAGATTCAAAACCATTCAAGTGTGTGCAGCTCTTGTATAATTCGACCCAGAGAACAAAGGAGCAAAGTGTCTACAAGGCACAATTTATATTGTGCTCTCTTTTTTTTGAGAGCATAAGTAGCTAATGACCAGTTTCTCATCTGGTGTGAATCAACATAGTTACACACATGTTGGATTTAGGGTACATACATGTTAGATTCAGTTCATTGCAAGTATTTGACTGGGTCCATTACCATAGTAATGATGCACCTGACAAGGCTAACTAGGCACCCTTCTTGGATAGCTCAGTTGGTTAGAGTGTGGTGCTGATAACACCAAGGTTGCAGGCTCAGTCCTCATAATGGATAGCTGATTATTCCTGCATTGCAGGGGGTTGAACTAGATGACCCTCAGGGCCCTTTCCAACTCTACAATTCTATGAGTTTTTAAACTCCCCTCGTTCTTCTCTTTGATGCCAAAGACTCCACAGATTTGACTTAATGGTCTGAATCTGTGGTTTAACTATTACTGGTACATTAGTAAGAATCAGGGCCTCTAGTTATTGGCCCCTCTGAGGCCAGGAGGAAGGTCTGAGATTCCAAGGGGGAGGAAGGCTGGATGCAAGAATCATCCTCAGATTGAACCCTGAAAAAATACTGCTCTGTCAGATACCTCTAGGAGGGGACCCCAGTAACTAGTCCCTCAAATCAGAATCTGGGATGGCTTTGGTAAATCTGGGACTGTCGCTGGAAAACAGGGACGCTAGGAGGATCTCTAAAGGTCTAATATGGAGCTCTTGATAAGATAGTATCTGCAGGAGGACCCCACTAGAACCAGCTCCTTGAACTTAGTCCTGTAACTAATTGACAGCCTGTACAATCTTTTCAGCAGCAGCAGTGCTAATATTGTGATGATATTCTCAGCTTCTGCTACAGCAGCACAACTTAGGGGTGTGGGCAGGCTGTTACAAAGGATGTTGGGCCTGTTAAAAGTATCCTGGGTCTGAGCCATTTAGGGCACCAGAAGACAACTCTTTTAATAGTGACCCCAAAATTGGCTGCCTGCTGCAGACATTGCAAAATGGTTGAAATAAGCTGCTGTGGGTGAGCACCCTTTGTTGCTGCATACCAGAGGGCCATGCAAAGTTTCCAGAGCCTCTTCAGAGGAAATGGGGATGCTCAGTTTAGTGCAGCATCACAGCATTCATAACTTCAGTTTATAGCCTTTTCATTCTCCATCCAGGCTAGGGAGCTGGTCACCTTCAAAAACCAGTAGAACAAAACCTTTCAGAAAGTCGTTCTCGATAGACCCAGGATCTGGGAATGGGACTTGTGAAAGGTTAGTCGAGGGGTGGGAAGGCAAGGGAAAGCACTCACTAATATGCTTTGCACCTCTATTGCTGCAATAAAAACAAGATTGAATTGCAGAAAGTTGCTGCAGGTCTTGTTTCTATATGTTCCGACGTTGTGCTCCACCAGGTCGGAATATTGTTAGCAATTCTGTCTGTAAAGGAGAACGTGGCTGAGCAGGGTAAAACATGTGGTAAATTTCTCCCTCACACTCATCTTTTAGATCGGGTGAAGGCGTTTGATTATAAAAGCATGAGAGTTATTTGCATTATGGGATTTCCAAATCCTCTCCTCCCCCCACCTCACCCCTACACTAAAGAGCATTATGCAAATCATCTCGCAGGGAGGCTTTGTGCA
The DNA here is from genome assembly GCF_009819535.1 of Lacerta agilis. Lineage (NCBI taxonomy): Eukaryota > Metazoa > Chordata > Lepidosauria > Squamata > Lacertidae > Lacerta > Lacerta agilis. The sequence goes on along the minus strand of NC_046326.1, from coordinate 24,674,328 downwards.
AAACGTTTCAGCTGAAGGAACAACTTTAATCTCAAACCTGGCTACTTTTCCAATTACCGCCTTGTGCCGTCTCTTGCCACCCAGTGCTTTGTAAGGGAAATCGAGCCCAGCACAGGCTCTTTAAGGGGTTCCTGAGTCATCATGTTAGATAGAACAGATAGAAATGACCCTATTCAATTTTCCACCTGCATGCGTAGGCTAATGCAGCCCTTTGAGAGTAGAGAAAAGGTTAAATAAAAACCTTTAATACACTGCATGCATTTCCAAAAGGCAAGGTCTAGCAGCAGTCATGCTTTGGAAGGATGTGTGGGAAATTTTCCAAGTAAGTCCTATTCATTGCTTCTTCTTCTTTTGTTACTATTATCTCTGTCATCGTCATCATCATCATGATCAGCATCATCATCATAGCATAGCCAATACTCGTAGTCCTTTGGACACAGCTGTACATAGACAGCTCTGTCTTGCCACAGAGTGAAGTGATCTGCATCAGGAACATGAGACGAATGAAGGCATATGATAATGGGGTCATCATGATGTGGTGAGACTTGTCAAATTCTTGGACCTTTCAGGCATGGGTGAGACACCATTTGGGTACTGCTTGAGGCAGCAAACATGCTTTGCACCAGCAATGTGCACATCCATGGACTGAATTATAGAACAAATAAGTGCAGGCATATGGCCCATTTAGCAAGTGATGTGAGTGCACAGCCACAGGCTCTGTGCATCTGTACTGCAATACACATTTGGACCCAAGGTATCCAATATGTCCCTCAGTCCCACTGTATGCATGCCGACCACAGTGTACATTTTCATCTGTGTTTCAATGCAGATGGTGGTGCAGTCATTGTCTCAAGCTGGATATTAGACTGCATCATCATGATAGACGACAAAGTGAATGTGTGGGATTCGCTGCCACAGGATGCAGCAATTGCCAGTACTAGCAATTAAAATATAGTAGACAGATTCCTGGCTGACAGGTCTATCACTTACAGCGGCAGTGGAAAAGTCTCAGATCTCTCCATCGGGCCCTTGGAAGTCTCCCTAGGTCACACCAGTCACAGGCCTTTCATTGCATCACATCATGAGTGTTTCTGACAGGCTCAAATGTATTCTGGAATGCTGATAATGCCTTTTGCTTGTCTGGATGGAGGATATAGAAAAGTAAGTGTTTGTTTTGTTTGTTGTGTGTGTGTTCCTCTGAATACAAGTTGCTGGGGAGTAACAAGAGGGAAGGGCTATTGGCTTCATGCCCTACTTCTGGGCTACCCAAAGGTATCTGGGAGGCTGCTGCAGTTAGCAGGATGCTGGACTATGACTGCTGCTGTGCCTGGGCCATACCTCAGTGGCAGAGCAGCATCTGCTTTGTGTGATGAAGGTCCTAGGTTCAATCCCTGGCATCTCCAGGTAGGGAGATCCTACTTTCTGAAACCCCAGAGAGCTGCTTCCAGTCAGTGCAGGCAATACTGAACAAGATAGATCAGTGGTCTGACTCAGTATACGGCAGCTTCCTATGTTCCAATTTTCCAGTGAGCTATCCAGGGTGCTATCTGCTTTGCTAGGACTCTGGTCTGAAAGGGTTCCTCCTATGTTTCTATGCCCAATGATTTATAATGAAGAAGAAGAAGAGAAGAAGAGTTTGGATTTGATATCCCGCTTTTCACTACCCGAAGGAGTCTCAAAGCGGCTAACATTCTCCTTTCCCTTCCTTCCCCACAACAAACACTCTGTGAGGTGAGTGGGGCTGAGAGACTTCAGAGAAGTGTGACTAGCCCAAGGTCACCCAGCAGCTGCATGTGGAGGAGCAGAGACACGAACCCGGTTCCCCAGATTACGAGTCTACCACTCTTAACCACTACACCACACTGGCTTTAATGATAAAGCAGCCTTCCTTCACCTGGTGCCCTCTGGCTGTGTTGCAGTACAACTCCCTTCAGTCTCATCCAGTACAGCATTGCTGGCTGAAGATGATGGGAGTCATAGTTCCAAAACAGCTGGAAGGCACCGGACTGGGGAGAGCTGCAACAGAGCATGAAATGCCAAGTACAAAAGATGCAACAATGTTAGGGGGAAGCTAAGAGGGACACAGATCCCCCATAACTTCAGCAGAGATGGGGCTGAAGAGAATGTGGGGCAAACTGTGTGTTGGCAAGGCAGTTACTTCTTCCGTGCTCATCCAACTCCTGAATTTGTTCTGCTGCAGACATGCCATTAGATGGTATCACCGTGTCTGAGCTTTGAGTTGTTTCTGACAATTCTTAAATCAATACTTCCTGGCTGCTTACTGGAGATGTTGTATACTGGGAGCTAAAGAAGAAACAACAACTGCCCTGATTCAGTTAGTGCAAGGGGTAAGGTTGATGGCAAAGAAGGCAAAACAGCACTTCATAGAGTGTGATCTTAGTTTGTGATTCCACTGTTCACCTCAAAGTTTAATAAGAGAAAGTGTGTGTCTCTGTGTCTCTGTGTGCAATGGCTGAGAGCACTACGTACAAAAGTCAAAAGTCCAGTTTCAAATCCTTACCAAGCTACAAAACCAAGGATTGCTCAACACTTCACACAGAAATTATGTTTAGGACAGGATAAGGAAAACAGTTGAGACTCCAGTACTTTGGCCACCTCATGAGAAGAGAAGACTCCCTGGAAAAGACCCTGATGTTGGGAAAGATGGAGGGCACAAGGAGAAGGGGGCGACCAAGGATGAGATGGTTGGACAGTGTTCTCGAAGCGACTTGCATGAGTTTGGCCAAACTGCGGGAGGCAGTGAAAGATAGGGGTGCCTGGCGTGCTCCGGTCCATGGGGTCATGAAGAGTCGGACACAACTGAACGACTGAACAACAACAAGGAAAACAGCCCCTCACATTACTCTGTGACCAGTTTCAGAACAGTCCCCATGGATACAGAGGCAGAGCTAGCTGCTTCGGCACCCAGAGCGGCACACATCCTATGCACCCGGAGCGGGGCTAGCCACCGGCAGGGGTGGGGCTAGCCACCCATGGCGAGCGTCCCAGGGGGCTGGGGCAGCGATGTCACCCCCCTCATGGATGACACCTGATGCACCTACCACACCCCCCTTTCTCCACCAGTGCATGGATAGAAGAGCAGGAAGTTTCCATAGCACTTCTGTTGGCTAGCCCTGCTCTATAACATCTCATACCTAAGATGGCCAAGGTAACTATCTATAACAGCTCCCCTGACTATCCTAAATACCAAGTAGTTTCTTGTGGGAGGAGATTGTCCTTCAGATGTTTGCCATAAGCAAATACTGCACTGGTAACCAATTAGTTTCTGGGCCCAATTCAAAGTGCTGGTCTCGAGGTCCCCAGGGAGGCTCGCCTGGCTGGCGCCATGTTTATATATCTTTAGGCACCAGGTTAAATTCTATCCTCTATATCCAGGCCTTTGGCCTCCAACCATCTGTGACCTTTTAGGACTGGGTGGGATGTTTTTAATGTATCTGCACCCTGGTTTTAATGTATTTATGTTGGGGAGGTCGGTTGTCGGTTGTCAGTTGCTTTTGGGTTGCCTTGCACAACACAAAGTGACAAACTTAATAAATAATAAATTTAATAAATAATAAAAGGTGGCCCCATCACAACCTCTCAAGCTGACCTACTTCATAGGTTTATTGTTGAGGTTAAAGGGCCACACAAGGAAACAGCAGGATACAAACTGGCATGTGCGTATCTGCATACACATGCCTGCGTGCGCACACACAGTTTTCTTTGAGCGCTAAGCTCACTGTTTTCCCTAGGATTTAGCTGAGCATCTCCTGGGGAGGCAAATCTCCCAGTGATAGGAGAGATGCATTAAATGTGACTTCATACAAAATCCGATAAGGAGTAAATCACACATTCGTAAATATCAAACACAGTTTGTTTTGGGGAACGGTTCAGCATCTTGTTTCTGGTGGTTATTCCTTTTTTTCCATTTTTTAAAGCTTTGTCAACACAAAGTACAGGCTTTTTTTTTTTTGCCCCCACCTTCTAGAAACAGTGTAAGAGAAATTGTTTGTTTTTCTTCTTTAAGAGGGATAAAACACACACACACACCCAGATAAAACTTTGCATGTTCATAAGAATGATTTAAAAGGGTTGAGTAGACTCTGAGGGTGAATTGTTTTGGGGCTCAGGAAAGAAAGGGGTCTCTCTCTCTCTCTCTCTCTCTCTCCTCTCCTCTCTCTCTCCTCCCTCTCTCTCTCTCTGTCTTAGTTATTTAAGCAAGCTTTTATTCAGTGTGATATTTTTAATTGTTTGCTGCCATTTCATTATTGTTGTTGATGGTGGTGGTATTTTTCACTCTTCACTCTACAGGCACACTACAGCAATTGAAATGCAATGTTAAAAACAGTTTAAAATTGTTTCACTTAATTTTATTTTAACTACATTATTCTTGATATAAATTGTATACAGTGGTACCTCGGGTTAAGTATGCTTCAGGTTAAGAACGCCGCTTAAGAACAGAAATCGTGCTCTGGCAGCGCAGTGGCAGCAGGAGGTTCCATTAGCTAAAGTGGTGCTTCAGGTTAAGTATGCTTCAGGTTAAGAACGGACCTCCGGAACGAATTAAGTACTTAACCCAAGGTACCACTGTATTTATCCTTGGAGTGAGTTCAAAAACCAAGGAACTTAAGTACAGACCAGATCTTATGTAGCCATCCCTCCCTCCCTCTTTCCCTTCCTTCTTCCTCCTCGAACCTGGAACTGCTTCCCAGCAAAACTCTATCACATAATACCACCTGTCTTCCTTCCTTGACAGCCCTATTCAAAGCCCACTTTCCATGAAGCTTCTTGCATGAAACTTTGGTCATCCTTCCCCACTCTCTGGGTGGAGAAGAGAGAGGGGTGGTGTGAGTGTGTGTAGAAACTAGCCTACTATGAAAAGGTAAAATTTGCATCCATTGCTCCACCCACTTTTTCCTCTAGCCCCACCCACAGCTGGCATGTGTGTCCCAGAACATGGTCTGGAAGGGGATGTGGCTGAAAAATATTCACCACCCCATCTAAAAAATTAGCTCTACCTTGTTGCATTTGGGTATACTTTGATCATGCAATGGTGTCTTTGGTAGCTGTTGATCAACTTATCTCATATCATCTTTGTCCAATAATGCTGTGGTTGCTGCTGTTAAATCATTAGCAACCTTAGCATCTGGGAATTCTCTGGGTTCCTGGCTGATCAAAAGAATGCTACCCACCTAAAGAATTGTTTGTGTTTAGAGTTTAAATGCATCGGCAGAAGCTTGACCTCAACACTGAATCACTGCTGGATGTGCACACATCAAAACTCTGAGTTTGGGGAAAATAAGGAAGTGGTATTTATTAAAGGAGATACATGCTTGATAGGAAAGATCCTAGTTCCTATCTAGCTCAGATGCAGATACAAAGAGCCATGCCTGCTTTTTGTTCTCAGCAGCAGCCACACAAAGTTGTATCCACTCCCAAGTTGAGGATGAAGAAGAAGGGAGGAGATGAGTTCAGCAACCCTACAAGTATCAGTCGAGCTCTGAAGGGAAGGTCAATGCAGGTTAACAGTCTAGGAAACTTGGTTGCTCCTCTCTCTGTGTGTCTCTTTTTCCAATACAGATTCATCAGCCTGCAGTGCAAGCTGAGTAACATCCCAGCACTTCCAATGGTATGCAGAGGTTGTTGAGAAAATAACAATATGGCTTGGTGGATAAATTATTGGACTGACTAGAGGCATGAGCTAAGTTGTTTCTTGCCCATGAAACTCACTTCCGTGGGCTTGAACAAGTCACCATCTCTCGGTGCAAACTACTTCGTAGGTGTGTTGTAAAATGGGATGAACTTTGGAATGTTGTCCTTATCAGAAGGGTAAGGCAGAAAATATGACAGGGATATAAATAAAGCATTCTCCAACGTCTGAAGGTTTATTAGAAGAATGCAAATGTTCACAGTACCTGCTACCTCTTTATTCATTGTTGCATAATTAAAGTCACCTCTAGCTCTTCTTCTCCCTAAAGATGGAACTGTTATTTTTCACAGACCATTTTAAGAACCTGGCTAACAGACTGTCTAACTTGTTGACATAAAAAAAAAAAAATGTATGTTAATTTATTTTGAAGCTTCCTTTGCTTTAGAGGTTTCAAGCACAATAGTCCTAGACATTTGTTACTGCAAGACAACATACAAGCACACACAGTTGCAATGCTGGTGAAACAGGTCTCGTAGTCGATGCATACTCTGCTTGGGACAGACACACCCAAAGCAATTCACGGAGGAGAGGGCTATCCATGGTGCCTAGCTACAGTGACCATGCTCTGCCTCCACAGCCAGAGGCAGTAATGCTTCTGAGTAAGAGTTGCCGGAAAGCACAGAAGGGGAGAGAGCACTCTTGTGCTGAAATCCTGCATGCAGGTTTCCCGGAAGAGGCATCTGGTTGGCCCCATGAGAACAGGATGCTGAGCTAGATGGCCCAGTAGCCCAAACCAGTAGGCTCTTCTTACCTTCTTATCCCTGGAAACACTCCAATGCCTACTAATCAGGGAGAGTGCTGGCCGTGGTGCCCACATGCCACCCACAAATGTAGGGAGCCAATGGACTCTCAGTGATGGGGAAATGACCCTAGCACACACCAGTACATCACCACACATGCAACATACACCCGGCCACTAGCCATGCTGGCTGAGGCCCTTGGGTGTCAAGATCAAACCATGCCTGGAGAGCCACATGACCCCTATTGCCGAGGTAGAGGATGTGGTGCAGATAGAATCCACTCAACTTTGCCCCCACAAAACCACCCGGTTTCAGCCATTTCACTAACGTATTTCCACTGGTGCAACAGCTCTGCCAGTTGAGTGCCCTGACAGTATATATTAGGTTTTACCCTGACATATCTTTCTTTCTGCCCATGTAGTGGGGCTTCTTCCGAATTCTGCAAATGCCCCCCCTGCTGCCCCCGCCCCCGCCGCCAACAGATCTTCCGCCTAGTATTGCACCCTAAAAGGTTTAATCTTTCCTCTTGCATTTTCTAAATCTTTATAGATTTTGCAAGAGCTGGTTTGTTTAGGTCTCAGTAATTTCTAAGCCTTTTATTTCTTCCAAGGGAGTCAATCTCTCTTTATTCCAAAGCTGCTTTGTTAATGAATAAACGAAAAGCCCTAATAAAAGGTTTTGCAGAATCGGAAGCGCTGAGATTTGTCAGCACGGCTTGTTAAGTTCCCATTCTCGATAAATCCATTCCTCATATATAAGTAAGGTGCACTTGTTCCCCCACCCCACCCCGTTTTTTTCCCCCCTTTAAACCTTCCAGTTACTAAAATATATCACACATTCATATCCCACACTTAATGGCCGACTTGTGTGTGTGAATGAGTCACAGCAAAACAAACCCTAGATATAGAGGTTTCATGTAATCTCCCTTTGCCTTGGACATGCTTTTGAGCAGGGGGCAGTTCACACCTTTAGCTGCACTCACTTTCTGCTGGAGAGGGGAGAGAAAATTGCTTCAGTATTGAATTTTAATGTGAACCTACCTCATCTACACTTCCCAAAACAATGTATGAACCGAAACACAGTTTTCCTTTGAAACTTGCACTTCTCCAAATTTTTGTGATACACTTCTCCAAGTAAGACATGAAAAAATTGTGTATACTAGGGGTAAGTGTGCATAAAATTGCATGCATTGGGGGAAATGTCATAAAGATGCATTATATTGGGGGAAATTGCTTTTGCAAAATTGCGTATATCAGAAATTTGCTGTAAAAGGTTGAAGAAATTTTTACGGGGGCCTTTTTCGTTTGCTTGTTTTGCAAACTGATTCAGAAATGTGGAGAACTGAACTTAAGACTCGGGGGGGGGGAGGTGAAACTGAGAGAAACTGAAACCAATAGCGTCATCCATCCTTGCCTCATGCATTTATGCTCACGCCTGAATGACTGCAGTATGAACAAAAGTCTGCCATGGTTTTGTAGTGTGGTTGGTTCATGCATTGCAGGGGTTTGGACTATATGACCTTTGGGGGTATCTTCCACCCTACAATTCTATTCATGCAATCAAATGAGAGCCATCAAGTGATGATGAGCAAACAAGTGGTACACATGCCTCATAGAAACAACTGTCAGTCAGTTTGAATGGCAACTTCACCTTTGGAAAAGGGGGGGGGGGCAGCGAAAGCTCCTACAAAACTGTTTGTGCTGGAGATGCCACCTGTCACCTGGTCAATCTGATGGTCTTTGTTGCCTCTTCCTGTATACCTGTCACCTTTGTGGGCTCCAAGTGGCAGGGCAAGATAGCAGGTGAAGAAGCAATAGCACTGTCCTAGATGGAAACATGATAGCAGGGATGCAATGGCAAGGAATGATGCAAATGGATGAGCCCACCTGGCTTGAAGAGGACAAAGAGAGATATTTTCCCAGGCAAGCACTAACCTGCAAAGAGACTATAGGTGTTCTCCATCTTCCAGAGAAATTGCCTGTGTAATAGGGATATGCAGAAGCCCTGCTGAGAAATGGTATTGCTGAAAATCTCTTTTGGCTTCTTGCAGAATTATTCCAAAGGCAGAGAGGGGCCATAGCTCAGTGGCAGAGACACAGGCTTCACATGCAGAAGCTCCCAAATTCAATTTATTCAGTCTCCAGGAAGGGCTGGGATCAATCCTTGACCAAAACTCTGGAAAGGATGCAATGAGCTAGATGGGCCAAAGTTCTGATATAAGGAAACTTTCTATGTTTGCCTGAAGAGGCAACTCCAAATTTGCCTTGAATTTCACTTCAGGCAAAATCAAGTGACAACTATGCATGCATATCACCCCCAATGACAATTTCCAGTAGTTTTATCCAAACTCTCTTGGCTACCCTTAAAATTCCTCAGATGCTTTATCTAATGGGAGGGGAGGGACCCTCAAAATTCCAAAAGGTTTTGCTGCAGGAAAAGCAAGGAAGACCTGAATGGAAATGTGGAGTGCACTTTCGAAAAGCCAATCAATTTCGCCCTCTTCCAGGATACTCCACTCCACCCCCCTTTCCATGTTATTCTCCTCAAGCCCTGTTTCTCCATTTCCTTCACTCCAACAGTCTGGTAGCATTCAGTGGCCACTGGACACAGTCAGTTTACATTGGGCTGTTTGGATTCCTCTTCATTTTTTTAAAACCCCTGAAATCTTTTCTTTTTATTCTTTTACTTCTGAAAACGTCTCCCAATTCTGCTGGCATTTCCTTTCTGTGCATGGATGGTTCTGGCTGGTTGGCTGCATGAGAATGCACACCCAAAGAATAAGGGCAGCATACAAGCCTGATTAAACGGAACTGGAATGTTCCTGGCTGTGGTGTTAACAACATCCATGGAAGAGACTCCAAGTAGGGATGGAAGATGTATGTGCCAAGATGCAGTTTCTGTTTGGGCAGGGAAGGGCCAGAAAGTGATGGGAAGGGTAGGCAGTGCTACTATGAAAAACCAGGAGTGAGTAACCTCAGACCCAGGGCCTAAAGGTAGCCCACCAATCATCTCTACCTGGCCCTTCATAGGCCACACCCCCTGTTCCTAGAGCACACCTCTCAGCAACCTGGTTTTCCATCAACCTTTCTGTTAGCCTGGATGCAGGATAGTGAAGGGTGTGTGAGTGTATGTAGGAACCACTCTACAATACAAGGCAGAATTCACACTTGTTGCATCACCTACTTTTGCCTTGGCCCCTCCCACCACTGGCTTGGGTTCCTCCTTTCCTCTGATAAGCAGATGTGGTACCTCCAGAATCTTCTGTTCCTAAGAACTCTCCAGTCAGTAGCGATTAGGAGAACTTTTATTGTTAGCACAAAAGCTAAATATAATACTCTGCCTTTCCCGCTTCACTGCCTTGGGACACAGCTGTTCATTTTTCAGACCGTCTGCCTCAGCTGGTTGAAAAGCAGATTGCATTTTTCTGGGGCCACCAGCTTCTGACCCAGAGAGGACTCCTGTACGTCTGGTAGCAGAGTATCCAGAAGAAGTCTAGAAAGTGTCACTTTGTTGCTCCAATGCTGCAGCAATGAGAGAAGGTGTACCTGCTGAATTTCTGACTACAGGTGAAGAGAAGCTTTGGTGTGCTTGCACACTGATGGACACAGTACTTTGGAGTGATGCAAGCAACAGCAGTGTGTTGCTTCAACACAAGGGTTGCTGTAGACAATAGCAATACAATAAACCTTTGCAAGAAAGAAGGAGAGAGTGAAAGCTATGAGCTGCCAGTTCCATATCTCACAGTGCCCTGGAGACGCCAATGGAGACTTGGTTCTGGGACATTCTGAGAAATCTAGAATGGTTGCTCATATTTGCCAGCCTTCCAATGCAGGTGAGAGAAAGGCAGACAGTATCAGCAGCAGCCTGACTGGGCAATGAAGCCCTGACAGCTGCATTCTGGTTTTAGCCCTGATGTAAGGATAGTAAAAAGGCACCATTTCCCACTCCATCACATGCAGCACTGTTTCCATTCCGCTGCACTGCAGGTTCAGCAAAACAACAACAACATTGTTTGGCTTGCTCTTTGCTATAGCCAAATTTAATCATGTCATTAATTACTCTATTGTTAGGTGATTTGATTTAAATGGGGAGAGGGGATGTCATCAATAATACATAGTGAAGAAAATAATGAAACAAATTGCAGACTGGAAAAAAATATATAGCAAATACTAATCATATACACTTGTGTCATTTCCGTTCCTGCTTGCAGCTGGACACTTGAACAGACACAATTTCCTGTACTGTTTTCCCCTTTCCCATAATTTTTTCAGCATCCATAGCCTGACAGTAAAAGCAATAATAATCTAAAATGGTTATAATATCATATATGGGGCACTTTGCAAACTCAAGGGCTGTGTTATAATGAGAGAGAAATGAAGGCTAGAGAACAGAGTTGCTCTGTTATTTTAGGGTTGTGGCAAACCTCTGAATGGTCTTTATTTTGACCATTCAAAGAGGATGAAAGTTGCTTTAAAAAAAAAAAAAGACGAAAAGGAGTAAGAACTTTATCTTCTTCTTCTTTTTTTAATCCATAGACTGAGAGACTAAGGTGTGCATGTTTACCTTAGGAACTGTATGAGGTGCCTGGGGGCGCCTTCCGTTTATCTGCAACACTTTGGGGAAAGCCCTGCAAGCACACATAGAGGTGCATGGCTCTTTACAGATAAGATTTTAGCTCAAGGGGGCTTACTGGAAAGATCACCTGAGTTCTGCAGTGATATGAACTTCCCAGGAACTACAGCCCACGCTGGGACCTTGTCTCCATTCATGCAAATCTGTCAGTTTTGGTTTCTTATTTTTTTCACACTTAAATTTAGTTATCTACATTTCTGCATCAGTTTGCATTTCAAACAAATAAACAATAAATTCCTCATGAAAATTTAATGTGAATGCATGCATCTCTGCATGCGATTTTGCCTAACAAACACATTTCTGCAAAGCATTTTTTCCTTACATGGTGCATTTTTGTATGCAATATTTACCAGTGTATGCATTTTATGTACCCTTTCGCTTAGTAGGATATGCATTTTGAAGACGTTGTGTGGCTGGAGAAGTGCATTGCAATGTTTGGTGAAGCGTGCATTTGGAAAGATGACTGTGTTTTGGTTCTCGCACATTTTGGGAGGTGCAAATTAGCTAGGGTCTCCTCTTGATGCAAACTGAATCATTTTTTTTCCACCCATCCCTACATGGGACACTTCCTGGGTGCTTTGCCACTCTCTGAAATCTCTAAGGGGAGCAACCTTCCCTGCCCCCTCCATTCTTCCCCTGCCGCCATTCTAACACCTATTGAGAAAGAGAAAGGAGGAAATGTTCGCAGGGAGCAAACAGCCCTGGTTGGTGTTTTTTTTTGGGGGGGGAGCGTGGAGAGAGATGTGGCAAATAAGAGCTCAATGCTCTAAACGTCTCATCCTAGGCCTCGTGATTCACAGCACATTTAATTTAAGTTAAAGAGAGAGAGAAAACATGAGGCAAGATCTGCAGAGAAAAAGAAAACTCTGCATGTTGCTTGTTTAGATGTCAGGAATCCCTTTGATACATGCCCCCCTCAAGGGAGGCCGCTTAGCCGAAGCAACATCAAGCAGTGTCAATGGGCCACTGGGGCACATTAACAAATATAACAATGCTCTCGTGGATCATTGCAATTAAAAATCAAGGGAGATAAATAGCCCCCGGCTAGAATATTCCCCCGGTCAAGCCTCCCGAGGACAACCATAAGTTCACCCGGTTTTAAAGGGAGGCCAAGCATTGCTGGGAATGAATCCATGGGAAGCTGATGTGATATGCTGATGCAGAGGCGAGGCTCACTGCAAATGGGGAAGAGAGGGGGAAAGGGAAATCCAGTTGCTTATATTCATCCACATTTTGCAAGTCACTGGAACACCTGAGATGCACCTTCTATAAGATAGTGAGACAGACAGGCTGATATAGAAACAACCTTAGAGTCTTGTGGCACCCTAAAGAATTATGCACTGTATCATGGCACAAGCTTACAAGATCCTTTGCTGGGATTTTTGTGGCAGGAGACTAATATAGCTACCCTCTGGTGACAGATAAACAGAGACAGACATTTTCTTGCACACAATTATCTGCCCTGCTGGATCAGCACAAATGTCCATCTAGCCCAGCAGTCACCAACGTTTTCAGATCCAGGACCCACTGGTGATCCAAAGTTGCAAACTGGGACCCACACTTAATTGTGTTGTTATCTATGTACACATATTCATCTCTCTACCAATATATATCAGACACAGAGGTGCCAGCTTGCAAGGGTGATGTTGTACACGTGAAGCCAGGGGTGGAGCCAAACATGGTGGCAGTGAAGCTTCAATGGCCAGCAGCTCCTCCCTGCCTCCTCCTGGTTTCACCACTGGCGGAAGACTGCTTTGACCCTCCTTCCCCTCCTTGGCAGGAAGAGGAGAAGAACTGGCCAGTAAGCTGCACTGCGCTCAGCTCTGCACTTTGCCTCTGTGACTTTTGGACATTGGAGAGCCCAGCACCCACCTCAAAAATATGAGGGGCCCCAAAAGGCTTCAGGTCCCCAAGAGCTGGCACCCCCGATCTGATCTGGCCTTCCAGGTGATTCATAAAGAATAGAGGGAGTTTGAGTAGGTGCAGTTGCTATGCTATGGTGTTCCTATTGAAATCCCAGTTTCTATGCACCAGTTAAAGGTAATGGGACTCCATCTTCCCTCTCATGTCTTTGTCTCACTCTCACATTTGCTTGCCTTTGCTTTCTATATTTATTTCATTCTTCTTTTAATACAAACAACATCAAAAATGGTGCTCATAATTCAGGAAAGTTGGTGTGACCCAGTTTAGCTGTTCAGCTTATGAGGCCTTCTGAGTCATCACCCACCCACTGAAGGCCAGTTGTCCTAACCTAGTGTCCTGCATACCTTTGCTACCAAGGGAAACAGCAGCTTTGGAAAATGACCTAGAAGCAGACATAGAATGTTACATATCCTGCCGCAGATCTGATGTTGATCGTTTCATGCATCTCCCCTCATAATGGTGTAGTCCACAGGCTTCTGGCAGTGGAGAACTGGTTCTACAAAGCAAGATTAAAGGATAAGGAAAAAAATTGTGTGTACCACGTGGGCCTGAGACAAGCAAGAAACTGCAGTGCAGTGCACGCTTAATTTTAAGTATGCTTTAAGCTCCTTGAATTAAATAGGAATTCAATGTAGTATGCAAAAGTTATAGGCTGTGCTAAATCAAGGTCTATCGCGGCAAAGAGGTATGGTAAAACTGTAAGAGCTGATGACTGCATGGGGGTGGCGCTTGCATAAGCTCCACCGTTCACTGCTCAGAGAAGGGAAATGTTAAGAGGTGGCACTGACAGGGGTGCTTGATGAATTTGAGAATTCCAGGATGGGAACTGCACCCATCAGACCAATGTGCTGATCAGAACATAGTCATCCATTCAGATTTTGCACTTCTTCAAGTGTCGTGACACATCAGTTTAAACCAATTAAAATATACATTTAATTAACTCATGATTGGAGAGAAAATGTATATCTAAACAAATATTTGGAGAATAAAATACGCAATGAAATATATGTGTTTTCGGATTCTATTTAACGAGTTGGGGATTAATGCAGAAACAGAACAGGATGGTGGGTTAAAAATGAAGGGCACGAGCAACACAGGACAGAGAAAGACAGATTCATCCATTCCCTAAGCACTGAGAGCCAGGTGAGAATCCTCCTGCACCAGAGTGTCAGGTGATCTGGGAGAGCAATCTCATCAAATTCCCTGTTATGCAGCACCTAGTCTTAGTGCACTTCCTGGGCAATTGGCCATGAAGGCAATTTACTAGGTTGCTGCTCTTTCTTACCAACTGCCCTCTCCTTGTTTGCCTCTTGCCTGTATCCCACATTCTCTTACCATCATATAGACTCAGATGGGAAACATTAATTGGCAAGGGCCATATTCCTTTGGCCATAATCATTTGGGTGTTCTATGCTGTTGGTATGTGAGGTGGGTGGCCAGAACCAAAAGCGGGCAGGTCATCTCTCTTTCTCTGTGTTTCTATCCCTTCCTCCTCCTTTCTCCTCATCTAGCAAGGGACCACAGAAGGGGACGACAGATCAATCGTATCCAGGAGTGGCAACTGTGAATAAAATATTTGGGGGGCAGGTAAGCCACGGCCTACATAATCAATCACAAGACATGGCACGTGCGCGCGCGCGCGCACACACCCACCCACCCACCCACCCCATTTGAATGACAATGCCCATCAACTTTGGGGAGGGGCACGTCCCCCACCAATATTTCATTGGTGGGGGGATATGAAGGGACCTTGGCCCCTATCGAGTGTGAATGACTTGATACTGGCTGCCCTTCTTACCATAGAAAAGAACAAACTACAGTGTGAGAGGCTGCTGCTGATAGATTCTCCACCCCATGTGGACCAACTGTGGTATCCAGAGAAGTGGAAGGCATGTGTACATGCATAACAGGGGCTGCCAGTGCCTAGAAGGAATGGGTGAGATGAAATCCTTGTGTACATATACTGCTGCAGAGACAGATGAGAAATTGGGGTCGGTTCACATTTCAATACGATTTGCACTTCCAGAAACAGTACCTGAAACGGCGCACAGCTATCCTTCAGATTTTTCATTTCTCCTAATTTAGTGATGCACTTCGCCAACCAAATAATGTGTACAAAAATTAGGGTAACATGTGCATTACAAATGCATACGTTAGTTAAAATAACACGAAAATGCTTTGCAGTGATGGAAATTGCATATATATATATACTATATATATATATATATATATATATATATATACAACACACATACATATATGCGCAAAAGTGTACCAGGACAATGTGTATATAGGATAAATTGCACTTAAAAGTTGGTGAATTTTTATGAGGACTCTTTCTTTAAAAGGAAATGCCAGACTAATGCACAAATGTGAAGAATTGAAATCAAGGAAAATGAGAAATGGACAGAATAAGGAAATCAAAGATCAGGCATCTCTATGGTACCATCTCTTCGTGGAGTCACCTTCCTTCCTCCTTAGTCTTTCTGGATAAACAACCAGCACCTAATATGGCTGATCATGTTTTAGATCTTTTGCCATCACCAAAAGCCCATTAGAGTGGGTGTCTTCCTGCACAGTTCAGTCACTGCATGCCAGAAGATGCACAGTGAAAAAGAAAAGAGAACTGATGCTATCTGAGTACCCTGATGCTGTAGCTTTTGCCTGATCTCCCTGCTGCCCTGCTCTTCCCTCCATTCCTCCTCTCTCAATCCATCATCTCTATTTCCCTTTCACCATCTTGAAAGGATACCAATGAAACCCTCTTTCCTCTTTAGGCTGCATTGATCTATTGGGCGGCTCAAGACCTCTCTGAAGTTCACAGATGGGGCCATTTTTATTTTTCTCCCCAACATTCTTTAGGCTTGATTTATGACGGAGTGTTAGAAACCCAATGCTCCTGTTCCTGGAAGAGCTGTGTTGGCTGGGAAGCCCTGCAGCTGGCAGATGCACAAGGCAATTAACCCCTGCATGCACAAAGTGAAGCATAAAAAATTGATTGCGTTCAAATCCAGCTTGCAGTTTCTCTCGGGAAGGGAAATGAGGCTGAGTTGGTACCTCGCAGTCTCCTTTCTGCTGCTATCCAGGATGCCTCAGGCTGATGCAATATAGCCCACCCCTTCAGCAACCACAGAAGACAATCCTAGATCAGAGTTGCTAAGAATAATATGTCTGTTTCCATGGGAAATAGCTTTGTGTATATGTGCAACTCTCATTGAGTGTATGCCTATGCTAAGGGTGTGTGACTGCGTGTTGATCCCAAACCTGCTGGTACTAGAATATGGTCTCCAACCAGTTTCCACTAGAATGATGTATTTCTTGGCCCCAAACCATCGTTGATGCCATTAGAATAAGAACTAGAGATATTGCCAAAGTATCTGCTTCCTTGGCTTGGAATGTGGACTTTGGTGGCCCCAAAGCTTGCCAAGATATGAGGCAAGCATTATGACTTGCAGAGGTGTCCTCTAGCTTGCTTAATAATAATAATAATACTACTGAGGCAGAGGTCATCTCCTTCCTAACCCCATCATAAGCCACTGGAGTCTTCTTCCACTGATGTTTACAGGATCACTGGAAAATTATAATTCAATCACTGCTAGGGATGCACACTGGATTTGGCCAAATCCCAAACCGAAATGGGCTGATTCAGTGGGGATCCAGGCTTTGACTGAGTCAGACCGAGATAGCACCAGATTGCCCCAGGTTGGGCTTCCAGGAACAAACTGGGGCTATCAGTGGGTAGGGCATCAGGTGTGAAGGAGCAGCTTTGGCTGTACAGCCCTGTTTCCAGCAAGGGAACACACACATGCACAGTCAAACTGAGCAGGACTGAATCTTCTGCTCACCACCTGGAAAGTGACAGAGGCAATCTGTTGGCTGCAGGGGTCTCCTTCACCAGCGTATTAACCAGTGCATTCTACATAATTGTGAATGGAGGACTTAGTGGGCTGCATGGTGGGTGTGGACCCATGATTGTTTAAAGTGGTACCATAGTGATTTAAATGTATGGTGTGAATGTGGCCTAAAACACAAACACACCAATTATTATTACTTTTTACTTGACACTGAGATAATGCTTTCTCTCAGGGTCCATGAGACAGGGTTTCCATCCTCTGCTCTGCCACTATCAGCTCAGAGAAGCCAAATACATCAATGAATTTCCTCAAGCGAGCCAGAAGGAGCAATAAATCAGCACCAGCAACGGCTAACGAGACAGATTTGCTCCGTTGCAATTAATGTGTTCTCCTGCATGTGTTTGCTAGCAGAGGTGGAAGTGGGGCGGCGGCAGCGGGGGGGGGGGACGGACGACTGCTGATTAAAATTCAGGCTGGGAGGTGGCAGGAGGTGGCATGACAGTGTGAGCGAGAAGGAGTACCAAAGAGAGTGGCATGAAAGGAAAGAAGCAAAAGGCAAAGCAGGAGGCAAGAGAGAAAAGAAGAGATGGGGGAAAGAATATTGTGGACCTCAGTTCAGATATATGGCATACATCACACAAGGGTCTTGGCAATGTGTGGGATTATTGCATAGAGGGAGGCACTGTATGTGTGAATGGGCACTTGCTTGTGGTTTGCCTATATTTAGAATGGGAAGTCTTAGGTCCATGGCTGAATGCAGTCATACCATAATGACATATGATAAGCCTGCTGGATCAGACCAATGGCCTATCTAGTTCAGCATCCTGCTCTCACAGTGGCCAACCAGATGCTCTCCTGGGAAACCCACAAGCAGAATTCAAGCACAATATCATTCTCTCTCCTGTGGCTTCTAGCAACTGGTATTCAGAATCATTACCTCCCAAACTCAAGGTGACATGCCTGGTTCTACCCCAACCTATTTTATCATCACAACAACCCTGTGGGGTATTAGAGAGCAACTGGCACATGGTCACCCAGCAAGCTTCTTGGGTGGGTGGGTGGGATTTGAACCCTGGTCTCCTAGATCCTAGTCTGACACTCTAATTGCTACACCACATTGTATCCTAATGTACAATGGCAAGAGACACATTCCTTGTTCCACCCCTGTTTGCCTCTAGTCCCACCCACTTTCGCTCCTAGCTCCACCCACTGCAGCCCTTGGGAGCCTGTGGTCTTCAGGTTGAAAAACAAACGAACAAATCCCTAACCCCTTGCTTTGTTGACACCCCAAACACTCAGTATTAGTACAATGGAAACGAGGGTTCTGTTCTATTGGAGACTTGCCAAAGGCCAGACTTATGTGTCTCCCAAATACTTTTTTTCCTGCCCAAGGATATGGGGGAGTGGGAAATAATTACAGTAAAAAGTAATACAGTAGTGTGGTGTTGTTATCTGCCACAAAGTGCTCAGGGTGGGGCAGGCAGCACATCCAAGGGACTGTATAAATAAAAAGGAGTGCCACCATCATTAAAGGAATGTGGACAGTCCAATGCAGACCACTAGTGGCAGTGTGATTCCATCCCAACCGCAAGCTCAGGGCTGGCCCTTTCCTCTTTTGAGACTCTTCTGTCTCTGGTATATCTAGGGAGGTCACTTACACAACACCTTTTCCCTGCCACCACGAGAGAGAGAGAGAGAGAGAGAGAGAAAGAGAAGAGAGAGAGAGAGAGAGAGAGAAATACATCATCATAAAAAGAGGGCACAGATTCGCATAGAATTTGCACATGCTAATGTAGATGTATAGATGCAAATGTGGGGAATGATTACTATAATTTAAATAGCAATGCAATTCATCTCACTGTTATGCTTTATTAAATAAGCTTTATTTTATTGTGCTGCTGACGGCTTTGGATTGTAGTAATTGCGTTTTATGCTGATCAATTTGGGTTGTTGTTGTTTTATGTTGTATTGCTGACACTGTTTTTCTGTTATTATTATTAGCCACGGTGGGCTGTGTTTTGAAGCACAGCAGGCTACAAGATGATGATGAGACATATATATATTATTATTATTATTATTATTATTATATTATTCAACTGAGTTCTATGCAGATTCCACCCATCGGAATTAATGAACCTAAGTTAGTCACATCCATTAACTTCAGCGGGACTACTCTGAGTAGGACTAGCACTGAATACAGCCCAATATTATCAGAGTTCTTACCTGCCCTTCACCAAAAGGTCCCAGGGCAAGTTACAGCAATTTAAAAATACAATATTAAAATCTACTTAAAGCAAGGCAGAAGGATAGGTTAGGCTTATATATACATACAGTATATATAGAGAGAGACTTAAAGGCCATGTAGCAGTTGTAGTAACAATAACAATAATTTTTTTTAAAAAGTTCTTTAGAATTATTGTGTTTCCCCCTACGCAAATAAGCAGATTTTATCAATTGATCAATTAATTAATCAATCAACCCAAATTCATGTGATTAGTTCACCAGTGTTTCTTCCACTTGGGGAGCCAGACCCAACAGAAGGTTGGGGACAATAAAGAGAATGAGTTGGAGGAATCGAGGTTGGGAGTGAGAAGAGCAGGGGGAAATAAAAAGAAAAACAGGAAAGGTAGAAGGAGGAAGGCAAGATAGATAAAGAGTAGGAAGAAAGCCAGAAAGAGATAAAACTACCCCAGAAGAAATTTAACTGCAAAGCTTTAATCTTTCAGTTAAGAGGGAGGAGGGGAAAACCTCGACTAAATGGAGATAATTTATCTCCAGCAACTCCTGCAACATTTAAAGCCAGATAGTAAATAAATACATTGTCACGCTGGATCAGGGCCTCTCATTCACACCAGCAGCAAGATACATTCTAAATTATATTCCATTAGAAGTGGCATCCTGCCTTGCAGAGTGAGCCCATCCCTCTCTCAAGGAGGCCCCTGTCCCTTGCTCCCTGAAGAAGGCTCTGCCAATCGTTGTTTGCTAGTTGCTATTATTATTGATGACAGCCCACAACAGCTAAAACTCCTGGCATAGCAAAATCCCTGCCCTATCTCCACCAGATTTCTGATAGCTGCAGTCTGACTGGAAGGAACAGATGCTGTAGAATCCAAGTAGATACAAGCTGAATTGCAGGAGAAGAATCCATATTCCCCATAGTCAATGTTTGGGAGGAAGTTGTTTTGGTTTGTTTGCATGAAAAGATCTGAATGTGTTCAAGCCAACTGAATCAGGAACTACAGTACTGAAATGTCTTGTGGTATTGATGCTGCTGCGCTGCTTAGTGTTTTTGAGAGTGAATTCAAGAGAAACCCAGACCAACATGTTAAGCCAGCGGATAGTCATCCCTCTTACATCAGTAGGATGGCCAGTTTTGCAATACTGAAAATAGGACATCGGTTCATGTAGAATTTATATGCATAGATGCAGATTTGGAAATTATTTCTGTAATTTAAATACAAATGCAATACATCTCAGCATAGTGGGGGGGAGAGACTTGCGTCCCCATGCAGTTATCCATTTTATAACATCTATAAAAATAAAGGACAGGTCCTTAAGGTCCTACCCTACTAAAAGACACCACAAATACTTTAAAAAATTCTTCATATGAAGGGCCCAAAGTCCAAAGAAACAGAAAAGTTTTACCTGGTGCTTAAAAGTAGATAAATATGGCACCAGGCAAGTCTCTCCAGGCACTACATCCCACAAGTGAGGAGCCACTACTGAAAAAGTCCATTCTTGTATTGCCACCCTCCAAAAATTCAATGGAGTTGGCAAATGGAGAAAGATATGCATGATAATCACAAGATCTGGGTCAGTTCATGAGGGAGAGGTGGTTCAACACTCTTAGCTGAGACCAAGAACTTGGGACTCAGCTACATTTGTAAAGATAAAGCGCTTTATAGTGTTATAACATTGTGACAACAGATGACGCTGTGGAGTCCCGTCTTTCGCCAATGAGATTTCCCTGTATGACGTTTACAATGCGTTTAACTGAATCACTTCTTTGATGTGTCTAGATCCAGCCTTATTGTTAGCCACTGCAGTCATGCCAGATTTGGTGTCTGATAGAGGACTGTCCTTTGCAAAGTCCTCTGTAAGGTAAGGCATATGGTCACCCTATTGGTCTGACTTAAGTAGGAAAAAAAAGTTCAATGGTGGATTGGGTGGTTGTTTAGAGACTTCTGAATAATTTTATGGTCTGATGAAACTAATGAAATTTCTCAGGCAGGATTATATGTAGGGATGCAAGAAAAGGCACAAATTTCTGTCCTGACCCACTGTTTCCATTTTACTGCAGTTTGGCTTCTGATAAAAACTACATTATTCATCTGGTTGTCTGCTGTGATGAAATTCTATGTAATTGATCACATCATTAATGATGTAATTAATTATGTTATTGTCATGTTATTCCACTTCACTCATTTCAATCCAAAGGAAGCACAATGCAAATGGGGGAAATACACAAATCATCAATTTTGCATCGCTTGCAGATGGCAAACAACAATAACAGTGAATATCAATCATATTCACTGGGTTGATTTCCATTCTGGACATGGGACAAATAAATAAGTGGATGTTGGCAATTTCCTCTCCTGTTTCCATCAAAAATCTCTGACATCCCATTTTCTGTACACCCGACAACCCCCCCCCCCGGATTTAATTGTGTATGAATTTTCCTTTGATGACTTTGGATGGGCCAGTGGGGCGTGATGACATGAGGGGCAAGGCCAATGTTGATATCTCGGTTTCCAGACCCCTCCCCACCCTGCGCAGCCTCCTCTGGGTGAGCTCCGGTTTGTCATTGCTCTTCTCAAAATATGGCACCCAAAACAAGATATAGTCAAGATACATCTTAGTGCAGTCGCACACAACAAATTTCATGTGAATCACTGAGAGTCCTTTTGACAGCAACATACTATCTTCCCACTTCTCATCCATTTGGGAGGAGGTCCTTGGGATATTTTTTTCCTGGGAACATCACTGCAAGTGCCCTGGTACCCCACCATGTCCCTTTCCAAATTGAGAAACTGGGACATAAGGACTTGGAATGGGAGCCAGTTAACCCTGGGGTTCTATACTATATATCCTTAGAATAAAAGTTATTCAGAGTTATTGTCTGCCTGTGTCTGTTCACACACACACACACACACACACACACACACACACACACGGGTGTGTGTGTGTGTGTGTGTGTGTGTGTTTCTGTGTGTGTGAGGACAGTAGATCTTACAGAGGATGCCCATTAAATTCACACAGTAAAGTACAGTGCACTCTTCAATTGACGATAAAAACAGACGGCAGGGTGTTATTTATGTCTGGAGCTCTGCTGCCTTTACCAGTGACATGTCAAGTGATTTCCTCCCCCCTCCCCCATTTTTATTTTTATTTTAAAAAAAACACAGCTGACATGAAGATTATAACCCTTAGTGCTAGTGCAGCTGGTATGAAGGAACGCCTTTAGACCAAAAGAAGAGAACAGGACTTGGCCCACTGGCCTAAAGATGCTGCATTGCTCAGAAGCAAATGGAGAGAGAAAGAGAAAGGCTGGGGGGGGGGGGGAGGAAGAAAGACCTCTGAACTGGCTGAGCTAGGGAGCTGACATTAATATACTCTTACTTTAAAATTGTGCTATGGAATCTGGCCCATCAAGAATAGCACCCCCTTTTGTTATGTATTTAAATAGATTTGAAACAGGCTTGGCTGCCACAGTGACCCACAAATGCTGGACATTACCAGACTCCAGAGTTCTTTCTGCAGCAGAGGCTGGACCAGCCAGCCCTACCAGCAGGGAGAGGGAGGCATCAACCTCATCAGTAATGCTGTTGGCTGAAGTGTGGGGGACAGATATCTACAGATACCACTACAACTACTTACCTATTTCATAATATCAACGGAAAGGAAAAGATGGGGCAACACACTAAAGAGCGCTCATAAACCCATTGCACTTAACACAGGTGCAACCTGTCTCTACACAATACAAGTGTTTGTCTGAACGAAGTACACTTCTTGTTTTACATACCTCAGCCATTGTGCACACAGGTACACAAGAATGTGCACTTGTTGAACATTATGTGTGAATAACTGTACAAGTGTACAGCTCAACTATTTGTGTGTGTACAGATACACAGATTGTACACACATTGAATGCAATGTGTGAACATCCCTAGATGCTCCATGTTGATCTGTCCAAATAGCTCACTCTATTTGGGTTTCCAGACTCTCACAAGCCCATACCCAACTCCCTGGACTTGGGCAGCCCAACTTTTCATACCAAGTGGGCCACACATTGCCTTGACATGTGGAGAACAGGAGCAAAGACAAAATTTGATACCTCCCGATCATTGTAAGTGTGGTGCCAGGCTTTGGAAGGAGGCACAAGGCCTTGGCAGGGTCCTAGAGTCCTCATCTCCTTCCCAAAGCTGGGAAAGCACTTGCTTGCTTTGGGTAAGAGGCTGGAGGACCTGTCAGAGCCTCACACCTTCTTTCCAAAGACCAGTGGCTCATTTACCCAACTTTGGAAGGCAGTGCAAGTGCTGGAGAGGGGGCATCAAATGCTGCCATCAAAAAGACCTTAGGGCCGTACATTGGAACACCCTGCCCTCAACCCTATGCACACCTTCTCTTCTGTTCAGACCCTTTCAGTGCTTTCAGCTGGCTGGAATGTCCTTGAACTGCGATAATACATATTGCTTGCAGAGGAAGAATAATTGTGTGTGTGTAAACCTGTGACTCTGGCCCAATCCTCTCTTTTACCCTCATACCCACCTACCTGGCATATGGCCCCTGGGAGGCTGCTCAAGAAGAACACTGTCCTCAGACTGAAAAGATTTCCCTACCCCTGCAGTTCATATATGCCTTCTGTCTTTTGCTTTAACCCACATACAACTGCACTGAAGCCAAGTGTAACATCTTGTGGGGAACAACAACAACAACAACAACACAACAACACAACAACTTAGAATACACAAAAAAAACTCCATTTAGAATTTGGAATTCAAGATGGCACTACTGGAAGGCATCTCTGATCACTACTGTCCAACATGTCACTGCTTTGGAGACAGAGGAAAGATATAGCACTTCCCTAGCAGAACAAATCAATAATTCCTGACAGTGACCCTCCTTCCACTACATCTGAAACTCTGACTTCCCCTTTGGGGGAAAACGTCTTACCAAACAGACAAATAAGGGCATGCGTCTTGTCTTTCATGGCTTGACCTCAGAAGTATCTCTGCAACTTCATGAAGTTTTTATTACTATTATTCTTTTTAAAGCCATTCAGAGTTCTAACTTCAGGGGCATCCAATCTGACTTAAAATAAAATAAAATAGTGGCAGTCCAGTCCTGCAGCATTGTTACTCAGCATTTCACCTTGTAAATAAATGGTTTGAACTGCAGCCAGGAGCAATGGGATCTTTCAAAGGCATTATCTGGAAACAGTCAGTAGAAAGAACCTTAAGTCCCCATTAATCATTTCACCACTTACAGTATTTCTTAATGGCTTTTTTTGGCTTATCCTTTCAATTCCAACCAAGAGTGTGATCTCTCCCAGCTTATTCTATTAAACAGAAATCAATATGTAATATCAACGTGCCAACATTGGGATTATTTGGAAAGAATTGAGAAAGATCCCTGCCTTTTTTTTTACACCTCTCATCTGGCATGAAGTGGTGGATCACTCAGTCTTTTCATGGGACATAGGATTTGCTAACATTAATGAGACGTAAACAATCACCAGAGTGCTAATGAGGGGAGGATCTGAACATAGAAGGGCTTCGTTCAGCTAATGACAGCAAACAGGTTTGTCCTTCATGAGCTTGTATAATCCTTTTTCAAATCCATCCATGCAAGGGGCAATCGCCAGCTTCCTTTGGCAATGCATTCCACAAGCTATGAGTGGTGTGAAGAACCTCCTCCATCTGTCCATCATCAACAGTGTTTTCATTCATATAATTAATATCCCGCCTTTGTGTTCTGACATCCATGGTGTCAAAGATTAAACAGAGGTTAAAACAATAGCAATTAACTAAAAAATTGAATAAAAGGGTAAGGAACTCAAACCCACAAAATAATAATATGACAACTCTTTCCTTTGTCAACAAACAGTCAAGTGAAAACCAGCTCCAAGCTCTTCTAAAGTGCTTGGTTTTAGCCACATTCCCAAATATGGTCCAAGACTGAGTCAGACCTCCTGTGGTGGAATATTTCATACTTTAAGTAAGACGCCTGCAACAGTGGGAACCTGGAGGCCAAACCTCAGGTGGTAGAAGGACCTGGCCCTACTATTAGGCAACCATCACAGGTAGAAAATGTTAAGGGCAACAGGGACAATTCATTGGCTGTTCTTCTGAGCTATTCCCCTCTCTTAGATGACAGAGCTGTGCATGCACACAACCTGCTCTTGCCGCCCCACCCCCACCCCCACCCCAATTTGCCAACTGCCTCAGGTTCAGTGGAGGATACTAGATGTCAAGTTTCTCTATGTGGAATCTGGAGGGGCACCATCTTGTCCATTGCCTCAAGCAGTAAGTCTTGTCAGGGATCAATGACACACACATGCCAGTAAATAGTATCTGGCTTATCAAAACTCTTTTGGGTTGCCTCAAACATTTCTTGGATGTTCTCATGGGATGGAACTCCCTATATTTACTCTCCTGCTTTCAGCAAAATGCTGATGACTGCCTGCTACATTTTTAGGGCACCACTGGCAGAGACAGAAGTTCCCCTCCTAGCCCATGAGTTCTCCATGAGTCATTTGCATGAGTCTCCTTCGATTCATTCACATGAACATTCCCCCCCATTCCTCCAACCAGTGGTTCTTCATCGATGGCAAAGTACATATGGCACAAGCGCTTGAGTGAGAGGAGGAAATGAAGTTTGTTGCTACACCAAGGTGCTTGTAGCTGTCACGTATTGAGAAATTGCAGTATTCAATAAAAAGAACCACACAATCAATGTCAATGATTGTTGGGCAAATATGGATTAGATGACCTTAAAGTGGGTATGTGTCTAGTTGTAAAACAGCACCAAAGGAGCAGCAGTTAATGAACCAACTGTAGGAGACTAGGAAACAGTGTTGCATGAAATGTAGTCCTGGCTATATTGCTGTAATGCTTTTTTTCAGGAGTGAACAGAGTATCTCTCTTAACAGCCTCTGGACGAGACAGAGCTTTACAAAAAGTCTTGCCACTACCCTGCTCAAATAGGTTTCGGGAAATGGAAAATGATGGTAAGGCAGAGTTTAGGACTTCTCAGAGAGAATAGGAGGTCACTGGAAGGCTTGGGAAGCATAAGGTTCATCCCCTATCATAGTCCAATATTATTGCTGAGAGCTCAATGAGATTTCAGAATTCACAGCTGGGCTCAGAATAAACCAAATTATTTTGGAACTAAAACAGTTATGCTTTTCAAAGCCAGTTCCAATTGGGGAATGAGGCTGAGAGTCCATCCATCACTACTCTTTCACACAGAATAGAGCCCACCTCTGTGACATCAGCAGCCAAGAGGATCGTCCCTCCCCCCTCTATCTTCTTTCCATAACCTGTTGTCTTCCACATGCTTGGACTATGGCTCCCAACATAACCTCAGCTTCTGCCATTTATATAGTACCTGAAGCTTTTAGACAACTTTAAACAAGTCTGGCACTTTGAAAATCACAAGCTTCCCTGCCTGCCTAGGACCCATGCCCACCTTCCTCTCATTGTTTAGATGCTGAACTCATAAATGTCTGTCATTAACATCATTTGTTGTTTTTTTAAGTGGGGAAATCTCACTCCAGGTGCAACTTACCAGTTAAGTGCTATCCTGAGCTCTTGCACTTCCGCACTGAAAAGATATCAGCGACGGGAAAGCAATTCAGGAGAGAGAAATGAAACTAGTTATGAGATTAGGAGCGGAAACCATCAAACCAGAGATGGTCCTCCAGGATGGTTGCAAGCCAGTGGGCATATTCAATAAATGAAGACTGCATCAGCCCCACATGCTGGCATCTGCATGGTACCCCTGTGTGCCACATCAGAGCATAATTACACATAGTTGATTGGAATTGCTTCCGGTGCTTCTTGTATGAAAGCATCTCTTTGGGAAATAAGTCAACTAAACAGCTATAGAGAGGCTCCAGGCACTTAGCTATACTTAGCAACCTGCAGCATACCAGGGAAAATTCACACACTCACATGCCCCTAGAATATTTTTTTTCCTGAGAATTTAACTTCCATGGCTTAGCCATTCACAAATAAATGGGAAGCTTCCTGACACAGGGAGCACATTAGTAGCAGTTGCTCACTGTTGTCCGTCCAAAGGTCGCAATCTTACACTCACAAATAACATTGCGAGTGAAAAGGTTAATGCAAAATCGCAAGTTATAACATAACCTCATATCACCAGATGATGCTCCTGTCTAGAAGCGTTCAATGCATCTTGGTTGTGCCAATGAGCTTGTTGTGCCTACAGAGAAATTTCAAGGCACATTTAGGGTCCCCATTCTGCTGGAACAGCAGGGGTTTTTCCCCCAAGGGAGGGAAAAAAAAAGCTTAGATAAGATGACTGAAACCTGTCATGAATTTCGGAAGATGTGCAGGGTTGAGCTTTTGATTTGGGGCTGTTGTTCTTGACTGAAGCATAAGATAGAAAATGTCATTTCTTGGAAAGGCCACAAAAGGTCATTTGGGTTTCTTCTCCTCTGGGAAGAGCAACTCCAGTTTCAATAAACGAAAGCTGTTGGTATTGTCCTTTTGCTTCGTTGCCTTTATTTATGCAATTGATTTCTTTTAACTCCCAGCATGCCAGCTGATAGATTAACCGGACGCCATATGGCAGCATTTAGGATCCGTTTCCCGAGCTGGCACTGCCCTCCTCCCTGACGTTGCCACCGCTGCCCTTCTCTGGCAGCCGAACAGGCCAAGCCAAACATCTCAAATGCCTCCTTTTCAAAACCAAAGTGTATTTAATAATTCAGTGCTGCCTGCTCCTTCAGGCTCTCGATAAATAATTCATCAATTGTGCTGCACCGTGCAAATGTGCTTACAGGCACACACACCAGAGAGAGAGAGAGAGAGAGAGAGAGAGAGAGAGAGAAGCACTGCCGTTAACAAGTTTTGTGATGTTGAATTATGTCTGAACAGATTTTTTAAAGATGGCAAGGAAGAGGGAGGGATGAGGGGGCGAGGTGGGGAGGGAGGGAGCTCCCATGTTTAAGATCCTTACAAATCGCCACCTCCTTCATTTCCAGGGCTGAAAGCTTGGCAAGAGTTTCATGGAGCATGCGACATCAGGAAACTGTTGGCTGATAAATGCCTTCATCACTCAAGCATGAAAGAGGGTGAGAGACACAGAGAGAAGATAGCTCTACTAATGCCTGGATATAGAGAGCAAAGGCAGGTGGCACACCCTGTGGACTCTGCCGGGAGTGTAGAGATAGGAGATGCATTTGATTCAAGTTGGCTTTTAATGGTGAATCTACAAATTTGCACTTTCCAAAACAATGCGCAAAGCAAAACACATCTTTCCTATGGAATTCACAGTTATCCGAATTTTCTGATGCAGTTCTCCAACCACTGTTTACAAAAATGTATACATCAGGGGGGAATGTGCCTTAAAAATTAACAAATTACTGAAAATAGCATGCAAAAAATGCATTGTGTTAGGGGGAAATGCTTGCAAAGATCTGTACATCTGTTAAATCGGCAAAAAAGAGTGTTTGCTAGAAGAAATTTACACCCAAAACACTGGTGAATTTTCATAGGAATTATTATTATTTTTAAAGAAAAATTTGCAAATTGATGCAACTACATTTAAGATTAGGGGGGAAACAGAAACTGAGAGAATTGAAATTGAAATATATACCCCCTATTTTTTTATTTGTTTCCAAAGAACTTAAATCCATTTTGTTTGTTTGTTGCAGTAATACCCACCTTTTCCTCCAAGAAGCTCAAGGTGGCACACATGGTTCTCTCCCTCCCCACATTTAATCCCTAGGACAACCCTGTGAGGTAGGTTAGGCTGAGAGGTAATGCCTGGTCCTGGTCACACCCAGTGACCTTCATGCCAAGGAAGGTCTTTACCACTGGCGTAGGGAAGGAGGGGCATAGTGTGCGGGGGCCCCAGGCAGCGCGATCCTGGTAGGGTTCCATCTTGGCTGCCCCCCACCTGTGCTGCATGCCCTGCCCTCAGAATGCGTTCTGCCCCGCCCTGCTGCTTCCCGCCCCCGGTGCCAGAGCATGAAGCTCCATCACTGGTCTTTACCACCCTGTCCAACACTCTATCCACTAAACCACACTGGTTCCAAATCCAAATATTCTACAGCTTTGTTGAATGAGAATCCTGCCTTGTTTCTGGTTCAAGCAGTCGGGTATTTGTGTTGTTGTGTGTTGTGTTGTTGTTGTTGTTGTTGTTGTTGTCACCAACTAAGATCTATGCAGAGTAGACTCATTGAAATCAATGGATCTAAGTTAGGAATGGCTGTTAATTTAACTATGACTAGCTTTGGAAAGAAACCTTTGCTATTATTTATTGATTTAATGGGGGGGGGGAAATAAACTATTCAAACTTGTGTCCACAGCAGGCTTTAATTGTGCTTTACGCTCACCATTCAAGAGTGCAGACTGGTGTATAATGCAGTTTGGAGATCCCTGAAAAGCATCTTGTTATAGTGGATATAAATAACAACAAATTGCTCTTCATTGGATACACAGTTGGTTGAGCTGTATAACTGCTTGTGATCCAGCCACTGCTCCCTGTCCTCTCCCTACATGGATCCGATGATCATATTCTCAAAGTCTCTGGCCATTTGGGAGACATCTCTTTGACAATGAATACACAATTCTTGCTTGGGAAGAAAAGATTGTGGCTGTTTGTATACCCCAGAAACAAAAGAGTTGCGAGGGAAGTCAACCAGTATCATGAGACTTTCCGCATGTGACTTGACAAAATGTGTGAGGCCAGACACACATGCTTGGATGCCGTGCTGCTACTTGAGCACACAAGGGACCTGACCTTTCTAAACGCTTGGGATGTTTGTTTCTTATAATCCTTTTGTGGGGATGAACTTTGCGGTCTCAACCGCAATGGGAGGACATGGGAGTTAACAAGAAAGGGAGAAAGGAGCCAAGTGAAATGGGTCTGTCCTTTGTGCCAGTGAATGTGCTTTAGAAAAATGGGAAGGAATGGAGACAATGAACACAAGGAGCAGCTAATCAATAGCACGCTCATCCTTTTCGCCTTTAGCCCTTATCTCTTTCCTGATCTCTCTCCTTTGTCCCCTCACTGTCTCAAGTCTTTTAGGAAAGGTAAATTATTAAATTCTTTCCAAAGCATGGCCAGTTCAGGGTGGAAATGCTGATCTGCCCATTGAAGAAATTCAGTCACATCCAGAAAACCCAATCATGGACTACCACTGGAGATTTACTGCTTTCCAGAACAATTTAAATCAATTGACATCTGAGGGATGTCAGCCCCATCAGCCACAGTCCAACAACATCTGGAGGGACTAAAGTCCTTCCAACCCAGCCATAGCTGTAAAAGTCAGCAGCAGAAAAAACAACAACCTTGTTGTTGTTGCTTCTAGAGTGAAAAGTCATGGGTAAGTGCTGAGTTTGTGTTTACATTTTTTTTTATGTGTGTGTAGACTATTTTGTGAGGATAATATTCAGTTACAGCTCTTGGAATCCACATAGCTCTATGATCTTTCTTAAGGGACGCATGTGGTGCTGTGGTCTAAACCACAGATGCTAGGGCTTGCTGATTGGAAGGTCGGCAGTTCGAATCCCTGTGACGGGGGTGAGCTCCCGTTGTTTGGTCCCAGCTCCTGCCCACCTAGCAGTTCAAAAGCATGTCAAGTGCAAGTAGATAAATAGGTACCGCTCCGGCGGGAAGGTAAACAACGTTTCTGTGCACTGCTCTGGTTCGCCAGAAGCGGCTTAGTCATGCTGGCCACATGACCCGGAAGCTGTCTGCTGACAAATGCCGGCTCCCTTGGCCTATAGAGTGAGATCAACATGCAACCCCAGAGTCGTCCGCGACTGGACCTAATGGTCAGGGGTATCTTTACCTTTATGATATTTCTTTTCCCCCATTGGTATGAGTTGCAACAAAGCATTGCAACAAATGGTTCACCATCATCAGCCTGCGAGCAAACTCTCAGTGACTTGGCGGGAACAGGCTTGGTGCCATCCCAGCTGACTCCATGTTTGCATGTTCATTATGTGATGACAGCAGCCATGAAGAGCTGCTTTCACTGTGTGGAAAAATTGTAATGCAGAGCTTCTATATCACCCGACGTTATCTCACATGAAATGCTTTCCAGTAGATGCCATTCCCACATTCTGTTGCAAGCAATCAAATGCATTCAGTTGTATGCAATCAAATGGCATACAGATTAGCTTGTTGGATCATACCAAGACCCGATTGGTTCAGATTTCTGCTCCCAACAATGATATTGATGAAGTCTGAGCAGGGAAGGGGGGCTGGAAAGCTTTGTATCTGTAGCTTCCCCAGCTCACAAAGAGACATCCTATTTTGAGTTGGATTAAGACCATTTTGAGGCCCGATCTAGTTCACAACAGAATTTGATCCCCTACACTGGCTACTAGCCCACCATGCAGCTTTCAGGACAAGATCATGGAATTCACAGCTTACTCTGTGTAGCAGGTCATAGCACTCTCTAAAGCACCATTTCTAATGGCAGGGGCAAAACCAGCCTGGTGATTCCTCCAAGCTGCTGATTCCTCTCTTTCCCCCAAGTATTTAGCTGTTATTATTTGCTTGTGAATTGGGAAGGAGCTTAGAGTGGCACAAGCATTCATCTGAGTTTTTACAAGAATCCTTACTGAATGCCAGGGGGGGGGGGGCTTGAGGTTTCTCAAATATTCAGCAAAAATGCTTCCAAACTCCAGATGGTTTTGAGCAGAAGTTCACAATCACTGGATTCTAACTGTGACCAGTCAGATGCCTCTGAAAACTCACCAGGCATGAAGGTGATGGCAGCAGCTCCTTACCACCACACAAAGTATTTTGTCTCTTGGGTGGGTTTATATTCCAGGGCCCTCTAGATTTATTTTGGATTTCAACTCCCAACAACCTCAACCATGGCAGCCATCAGTCAGGGATGAGGGGAGCTGC
The DNA here is from genome assembly GCF_009819535.1 of Lacerta agilis. Lineage (NCBI taxonomy): Eukaryota > Metazoa > Chordata > Lepidosauria > Squamata > Lacertidae > Lacerta > Lacerta agilis. The sequence continues at coordinate 24,642,352 of NC_046326.1, read as the reverse complement.
AGTCCAGCAACAACTGGAAGGCCCTGCTCCAGAATCTGATCCTTGGGGTTCTAGGGGAGTTGCAAGAGTCAAGCAGGATCAAGCTACCACACAATCAGGTTTCTGCTTGCCTATATCCTGTGAGTTGCCATTTACTGGACTGCAACTCCCATCATGCCTGATGGTTGACCATGCTGGATAAGTCTGATGGCAGCCGGCATGGTATTCAACTAAGTGTTACTCAGATTAGATACATTGAAACCAATGGGCAAAATTTAGTCATGTTCATTAATTTCAGTGGGTCTGTTCTGAATAAAACTTAATTGAACATCACCCCAGAACATCTGGAGAGCCACAGCTTCCCCCGGTCCTGGTGTAGACAGTACTGAACTGAATGGAACTTGGTTTGAGAAAGCTTCATAGGGACATCAATGCAAATGTTTTCTCCTTGGTGGAAATGACACCTGTAGCACCAGTTTCTCAGTGGAAACTCTGGGACTTGTGAGCCTAGTCTCCAGTGGGAAAGGGCACATCATTTATACCCTGTAATAGGCATCTTCCCTGATGAGGAGGCAACAGTGTGAACTTTGCATCCAAGCATTCACAAGTATAGAGAAGCTCTATACACTCAGCAAAAACAAGACCTGGAGCTGACTGTGGCTCCGATCATCAGCTTCTTATAGCAAAATTCCAGCTTAAACTGAAGAAAGTAGGAAAAACCACTGGGCCAGTAAGATACAATCTAAATCAAATTCCTTATGAATACACAGTTGAAGTGAAAAACAGGTTTAAGGACTTAGATTTGGTGGATAGAGTGCCTGAAGAACTGTGGATGGAGGCTCGTAACATTATACAGGAGGCAGCAACGAAAACCATCCCAATGAAAAAGAAATGCAAGAAAGCAAAGTGGCTGTCCAATGAGGCCTTAAAAATAGCGGGGGAGAGAAGGCAAGCAAAATGCGAGGGAGATAGTGAAAGATACAGGAAATTGAATGCAGATTTCCAAAGAATAGCAAGGAGAGACAAGAGGGCCTTTCTAAACGAGCAATGCAAAGAAATAGAGGAAAATAACAGAATGGGAAAAACCAGAGATCTGTTCAAGAAAATTGGAGATATGAAAGGAACATTTCGTACAAAGATTACCACAATTAAGGACAAAAGTGGAAAGGACCTAACAGAAGCAGAAGACATCAAGAAGAGGTGGCAAGAATACACAGAGGAACTATACCAGAAAGATATAGAGGTCTCATGCACCCCAGGTAGTGTGGTTGCTGACCTTGAGCCAGACATCCTGGAGAGTGAAGTCAAATGGGCCTTAGAAAGCCTTGCTAACAACAGGCCAGTGGAAGTGATGATATTCCAGCTGAACTATTTAAAATCCTAAAAGATGATGCTGTTAAGGTGCTACACTCAATATGCCAACAAGTTTGGAAAACTCAGCAGTGGCCAGAGGATTGGAGAAGATCAGTTTACATCCCAGTCCCAAAGAAGGGCAGTGCCAAAGAATGCTCTAACTACCGCACAATTGCACTCATTTCACACTCTAGCAAGGTTATGCTTAAAATTCTACAAGGCAGGCTTAAGCAGTACGGGACCGAGAACTCCCAGAAGTGCAAGCTGGATTTCGAAGGGGCAGAGGAACCAGAGACCAAATTGCAAACATGCGCTGGATTATGGATGAAAGCTAGAGAGTTCCAGAAAAACATCTACTTCTGCTTCATTGACTACGCAAAAGCATTTGACTGTGTCGACCACAGCAAACTATGGAAAGTTCTTAAAGAAATGGGAGTGCCGGATCACCTCATCTGTCTCCTGAGAAATCTCTATTTGGGACAAGAAGCTACAGTTAGAACTGGATATGGAATAACTGATGGTTCAAAATTGGGAAAGGAGTACGACAAGGCTGTATATTGTCTCCCTGCTTATTTAACCTTATATGCAGAATTCATCATGCGAAAGGCTGGGCTGGATGAATCCCAAACCGGAATTAAGATTGCCGGAAAAAATATCAACAACCTCAGATATGCTGATGATACAACCTCTGATGGCAGAAAGTGAGGAGGAATTGAGAACCTTTTAATGAGGGTGAAAGAGGAAAGCGCAAAATATGGTCTGAAGCTCAACATCAAAAAAACTAAGATCATGGCCCACTGGTCCCATCACCTCCTGGCAAATAGAAGGGGAAGAAATGGAGGCAGTGAGAGATTTCACTTTCTTGGGTTCCATGATCACTGCAGATGGTGACAGCAGTCACGAAATTAGAAGACGCCTGCTTCTTGGGAGAAAAGCAATGACAAACCTAGACAGCATCTTAAAAAGCAAAGACATCACCTTGCCAACAAAGGTCCGTATAGTTAAAGCTATGGTTTTCCCCAGTAGTAATGTACGGAAGTGAGAGCTGGACCATCAAGAAGGCTGATCGCCGAAGAATTGATGCTTTTGAATTATGGTGCTGGAGGAGACTCTTGAGAGTCCCATGGACTGCCAAGAAGATCAAACCTATCCATTCTCAAGGAAATCGGCCTGAGTGCTCACTAGAAGGACAGATCCTGAAGTTGAGGCTCCAGTACTTTGGCCACCTCATGAGAAGAGAAGACTCCCTGGAAAAGACCCTGATGTGGGAAAGATGGAGGGCACAAGGAGAAGGGGACGACAAAGGATGAGATGGTTGGACAGTATTCTCGAAGCTACTAACATGAGTTTGGCCAAACTGCGGGAGGCAGTGAATGATAGGCGTGCCTGGCGTGCTCTGGTCCATGGGGTCACGAAGAGTTGGACACGACTGAACGAACCCTGAACAACAACAACATTCACAAGTATTCACCTGGAATGCTTACAAAGCCCTTGAGATTGTGCATGCGTTTCACAGCTAGAACACTTGCAGAAGCTCATCAACTTTTGAGGTAAGTGACACAACATTAGTGACTCCCTTCCAAACATGGAGGTTCTGTCATGGCCTTACAGACCCACTTTCCACTGCTCCATCAGCACCATACATTTAAAGCACTACTATGGCACTTTAAAAAAATCATGGCTTTCCCCCAAAGAATTAGGGAACTGTAGTTTAAGGGGTGTTGAGAATTGTTAGGAGGCCACTATTTATTTCACTGAGTTACAATTCCCAGCATTTCATGGGAAGGGTAATTAATTGTTAAGCCACTCTAGGAGTTGCAGCTCTGTAAGGGGTTTCCTATAACTTTCAGTATCCTTAAAAAATTATAGTTCTCAGGATTCTTTGGGGAAAGTTGTGGCTGTTAAAAGTGGTATCATACTGCTTAAAATGTATAGAGCAGATGGGACCCACTTTCCAATTCTCTCTCCCCACACACCTTTTTCCCCCCCAAAGTTCATCTAAGTGAATGCAATGTTGCCCTGTCTCTAGGAGTTATTTGCTACCCAGCTCCTTCCCAAAACCAGCCAACTTCTTTTGGCCAGACACTGATCACAAAATGCCTATTTGCCTTGGCAAGATGTGAAGAAGGAGAGCGAGGCATGATGAAGCGATACAGCTGCAGGCAGCAACAGCAGAGGGAACAGTATGTGTGAGAGAGAAAGAAAGAAAGAAAGAAAGAAAGGAGGGGAATGCTCTAAAGAGTCAGAGGATAATTCAAGCACATCAAAGTGAAGACAACTAGCCGGAGATTACTGTGATGCTGCAGCAGCTCCTAGCTGTGTGTGTGTGTATTAAAAGATGCCTAGTGCAAACACACACAGAGGACACACAACGCCCATGCATACGTCACACTGAGGCAGGCAGTGGGAAGATCAATGAGACTGCTCCTATCACCTCTCGGAAGTAAAGGCAGCTCGCATTTCTGCAGTGCTTCCCAGTACCTGAACCCTGCGAAAACTTAAATATTTAATATACCTGCAAATATAAAATAATAAAAATTGAAAGATTGGGTATTCGGTGATAAAGGGAATGTGGGTGCTTGCTCCCAAAACACAGCCAAATGATGTCAGTAGCTCAGCAAAACATTTTGCCAGCAATGGCCACTCAGAAATATAGCAAGAATAAAAACCAGCCTGGCCTGGAATCAACTTGTGACAGTGTGGAGTTGTGGATTAGAGTGTCTACTTGGCAGAGGGAACCCCGGGTATAAAGTATACCGCTTTGTAAGATGTGTGTGTGTGAGAGAGAGTGTGTGTGTGAGTGGGGGGGGGGGAGAGAGAGAGAGCTTTACCTCACCCTGAGCTCCTAAAAAAATGTAAGAAATTAGTTCATTTATGTAATACATTTAAAAGCAGCTTAACCTGCAGAAAATCATTGTGTGAAGCTTTTCACCCTATGCAGATAAGGTATGTAGATCATACCACTGTTGAAATGTGCAATTTAGGTCTGGAAAGTTGGCAACCCTATGGCATGTGACCTGATCAGAAGTCTTTCACTATGGTTTTTTGAATGAGACACAGCATCCAGAGCTAAGGAAAACAACTTAATAGCCAAAAGCTCAATATATGATGCAAACAGCATGGGAATTTCTGTTAGCAGCTTTGCACAACACAACACAACTCATTCCTAGCTTTAGAAAGAGAAAGAAGGAAAGAAAGAAACGCAAGTTAATAAAGAAAACAATCATGTTGAAGACCACTGGTTCTCATATCCTTGCTCCACTTGATTCTTTCATAGGAATGTTATCCTGATAGGTCACTTTTGCTCCCATTTCCTCTCCCTTTTCTTGCATCTTCAATAATAATAATAATAATAATAATAATAATAATAATAATATCTGAGGAATTTTGCTTTAGCAGGAAATGACAGTCTCTTCTGCGGACTAGATGGTCTTTGTCTGATCACCAATCAGCTCCAGCCTGTTAGCATCCAGGCACCCAAGTCTGACTGATGTTCCTCATGGGTCAATACAAAAGCCAGAGTTAAAATATAATTAATTAAAGAAGAAGATACCAGGAGCTGTTTGTCAAGAGCTAGAAGGTAACAGCAACATCAGTCAACAAAGAGAAAAGTAAGAACAGGTTGGCTTCTGGGAATGACTGACCAGCAATAGGGCTGGGTTGGAGCTGCAGGAGCCACAAAGTGTCCATCAAAGATTGTCTACTAGATCATTTAGGGTAACATGTCAAATGTGGGGTTGCCTTTGAAGATTGTCACAAACTGCACCTAGTCCAAAATACAATTGTGTAAGGCTTCTATTGAATAATAGGTAAAAGGTAAAAGGTAAAGGACCCCTGGATGGTTAAGTCAGTCAAAGGCGACTATGGGGTTGTGGTGCTCAGCTCCCTTTCAGGCCGAGGGAGCCGGCGTTTGTCCACGACAGCTTTCCAGGACATGTGGCCAGCATGACTAAACCACTTCTGGTGCAGCGGAACATCATGACAGAAACCAGAGTGCACGGAAAGGCTTTTTACCTTCCCACCACCATGGTACCTATTTATCTACCTGCACTGGCGTGCTTTCGAACTGCTAGGTAGGCAGGAGCTGGGACAGAGCAACAGGAGCTCACCCCGTTGTGCGGATTGGAAATGTAGTGTTGGAAGGGGCTCCAAAGCTTATCTAGTTCAACTCCTGCAATGGAGGAATCTCAGTTAAAGCCTACTTGACAGGTGGCCATCCAACATCTGCTGAAAAAACCTCCCAGGAAGGAGAATACACCCCACCTCCCTAGGCAGTCTGTTCCACTGTTGAACAGCTCTTAACTTTCAGAAAGTTATCCTAGTGTTAAAGTAGATATAGGAGTTGCAAAAATTTTGGACTACAATCCCATCCTCCCTGACTACTGACCATGCTAGCTGGGGCTGATGGGAATTATAATCCAACAGCATCTGGAGGGGACCACACTGGCCATCCCTGGAATCAGCAATACTGGACTGAACAAAAAAATACTAGACCTGCTTTAGGGAGTTTCCTATCTTTGTCTGAATGCATTCTGCATTATTTGTGGCTGAATGATCCAATCAGAGATGCAGCAGAATTTCCATACCCTCATCACTGTCATGTTGGCTTGCCAAATGAGAACCCAACTACCAATCTGATTTACTAGACATTTCCAAGTGTAAGAGTGAAGCATTCCTCCAACTTCTATTCAGAAAAAAAATCATTCCAAAAGTATCACAATTCATTGCTCATCAAGACACACTCCAACTCTTTGTTCCCAGTTGCTTCTGTGGGACAATTTAGTGTGTCAATCCAGACAGACAGAGCGACACACACGTACACACACACACAGAGAGAGAGAGAGAGAGAGAGAGAGAGAGAGAGAGAGAGTGAGAGAGAGAGATCTTCCCATAAATGTCACCAGAACAGTATTTAGAGATTATAAATAACTAAGTCATGTCCCTCATAGATGAGTGTGGCGTCTGCGGGCTGACAGAAAGACCTAGACGAGAACGGTCTGGGCTGAATCTTTTATAATAATATCAATCAATATTAAAAATGTATGGACAGCCCCATTTTTTAAACCCCTCTTCAATTAATCTTTTAAATATAACTATTATGCTTTAACCTGGAGGCTTGGGGAAGCTTCAGCACAGCGGCTGCTCTCTTGTCTTGACCAGAGAATTCGTGCAGACTCAAGTGACGCAACTGGAAAGAGAGTGGTAATAAATAAGTAAATGCCTATATGTTGGCAAGTTTCCTGGAAACTGGGAAAGATGAAACAGCAAAAAAGAGCCTTTTGTGAAAGGTCCCTTTTAAGTTAGCTTCACTTTCTGGTCCTGTTCATCTTTTCAGGGCTAGGGACCCCATGGAGTGTGGAAAGATTAGATTGCTGCCCCAGTTCAAACCAAAAACATTCTGCAAAGCCACAGATAAGGAGAGCAGAAACTATGCAAAACATGTAGGATTTTGAGCTCCAAACAGGGGATCCTTTGGCACAGGGATTTTGTCTTTAAGAAGAGTATAATTTTCTTTAGATTTGTAGATTCTTTTTCTTTTGTTTGTTCATTCCTACCATGGAAAAATCTGGCCTCAGGTCTCCACAAGCTATTTTTCTTGCCTTATTTCTAGTCCTGATGGTTCCAAATTAACAACTTTGATAGCATCAAAGATGTAGAATAATATGGCTTGCAGACTCTGTATTTGTTTGGTTTTTGGTGTTTTGTTCGTAGGATCTTTGTATTGTGTAGTGCTCTGTATATTTTTTCCTTAAAAAACAACAACACTTGTTTGTCTCCAGTGATTATGCAGATGACGAGAGAGAATTGGGTTCAATTCTCAGTGTTTCGGCACTAAGGCTTCAGCTGGTAAGAGAGATGAGAGAGGCACTTCCCAAATGGGGCACCAGAGGCAATGGGGAGATCTAGTTCCAATCTCACTGCTTTAGTGAAGAACACAACTTTACTTTTGTCTATGTAAGTTAGTAGTTTCTCTTCTTTCATATGATGGCACATAAAGTGGTCCACAAAGCAACACTACTGAGAAGAGGAGAAGACCTGTCCCTCAGTGTAGGACACAGGAGTAGGAAACCCTTGGCAACTGAGGGTAAAATGCAGTAAAATACAGCCCCCACAGGCTTCTCTGCTTAACCCTGTTCAATCCTCTCATGGGTCATTGAACCTCCACAGTCCAGGCTGTCCTCAAGTACATTTGCCTGATTAAAAGGTATCTTTGGACTCAGATGATGCTACTGTATTTGCTTGCCTGGAGGGAAGGAGGTGATGTTTGGATGGGAAAACATCTGGTTCTTGCATGGCTGGGCCATGGCCCATGGGCGACTGTACACTCAAATCCATTGCACCACTTATTTTGCCTCTGGCCACACCCACTGCTGGCATGTAGCCTTCCCAGGAGAGAAGGTGGCCCTTGGGCCAAGAAAGGTTCCCTACTTCTCGTATAACAGACTCGACTGAGATATTCAGCGTCTTTCAGGGTGCTTCCTACAGACCCCTTCTGATACATCCAACTGCCTTTCCCACAGTCAAGGTTCGTTCTAGAAGCTCAACGGAGTGAATGAAGAGGACAAGTAGACAGAGAGGCAGGTGTTTATACTGACATGTAAGTGCTGACACAGATGCCATTCCCACTTGGGTCAAGAGGGCTTTCACCAAGGTAAGGATGGAGAGCACCACAATCAAAAAAGGTGCAAGCAGGCAGACCTATTGGCATATACTGTTGTTCACATCTTATGCTTCAGGAGCTGACATTGCATTGCTTTGTTTTGTTTTCCAAATGAGATTTTCTCACAAGCGATTCTCTAGGGAAGAAATGACTTGCATCAGAATATGAGAGAGAGAGAGAGAGAGAGAGAGAGAGAGAGAGAGAGAGATGAAGAGATGTTCCTCAAAGATGTTGGGTAGGACGATACCTTACTATTAAATTAGCTTAACACGTTTCGTTTCGAGTGCCTTTTTCAAGAGCTTATTTGTTTCTTAACAGACTGTTCAGAAATCATCCATTTCAAAGGGCTTGCCAGGCTTCTGTATCTTTGAAATATACCTCTCCTTTTTGTTCTCCTCATTGGATGCTTCCAGTTTTGTATGTGTTTCTTTTCAGGTCAGAATCAGCTTTCTGAATTCATTGCTGGGGAGGTGCGGGGGGGGGGTTTAACATGAGGTTGAGTAACTTCTGTGCAATGTTTGGAGCAAACCTTCACACAGCTAATAATACTCCTGAAAACAACATCCTCTGCCCCTGCCTCTCTTCATCCTCAGAAAAATTGCCTGTTTTACATTGGCCTGCAACCTGATGGCTGCAGCTGACTAATAATCCTGCAGGATATACACACAATGTGCATCCATGGTGGATAATCAGGTCAGCCCTTAAGCAGACTCTTGGCATGTTAAGGAATACTAAATCCAGATAAATCCCAGGAGCATCCCTGGGTCTTCTTCAATGCACTTCTTAAAGAATCAGGATTGCCCCTGGGTTCTAGGAGGTAAACAAATTACAGGCCTGTGGCCTTCCTGTTGCCCATGGCTCAGCAGCTGTGTCAAGAAACACTTTGGAAACCTGGCTGTTGTATAAAAATCCTGTCTCCCCTTACATCAGGAGTTTAGAGATATGAGAGAATTCTGAACAAAAAAGAAAGAAACGGGAGCAGAAATTGCTGGTGTTCACTTATTCGTCCCACATTCAGAACAGAAATCAAACCAACAGATATGAGCAATATTTGCTCTTCTTGTCCACAAATGACACATAACTAATTACCACCTGCATTTGCATTGCATTTCCTTTGCAATGAAATGAATGGGGTGGAATAATGCAATGGTGATGTAACTTCTGCAATTAATTAGGTAAATTGTGTAATTGTAAGGGACTGGGCAGAGGAGGAATGGTGAAGACCGCCTTCCCATCCTGACCCTCCCAGGGAGGAGGAAGAGGAAGACAGTATAGATTTGCAACAGTGGTTTGTGGGAGGTCACAGCTCAGAGGCAGATGAGGGGGAAAGTAGGGAAATAATGGGAGAGGAAGAGCAGCAGCTGGCTGATACAGTGTCATTAGAAAGCATTCCAGACCCTCCATTTCCCAGAACCCGGTGAGCCTTAAAAGTAGGAGAGCAAAGAGCTCAAAGACAGAGGGCACATAGCAGCACCCGTAGAATGAAGAAGTGTGAGAGACGGAGGGTGGGGGGTGGAGATTCACTTGGGACAATGTCATTATCCAAGAGACTGGGTTATATAGCCTGGGAGTGCCAGGTCCCATCCTCAGAGGGCGACAGGTTGTGAAGCTCTAGAAACAAGCAGTTTTGTGTCAGCATAGCCCAGAAGCCCCAGTTCTGAATATGTTTCTGTGCATGATACTGTATTTGAGAAGGGAGGTAGGGGAGAAGTAGCTCCCCACAAGGCTCCCACCCCACTAACATCTTCTCTCTCTTTCAGAAATTTAACATGTGGAATAAAGCTTACCCCCCATCAGATTATGCCTTCCTATTTATTTATTGCCCTGGCCTGCATGTAATGCTGTTCAGTACTGCATGTGTGTGTTATAAAAATTAGGTTCAACCCCAGAAGGGAGTCCACGAACCCGGGGGAGAGCCTTAGTAGGGCTCCCCTCCTCTCAGGAGCACTTATGAATAAATAGAGACGATACAGAATCTCCCAAAGCAAAGCAATAGCCCTTTATTAGAAACTGCTGCAGCAGGGTGTTTTTGCAAGCAAAAGACCTCAAACAAAGACACGCAAACTCCTATATAGACTTTTGAAATTGCCCCCCTCCAGCTCAAGACCACCCCTCCATACATTAGAATTACATCACAAATTGGGAGGGTCTGGTAGCAGTGATCTGAGCATCTTGGACCCTGCCCCCATGTCTCTTCTTGCCTTCCACCAAAAACCCATCAAGTGAAACAAAAGATATTTACATTTCCCTATTTCCCAGCCAAGTTAATCACACCCTTTTGCCTGGCACTCAGGTATCAGGATGCCAGAGATTATCACTCAGGCAGAGGGCTGCTGAGTAGCTGGAGGGGCAACCCCCCCCCTTTTTGTTCCTAAGACAAAGAAATACTTGGTCAGTTGGGAGTCAGAATGGAGTGAGGCCTGTCTTCCTGTGCTGTTTTTCAGACATGTGGCCTTATTTGTTTTGGTACATTAATAACAATTATTATATATAAAAGGTCAGGTATTTAAGTTCTGAGTAGCAAAATACAGACAGATTTACAAATTTGTGTGTCTTTGTGTGTGTGTGTGTGCGCACGTGTGTGTGCGTGCACGTGTGCACATGACAAATTCCAGAGGGGACATCATGTTAGGCTGCAATTGAATGTAATGGACTGCTCTGAAGTCATTTCAGCATCAGGTGGGGGGGGGGGAAATAAGGCCGTCTGCTCACCTGCCCATCCTGTCCTGGATGTGGCTAGAACAAAGTTGACAACCATATCCATAACTACCAGTTATGTAGGTACCAGTTACAGGTAGCCATGTTGGTCTGCCATAGTCAAAACAAAATAAAAAATAAAAAATCACTCCAGTAGCATCTTAGAGACCAACAATGCATGTCCTTGGTATGAGCTTTCGTGTGCATGTTTTTTTTACCATAGAGGTCATTTGTATTTGACTGGGTTTTTTTTTGTGACATCCACTTTCCAAGCAACTCTCTTTATTCTCAGGCTGGAACAGAACAGAACTGAAGGGCTGAGCCAGCCTGCTTATATAGTATTCAGTAACATGCAACAGTAACGACTCTCTCTCTAGCTACCCAAGCTGTGAGCGGCAATCTCAATCCTTCATTTGCATGTGCGGACCTGAGTTCTCACTCAGGTCTGTGACATCCACTTTCCAATGGAGAAGTGACATGGTCACGTTTTCTGATGCATAACAAGGTCACCATAATACCAGAGCTTTTTTTTCCAGCTGAAACTCACTGGAACTCAGTTCTGGCATCTCTCAGGTGGGCTCCATTGGCATTATAAGAGAACAAGGGAGGCGTTCATGGTGAGTTCCGGCACCTTTTTCTACAAAAAATATCACTACTACTACTACTACTACTGCTGCTGCTGCTGCTGCTGCTACTACTACTACTAATAATAATAATAGGTAGGGCTGCTGTTCTGTCTTCGTTTGCCTTCACACATGAACATATATTAAAAATGTAAAATTCTCCAGCTCCCAGCTGATCTTCAGGGAGTGCCCAGGCTGTGCCCATGATGCCATTGCCCCTGTCAATGGTGACAGCTGTTCCCGCCTATGAGAACTCTGTGAGCATGAGAAAATGCCAGGCAAATGGCATTCGGCAGAACAAGGCGCTTCCTGTCGACACGCCGGTAATATATGCGGGGGAAATGGCATTTCGCTTCTGCCTCACTTGCCATTTCACGTTAAGAGGCTTACTTCAGCGGCATGGCTTGCGGAATAAATGGCTCTCTGCACGGTAAACACACTCTGCTAAATTGTTCGGGATTATTGTGTTGTGCTATTGCCCCTATAAAATGACATTTCAAAAATAATAATAATTGTTTGGGAGCTAATTGATGTTTTCAAACCACCAGCACATGTGGAATGCTTATTTGGTAGCAGCAGAAGTTTCCCTCCGGAGGTTAGCGCAATCCAGCTGAGGTGCTTGGCGGCTGGGAAAGATCGCAGGCTAAGTGGCATTCAGAATTAAACTGGGGCTTGTGGGTGGAATTAAAGGGGAGGGCGGAGCTGGTTATTGGAGCTTGGTTTCCGGAGAGAAAGCAGCTGGTTTCTCTTTGGGTACTAGACCCGAAAGCCAGCAGATAACCATTTTTCTTTTGCTTATGTGATTCAGTACAAACAAGGGTGGACAAATCTGGCAATGTTGGTTTCTCATTCTTCCAATTTTTGCGTTCACTACCTTTTCACATCTCTGTGCATGGGAGACTGCGGAGCACTTGCTATGCACACACAGCATGGCAAGGTTAAAGATCAGACACTCAATGCCTCTCACCCATACAGACCTTGCCCCAAATCAGTCATGACTTCACTGATTTCCCTCAAGTCAGTAGCCCCTTTATGGGCATGGGTTCAGGCAATTGCCCAGTCTCTCTGATCTCTTGGATTTGCCATGAAGTCAACAATCCCGCTGCAGCTCTATATAACCTGCCATGTAGGAGATATCCAATCTCTAAGCAACCTTCCCATGCGCACACCCCGTCCTCTCTGTGATACAACAGTATCTTTGCTATTTAAAATTCATACCTACGCGAGGGAAATTATTTAGCAAACTGTAATTACTTAACAAAAACAATGATGGCATTTTTAAATAAAGGAGCACTAATAAATACAATACCATAAATAAACTTCTCTCCACAGTTATGGGAATTAATTTGTATTTAATTACTAGAAATTGCTATCAGTTACTACACAACCCTTAGAAGAAATGCAAACGCTTGTAAGGCTGGTATAATAATTGCTTATTAGAAGCTCCCCACCCCACCCCCAATTCTATTTCCTTTCTTGGTTTCAATCGCTGTGGTACTAAGTTTTATCAGCTCTCTGATAAAACAACATCTTCACATTAGACATTGGTGGGGGGAGATAAGAAAAAAGCAAAGAATGGGAACTTTCTGGGCATAGTTAAACATTATTAAGAGGTGTGTGTGTGTGTGTGTGTGAGAGAGAGAGAGAGAGAGAGAGCGCTCTAAGTGTGCTTTAAACCACTGGGTATTCAGAAAGAGACTTTACCTCTCTCTAGTAATGCCCAGAAAGACAGCCCCATCTGTCCTCTCTCTCATTAGCTCTCTATTTTCATTATTCATGCAGCAACACTGGTGTACATTTCAAGCAAGAAGACAAGTCTCTGCACTGAGAATGTGAAAGAAGTCAACACGTCACTCTCTGTAATGCGACAAGGGTGTGGGGGAGACAACGGAAGGAGGGAGAGAGGCAAGACTGACAAGGGATGGATTTGCTCAAAAAGCAGTTCATGTGCACTTCTGTTTCGTCTCAGCTGAGCTGAAGACTAAGATGGATAAGTTTAGATTAGTTTATTACATTTCTTAGAGGTGGCTTTTTTCTAAAAGGAGATGCAAAGCATCTTGCACCAGTTAAAAATGTACAGACGTTTAAAGAAAACATAGACAATGCTCATAATATAATAAAAACCACCCAACCCCAACAGAATTATAAAATTTCACAGATAAGCAATCACCCAAAGGCTTATATATAACTCAGATAATCAGATCCTTTCAAATAGGAATGTCTTAGCTTAGTGTCAAAAAGACGACAGCATCAGGCAGGCCCATCTGGGGCAAACAACTTCTCATGGTAAAGCTAAACAACAGATCCCAGTGACTCAGTTTGGGTCAGGCATAGGCAAACTCGGCCCTCCAGATGTTTTGGGATTATAACTCCCATCATCCCTAGCTAACAGGACCAGTGATCAGAGTTGATGGGAGTTGTAGTCCCAAAACATCTAGAGGGCCGAGTTTGCCTACGCCTGGTTTGGGTGGACAAATCTTAGCTTATCATTGAAGATTTCAGAGACTTGTGGCTCATAGTCACCCATTTCATGTGAACCAGGAAACCAGGGCCATTAGAAGCAGAACAAACAAGAATCTGATGTCAGTTATGAATCCCAGTTCCATTCCAATCCAGGAAACCAGAGTTTCCCGGTCCAGATGCAATTGGAAACCATGAAGATGAATGGATAGGGCAGTCAGGGGCTGAAGCTATTGGGCACAATTCTGCTCCCATCTCCTCCACTCACTATTCTGTAATGAACAGTTGTGGGAAAAGGTTTGTTTAAATTGTGATAGAGGCAGTGGAGATGCCAGCGGGCATGATATTAGATGGCTGGGGAAAGGGTGTGTATGTGATTTTTTCACAGTGGAGTTTTAGATAGAGATGAAAGGACTGAAGTATGGCAAGCAGGTGAAAGAAAGGAGATGTTTACAGTAGCAGGCAATGCTGGAGGAAGAATGCCTTTTTGCAGGTTGACCCAATCCTATGCTCCCAAATTTGGCTGTGGATTGGAACTCCCACTGAGATTGTGCACTTCTCCAGAACTTGCAAGGCTGTTTTAGGAGACTAAAAGTTCACACACACACACACACACACACACACACCCTTTATGAAATGTGTGTGCTATATATAGGTACACTTTTGTATGTTTATGTTTATGTATATATTATTTAAAAGATGCATACAAATTGCATGTTTTATGGATGAATGCATTGAAAAAGGTGGGTGTTTTGCATTTTAAAAGTGCATCTGTTATTTAAAGCCTATGCGGAGAATGCATGCAAAATGTGTGCAACATAAATGCTGACTTTCCATGCACTCTTTCAAAACAAAAGTATGCACAAAACGGGACAGGAGGAACACTAAGAAGACTGAAGCAGAACAGAATGAGCACCGGTTTCAAGACACTAATGGAACCGAGAGGAAGGGAGAGATGTTTTTACAGTATTTTAGGAAGAAAAGCAACTTGTTTTGCTGACAAATTGAATCTGGGGAGCAAGAGAGAGGGAAGGAATCAAACATAAAATTTCCAGGGCTTACACATACAGTGGTACCTCTGGTTACGTACTTAATTCGTTCCGGTGGTACGTTCTTAACCTGAAACTGTTCTTAACCTGAAGCACCACTTTAGCTAATGGGACCTCCCGCTGCCGCTGCCCCGCCAGAGCACAATTTCTGTTCTTATCCTGAAGCAAAGTTCTTAACCTGAAGCGTTATTTCTGGGTTAGCGGAGTCTGTAACCTGAAGCGTCTGTAACCCGAGGTACCACTGTACAGTGTGCATTTTCAGCTGAGAGCAGCTAGGAAAGGGACATGTCTGTGCGTCTCCCATCCCTTGGGTGCTTACACTAGTCTTTGAAATTGTCACCAGCCTAGAAAATTGTGGTTCTGAATTGTCTAGGAACCTTGAGACAATTCTTGGGAACTGCTGCTTGGATATAGGGACTTAGGGCTGAGATGTGCTTGATGTTGATTGTGTGAATGTACTAACATGCATGGTTTGTTGTTACACAAATGGCAGCTGTGATGACACCTGAGCAGCCCTGGAATCATAGAGTAGGATGGGGAAGTTTAACCCTTCCCTCTCTGCTGCAGTTCTGACACAAATCTCCCCCCTTCAGGACTGCTATTGAAAAAAAGGTGTCAAAAGGAACTTCCCCTGAAATGTAATTTCAAGAGGGAGTTATTTTTGGGACTGTGACAAGGATAGAAAGAGGGACATAGGAAGCTGCCTTATACTGAGCCAACACACCTAGCAGTGGCGTTTCAGAGTTCCTGGTAAGACACTCCTAGCCCTAGCTGAAGATGACTGAACCTGGGACCTTCTGCATGCATAGCAGGTGTTCTAACCCCTGAGCTGCAGTCCTTCTTTCAAGACATAGGAACACAGAACTCTGTTATCAGGCTATTGGTTCATGTAAGTCAACACTGTTTGCAGGGGAGCTGGTTGCAGTTTCCCAGGGTTTCTGGCAGAGGTCCCTCCCAGCCTTCCCTGGAGATGCCAGGGATTGAACATTGGGACCTTCTGCATGCAAAGCAGATGCTCTGCCACTGAGCTAATACCCTGCCGGGGCTTTCCCTTGGCTGTTATATTTGCATAACAAAAATGTACATCTTAATTGCATTCACACAATTAGCTGTCATGTCTCGTTTGGTCTATTTTGCGTCTACTTCATTTTCAATCCAGGCTTCAACCAGCGGCAGCTCCCCCAAGAATTAAGCAGCTGCTTTGTAAGGGGAGAAATTGCTTTCCTCCTCTTAAGTCCTTTCCCTGTGGAAAGGAAGGACTGCCTCCACTGATCCTCTCGGTTCCTGCTTACCTTTCTCTTCCCTTTTTCATAGTTTTTGGTTAGACCTGATGCTCCTGGGTTATATAACAGGCATCAGTTTTTTTGTTTTTGTTTTTTTAAAGCAGGTCACAGAAACAGCAGCTGGCATAAACACATCCATCAGCAAAACTACCACATGTCCTGCTCAGCAGCAAATAAGACAAAGCCCAATTCCCATCCCCTTAATAACACGGTCCAGGAGAGGAGATTCTGAACAGCAGATAATGTATCTCTGTCTTTGCTGCAGACACAACATTTGCATTGTCAGACCTGAGCCATATACGAGTGTGTGAGTGTGTGTATAGTTTTCTTGAACAATGTCTCTCCAGCTCCGTGACCCTGACCCTCTCAACACTGTGTGTGTGTGTGTGTGTGTGTGTACTCAGTGACGTATTTGTGCAATGTGTGGCAAGCTGCTCTGTAGAGTTGACTGCCTTTCACTCGCTCTCTCCCCTGCACTTTCTCCTTCAAAATCCCGCTGACTCATTTTCTGGCATTTTCTGCTTTAACATCCGTTAGGTGCAGTTATTAACATCCATTCGGAGTGTGAAGGACAAGTTGATTCTCACACAGAGCCAGGGGGCATTGCGTCCAAATCCATCACTCATACTATACAATTGACACATTTTGCCTTTGCAAGATGTATCATCAGCCTCTCTCACTGGGCAGCTGACGTGGGGAGTGTTTTCTCGTGAACAGGTACTGTGTCAATCTGCCTACAAGAGTCTGTCATGCAAATCATTACTACTACTACTACTACTACTATTACTATTATTATTCTGCTGGGTTTGGAGTTGGGTCTTTTTCTAAACTACAGTGCAATACTATGCATATTCTCTCAGAAGTCACCTTATTCAATAGGGCTTACTCCCAGAAAAGTGTGCACAAGGGGGCCTTCAATGGGGCTTTCTCCTAGGTAGGTGACTACACGACTTCAGCCTTAATCAGGCTTTCCCCCCCTCTAGGAAAGGAATCAAATTATTTTCTAGTATTTTTACACTATAATGTGGTGGGCCCTGCTTCCCAAACACCTACTGGTAAATTCCGCAAGCTCTCCCTTGATAAGACAACATACTGAATGCTGCCCATGAAAATCTGGCTATGGTGATCCAGGTCTTAGTACCCACCTTGATTGTTGTAACACACTCCATTTGGGGCTGCCTTTGAATATTATTTGGAAACCTCAATTGCTTCAAAAGGTTGCAAGGTGGCATATAAGACTTTCATGTTGACTGCACTAGCAGCCTATTCATTCCCAACTTGAGTGCAATTCGAAGTGCTGGTCTTAAACTATAAAGACCTAAATGGTTTGGGATAATGTTACCCACCTGTTGCTCTTGCCCAGTCTATGCAAAGTCTGGAGCCAACACTAGTCCACTCACTAGTCAAAACACACCCTTGGTTAGGGATGGAGGAGGAATTTATTCAGTGGTTGTTGTTGTTGTTGTTGTTGTTGTTGTTGTTTTGTTTTTGCAGCAGACCAACCTGGCTCAATGCTCCCAAACTTGCTTGCAGATCAGAAAACAAATCATCAGTTGGATGACTCACCTAGTTGAAGGTGTTGATACTAACATATAAGTCCCGACACAACTCAGGACCAGGTTACTTGACAGACCAGTAGACTGTTGCAGTCTATGAGAGAGCTTCTCCTCCTTACAAGTTCCACTGATCTCAGATGCCCATAGTGCGGTAACTCACAGGAGCAGGGCTTTTATTGCAGTTGCCCCTCCTTTGAAGAGCATTCTTTTCAGGATACAACAGGTGTCCACTATCTGCCCTTTCCAGAAACAATCAATGATATTTTTGTTCCAACAGCTGGTTAAATAGGTCTTTACCACAAGTGGTGCCAGTGTGGTGTAGTGGTTAAGAGTGGTAGACTCGTAATCTGGTGAACCGGGTTAGCGTCTCCACTCCTCCACATGCAGCTGCTGGGTGACCTTGGGCTAGTCACACTTCTTTGAAGTCTCTCAGCCCCACTCACCTCACAGAGTGTTGGTTGTGGGAGACGAAGGGAAAGGAGAATTGTGAGCTGCTTTGAGGCTCCTTCGGGTAGTGCTAAAGCGAGATATCAAATCCAAACTCTTCTTCTTCTTCTTCTTCTTCTTCTTCTTCTTCTTCTTCTTCTTCTTCTTCTTCAGGGTCCACTTGTTAGGGTCTTGGTCCTGCTTTAAATGTATTTGTTGTATTTGTGTTTTTAAACACCATACTGTATATGCAACCTGCCTTGAGATGGTGGTTTATAAGATAACTAATAAATCAATGGTGATTATGATGCTAATAATTTGAATTTTGTGACAGTTTCAGTATACAAAAGTGTGCACAGGAAAAAAATATTTTATGGGGAAGATAGGGGGGAAAAGAGCATATTTTATGTGGGAAATGCACTGAAAATGTGCATTTTATGTAAAAGGCGAGTATTTCATGTACAAACTACATACAACATGCATACAAATTAACTGTAGAAATTTTGTGTGTGTTGTTGTTGTTGTTTAAAAAAGTGCCCAAAATGGGATAGAACAGACTGAGTGCAGGAGAAACTGAAACAATACGGGTAAGGCTACTTAGTCCATTCCAATCACAGACCCCCCACCTACTGACCATCTGTCCTTAAAATTACTGGGGTGGTGGCAGGATAGATGCCCTTCATGTCTGGCACAGGAAAGTGGCACACACGAATCCTGCTATCTGAAAACAGGCCTTCTGTGTCTAATCCATCATACACAGTGCAGATATCTTACCCCGAAATGTTGTCAATGAGAATATAATTTAGAGTTAATTAGACAAATATTGTACATTAAGCAGCCATTGATTGCTAAGGCAGAGGGAAAAAGAGACATGCCTTTCTGCTCAGCAATATGCAATGGACATGCCATATTATATCAGGAATGAGGCTGGCAAATTTCTTTAGCTGTTTCTAATCATCAACTGGTAATTAGCATCCAATAACTTGCAACTTTGGTTTATCATTATAGATTTAGGAAGGCAGTAATTGTACTGTATGCTAATTAAATACCAATTGATTATTTAAGGCCTATAAAATGCTAACAACTGTGTAACAGATACACAGAGTTGTTAAACTATAATAATTGCCAAACAGTTTCTCTCCCCTCAACTCCCTGTATTACTCCTTCCATCAGTGTTTAACACAAAACAATTCTGTCTTCTTCCCAAGATGTTTATTGGAAGGCATTTGAACGACTGTCTATTAGGGCTATGTATGCACGTGTCACACACACACACACACAGAGAGAGAGAGAGAGAGAGAGAGAGAGAGAGAAACACAGGGGCATAGGAAGGGGGTGCGGGGGTGTGGTCCACCCCAGGTGCCACCCTGACGGGGTGTGGGTGACAAAATGGCAGTTGGTACTCACTGCTGAGCCTGCAGTGCGCACGAGCCACGCGTCTTGGCATCCGTAGGCTCTGCGCTGTCCGCCCACTGCCTCCCCCCAGCTGTAGGGTGGCTGAGGCCCCACGGCATTCCCTGTCCCTAAGGGGACCGCACACCCTGTCCCGCCCCTATGGTGCCCATAGGGAGGGATAGGGCGTGTGACATCCATAGGGAAGGCACGGGCCGGGCCGTCCCTATGAGCGCTGCGTCCTTATGGGCGGTTTGCCACTGATGCCCGAGAGACTTCCTCTGCCGCTGCGCTCTCTCTCTCTCTCTCTCTCTCTCTCTCTCTCTCTCTCCAATCTGGTCCCAATTTAACACTTTAGGGCAGTCCTGATCCAGACTGATACAAGGCCAACCTGACCCATATTCTGGAGCCAACCCCAGTGTTCACTGCTCTCTCCCCATTCACCACTGGCATGTGGCCCCCAGAAGGTTTCCCAGCAGGGAATGTGGCCCTCAGACTCAGAAAGGTCCCCCCCCAACTGAAATAAGGTGAAGTGAGGCACTGGAGTGTGCATCTCAAACCAGTTCATAGGAGTGAGCTCCCACAGTTTACCACTCATGTGGTCAACTCTCTTGTCTCTATCACAAACCTGGAAGACCACATTTTGTGCTTGGAGTGTGCCATCTTAGTTACTGTGCTGGGGCGTTTTAGCCATTGAGGCTACTGGCGCAAGGCGCCACAGCGCCATGGCCTGAGGAGGGCACGTGCGCCCTCGAGCCCCGCCGGCAGCAGCGCTCTTGCCCACCTCTTCTTGCTTGGGCTGTGGATGCGGGGAGGCCGTTGGCGAGCCTCCCGTCGGCACTGCAGCCAGGGCTCCCTGGACGGCAGCGCCACGCCACTGCTTCAGCTGAGCAGGCAGAGGCGAAGGCGGAGCACAGCTGGCAGCACTCCCCCCTTCTGCACCCTCCAGCTGCCTGCCGTGCCTGGCCCTGCCCGGCGGAGCATGAGTTTGGCATCCCCGCCCGCTGCACTGTGCCCTCTGGTTGCCTGCTGCGCCTGGCCTTGCCTGGTGGAGCGCAAGGGGTGCCAAAGGGATCTTTGTGCCAGGGCATCGGATTTACTTAAGACGGCTATGCCAGCCTGCTGGAGTACTCAGTTAACTGTCTCCAAGCACCAACTCTGGCCCTGTAAACCGGGGTTGGGATACATTTCCAGACTCCCCCCCACCAAACAAACAAACAAAAAACACTGCATTCCCTTCTGGGGACAGCACACAGGTGGTGGTTGTGCCTAGAGGCAAAGGTGGATGGAGCAATAGTTGCATCCCTTACCTTTGCATAGGCTACATTCCAGCCATGCAGAAGTCTGAGCTTTCTGTACCTACACACATCCCTCCATCAAAGCAAGCAAGAGGCAATATCACATTTCAAGGACCAATTTCAGGCAGGCAAAAACATGTGAAGAGGGTGTGGAGCAGGATCAGTGAAGGGCACAGCCTAAGGAGAAATATTCACATGGAGAGAGTCCTGAGGTGTTAGGCCCCTGAGACTGAGTTTCTTGAGCCTTGCTATAAAATCATAGACTCAGACCTTGCTTTTCATTGGCATCTCCTTCCTCCTCTTCCACCTGATATTGACTATGCAGTCTTTTCTGCACTGGCTGAACTTCTGTCTTGAAGCTTGATTCCTACTTGCTTTGGACCATATATTGGCTTTTCATGCACTTGAAGGCTAACACGTAACTCTCACTAGTCCTGGAACCCAGTTTCTAGAAACTAAAGCAGGATACACAGGATACTTGCTTGTTATTAATAGTGCCACCCTTTTAAGACACATGGTCCTCTTCTGATCCCTCCTACACTATCCAATAGACCTCTTTGGGCTATTCAAGGGAATCCATGTATGTGCTTCTAACTTAAAATGCAATGTTTTTTAACTTCTGTTTTCTTCTTCTTCTCCAAGTCTGAATCCACTGAGCCAATACCAGCCAGGGCATTTGAACTTCTTTTTAAAAGACACTCAAGTTTTTAGTTACTGCTGAGAGCTCAGTCTTTCCTACAGCTGCCTAAGAGGCTTGTGGGGCAGCTGCAGGACACCTTAGCAGCTGCAGCCAAGTTGATCAGAAAAGGCATACATGAGCTCAAGTCTGAAGTGATTTACTGCTAAATAATAAACAAAAGGAATCAATAAATGCCAAATGATGTTAGGAGAGCCAACAGGGCCTTGTCAGCTTCGCACCAGCAAATGTGTTATTGGGTCGAGTTTTCCACTGCTGGCTTCCCTTCCTTTCTTTTTCTTTCAAGTACTCATTTATATTCAGTGGCATGTGGAATAAAATATCTCCCACCACAGGATATTTAGCAGATCGGCCAGGGAGAAACCTTCATGTGTTTCAATCCAGAAAAGATGCACATATTAGTGCAGCTTGTACTGTAAGCGTATCCAAACTGTATGCCAATAGAACAGTCCCACAATGATACACTAGGCATTCACAGACTCAGCCCCCATAAAGGGGGGGGGGGAAGAAATCCTCAGTCAAGATATGTTGCTTTTTTCTTTCTTTGAGGTCAATTGAACAGCTTAGTATGTTATATATATATATATATATATATATATATATATATATATATATATATATATATGTGGTTTTTTTGTCTAGGTTGTGAGACAGTGGTATGTTCTTTCATTTGTCTGGTGGTTTTAATCAAGCTGTCTTGTAATACTGTTAATCCAGCACTAGGTGACACTATTGTATTGCCTGCATAGCTAAACACATAGTATTCATTTTTATTTCATTTATTTATCATATTTGCCTACAGCCTTTCAAAATACAATTACCAGGACAGTTTAGGAAAGTTAGCATATACCTCTAATATACTGGGAGAAGGGAAGGGATGAAGAGCAGATGATTTGGCATTTATAGCTAATTTTTTAGACATTATCTAGTAATCCTCACTATAACCCTTTATCCTACCTTGTGTATGGGTACACTGAGACTGAAATATAATGGCTTGCCTAGGGACAACCAGTGAATCCATTATGTATTTCAACTGGGCTGTGAGCTCACTTTGCATTACACCAGTTCTCAGGCAACAATTACCCGCAGGTGAGTGCTGCAAAAACATAATACGTGCACAAGCTTTTCAAAGCATTTACCTGCCTGCTGTAGCAGGAAACAAAGAGAAACATCAAGAGCAGCAAGCCAAGGGAGGTGTCATAACAGATAAAGGATTCTCCAGGTAGGAGACGAAACTTGCTCTAGAAACCTAGCAGAACTGCATTTACGGCCTCCCGAGGATATCAATTGGGAGTCTGTCACTTGGTGTCAGGATAACTTTTCAGACAGCTCCTGGGGCTTGTTAAGACTTTGGCTGCAGCACAGCCTGAAAAACAGGAACTGCTGAAATGAGAGATGAAAAAGAACCACCTGCATCCCTATCTCATTCCCTTCCCCCACTCCTTCTCTCCTTTTGGCCAATGCTGGATCATTGCCTCTGCTATCACCTTGGCTCTAGTCAAGACGCTCAGTTTAGTGGGGGTTTTTGTTTGTTTCTTTGTTTGTTTGTTTGTTTAACAGTGAGAAGAGGAATAAAGGGTGTATGAAGAACTAAATATATGAATGGCCTAGATAGTAGGATGTGTGCCATAGGATGAGAGATGCAGCCTGCTCATTAGTGATTTTGGTCTCTCCCCCCCCCATTGGTGGTGGCATCACGGATGCCAGGATTTTCAAAGGATGCATTGCTAGAGGCTGGTTGCTCTAGATTCTTCCACCACACCATTGTGGCTGCACACTTTGGGTCAAATTACATGGAGTTCTGGATTAACTTCTCCACAACTCTAATCCCCACCACAACCTAACAAACAGTCATTGGAGTTGCATTCAGAAGTGGTGAGAGAGAAAGGAGGAAGGGAGTGTTTAATAATTTCCTCCTAGCTTTTTCCCAGTGGGTGGATGGGGGAGGCAGCTGGAAAGGGGCATCTTTGAAAGGGAGAGAATGGCCAACAGGAAAGGTGTTATGAACTGTCACCTTTCTTCCTGTGTTCCTAATTGTAGCCTCCTTACTTTTCATCTGAAACGAAGAATCACAGAAGAGTTACTAAAAATGTATGTAACCTGTAGCTTAGCCCTAAGACCATGAATGGGACCTTCTAACCAACGTAGCAGTTTGAAAGCATACCAGTGCAAGTAGATAAATAGGTACCGCTGTGGTGGGATGGTAAACAACATTTCTGTGTGCTCTGGCACTTGTCACAATGTCCTGTTGCATCAGAAGAAGATTAGTCATGTTGGTCATATGATCCAGAAAGCTGTGTGTGGACAAACACAGGCTACCTGAGCCTGAAAAACAAGATGAGCACCATGCCCCATAGTTGCCTTTGACTGGACTTAACCATCTAGGGGTCCTTTACCTTTACCTACCATCTAACCAAATAAAAGCAAAGAGAAGATCTTCATACAGGTAGGTTAGCTCTTTTTACTCAAACTGACAAAAGGATGACACAGACACGGCAGCTGGAAATGAAGTTGGAGTAGGTAGAATATATACTGGAATGAGTGAATCAATGGAACAACTTACAAAGGGATGCCATGATCCCTTCATCACTTGGAATCCCAAAATCAATACCCGATGTCTTCCTAAAAGATGGCACTCTTTCCATCACCAGAAGGGAGAGTTTAATAGAGTGAAATTCTATTGATCATTAATACATATACAGGAGAGCATGCAAAGAGACTTTGCAAATCTCTCCTCATTCATCCACACAAAAACTCTGCAAGCTAGGCCATTATCAGTGCAGTGTTACAGACTAGACTAGAAACCAAGGCAAAAAGCCAGCAACTTATGTGCAACTGAATAATGATTTCAAGTATTGTCCACTTGATCGAGTCCAGCACTGTAGCTACTACTCTAAATCCCTACATTGGGACCCTGTGTGCTCCTGGACCCAGCTGAAGTTCCTTGTCTTTACCTCTAAAACCCTTCATTGCCTTGCCCCCCCCCAATACATCTCTGTCCATGAGCTCCTCCAGTTCCATCAAACTTTAATTCTTGAATGTAGAAGTGTGTGCCAATCACACGTTTTGCTTGGATACATCTTTGGTGTTTCTGCAAAGAACAAGATTCTGTGCAAAGCACTTCAGAGGTCATAAAATCAGTCGTCCACATCTTAAATCTTAGTCTTACTTTGCAAAACACCCTCCCACCCACCCACCCACCCACCTAAAGCTTCATTCCACTCTCATTCAATATTTAATGGAGAGTGAAAAAACAGACACAAAAACACAGAATCATAGATTTGTAGAGTTGGAAGGTATCCAAAGGGATATCTGGTCCAACCCCCTGCAATGCAAGAATTTATTTTTTTTTGTTATTATTGATTGAAAACTTTACAACAGAATTGTACAATAGATATTATTGACAAAATGAAAAATACAAAATAAACGGTTTTCCATTTTTAACTAATGCATGCTTTGTACATTCATTTGTGATTAGATTTTTCAAGACCTCCGATCTTCCCCTTGCATTTCCGAATTAAATTCCTAAAATATGTGCTTAAACTTTACTTCCTCCATATTATTTGACTTACTATAAATTTTATTTTAAACAATTGTCCAATTTACACACCAAAGCTCAATCAAAGCCTGCCAACGAATTGATCTTTTGACAATGTTCTTTTACATAAACTCTGTATATATCCCACTCGCTTGGTGGTGGAAAAATCATCTGTAATGTCTCTTAGCCTTGCTGATAATCTTGCCAGTTTGGCATACTCTCTTATTTTATTTTGCCAGTCTGCTTTAGATGGGTATCCTCTTCCTTCCAACCTTTTGCAATTAGAATTCTGGCAGCGAATGTAACATACATAAAGACTCTCTTGTATTTTTTTTAAACATTTCATTTCCCATAATTCCTAGCAGGAAGGATTCAGTTGTTGTTTTTTTAAGGGAAGGAGCATTTAAACATTTTCTTGAGCTCGTTGTAAATCATTTCCCAAAATTGTCTGATTTTTTTTACAGTTTCACCACATGTGCATCCATGTGCCTTCAGCATCGCAATGCAAGAATATCAACTATAGCATCCGTGGCAGATGGCCACCCAACCTCCTCTTTAAAACCTTCAGTGAAGGAGAGTCCACCACCTCCAGAGGGAGATAGTTCCACTTACTGGCAGAAAGTTCTTCCTGATGTTTAGTCAGAATCTCATTCCTTGTACCTTCAATCCATTGGTTCAGGTCCTACCCTCCGAAGCAGGAGAAAACAAGCTTGTTCCATCTTCAGTGTGACAGCCCTTTAGATATTTGAAGATGACTACCATACCTCCTCTCAGCTTCCAACATAAATTTCCTTTTCAACAGAAATAGATGAAATTTAAAGGCATAGCAGCCACTTCTGGATAATTTGTCTGCAAAATTACAAACAAATTGGTCATTCCCCCCACCCCGGGGATGGGCACTTTTAAATTTTGGTAGATCTATCTATTTCTAAATGGAACTGCCCTTAGGTTTATTTTTTGGCTTTTGGCACAATCAGATGACATTTTCATGTGCGGCAGTCCCTTCTCAGGAGATTAAACCTATCAAATTTCTGGAGAATATCTGCAGCAATTCACTTGCAAGAGCAACTTTTATAGCTGGCAGTAACTAAAAAAGAATTTGCTTAATCTCAACTATTGTTCTGTGTGTAATTTGTATGAAAATGGCATACATGAGAGAGATAGTTGTAGGCTGGGAATGTGCCAAATTACAGACAAATGGACCCAAGTGTTTTCTGTCCTTGCCATCTTTCAAGCTGATGGAGGGGGGGGGGGCACTAAAATGTATTGTAAGCGACTTTGGCCAAAAACCTCCCTTCTGACACTCTGTAAAAGGTAAAGGTAAAGGGACCCCTGACCATTAGGTCCAGTCGTGTCCGACTCTGGGGTTGTGGAGCTCATCTCCCATTACCGGCCGAGGGAGCCGGCGTGGATTCATGTGCCTTCAGCCTCACAATGCGTACAGCTTCCGAGTCATGTGGCTAGCATGACTAAGCCGCTTTTGCTGAAACAGAGCAGCGCACGGAAACGCCGTTTACCTTCCCGCTGGAGCGGTACCTGTTTATCTACTTGCACTTTGATGTGCTTTCAGACTGCTAGGTGGGCAGGAGCTGGGACCGAGCAACAGGAACTCACCCTGTCGCGCGGATTTGAACCGCCGACCTTCTGATCGGCAAGCCCCAGGCTCTGTGGTTTAACCCACAGCGCCACCCGCGTCCCTCTGTCAGGCTAGTGTTGATAAAATTATCACAACTACCTGCAATTTAGAACATAAGCTGTTCAGCTTGACTTGACTCCAGTTCCCATCAGCCACAAGCTGCATGGCCAATGGCCATTAATGATTGCAACTGTAGTTCAATAGGATCTGGAGAGACACATGTTCTTCCACATCTGGTTTAAACAATTGCCCAGAAAGAAACAGCCTGTAGTAGAAACTTTAAAGAAACTTCTGGATCTTTAGCTTCAACATCATCTCGGGAAACACTCAGGATCAATGATGTCATACTTTATCATAGTTTAAGACCTTATGTTATAAGAACAGGTGATCAAGGTAGAAAATAAAGTCTTTATCAGTCTTAAAACACCCATGTATATCCCAACAGTGATAACGTGCAAACGATCTATGAAGAAAGATCGCAGCATTTGGGACTTTTTAGTTTAAAGAAAAAGGAGAGTAAGAGGTGACATGACAGAAGTTCATAAAATTATGCATGCCATGAAGAAAGTGGATGTATGATTTCCCCCCTCCCCCTCTCATAACACTAGAACTTGCGGACATCCAATTAAGCTGAATGTTGGAAGTTTCAGGACCGATAAAGTCCTTCATCATGCAGTACATAGTTTTGCAACTCGCTCCTGTAGGAAGCAGTGATGGCCACCAAGCTAGTTGACTTTGAAAGAGGACTAGAACAATCCATGGAGGGAACAGCTATCAATGGCTACTAGCCACAATAGCTATGCTCTGCCTCCACAGATGGAGGGACCAATGCTTCTAAATACTGGAAACCACAGGAGGGGAGGCTGCTCTTGTGCTTGAATCCTGCTTGCGAGTTTTCTGTAGGCATCTGGTTGGCCACTGTGAGAACAGGATGCTGGAATGAACAGGCCATTGTCCTGACCTGTTAGGGCTTTCTTAATCATTATGGCTGCAAACTCATACCCAGCCTGCAAAGGGCAAGGGAAGAACTTTCTACCTTATGAATTCCCACCCCTTTTCGCTCCAAATAAGTCTTTCTGACAGGTGTGAGGAAAGCATAGATTTATTTATTTTTTCCAGGCAGTAGCTGAACTCACACAGTTGCAGGTAATAATTGTGCAGTTGCAGGTAATAATTAAAACAAACTACTAAAAAAAGAAATAAAGGTGGGAGAAACTTCTGAAAAAGGCGAACTAATCAATTTCATTTAATGGAATACATGTGAACAAGGAGGAGGTGGAAATCAAGGAGAAGCGTGACTGTTTTCAAATGCAGCTGTATCAAGCCTCAGGCCCAGCTGCTTTCAAGAAAAACTTTCAAGGCTCCTTATGAAAGGCTCCCATCTTTCTCCTTCACCTGCTGTGACAGACAGAAAAGCAAAGCCTCGATTGCGCAATGGCTTTAAAGCCTCAGATTTTACAGCTTCCCTGATTGAATTAAATGTGACTACAACATAAAGGAGCCTCTTCATTTAAGGTGTTAGAAAAAAAGCTGGCTTCCCTGTTCCCTTGACTAACAGCCTGCTTCCTACTTACAATATGATGACTTGATTACAGCCTATGTTGCTCTCTCTCTCTCTCTCTCTCTCTCTCTCTCTCTCTCTCTCTCTCTCTCCCCACCAACAAAATATCCTCTCCTCTCCACTCCCCTTTATGCCACTGATAAAGTGGATTATAAACGGAGGAATGGTAACGAAGGCAGAGTGACTTGTTTGGGGCAATGCGAGGGGAGAAGTGGAGATTGTTAAGAGGGATGTGTTTATCCTTGGTGGGTTCCCACCTTCCCACAATGCAGGGCACTACAGAAAGATGTTCAGACTGCAGGTCAGTGTTCAAAACTCCCATTGTTCTAGGAGCATTTTGTGATAGGGAATTTCATTAGCACGAGCAGTTTCTGAGCTCTGGGCGCAGTACTGTGCCTAAGATTTCAGATTAGAACTGCAGAGTGGAAGGAAAGGGGGATCTTTTTTCTGCCTCCCCGCTTCCATCTACTTTCTGAGCACTGGAGAGGAGACCCTCTTAATAATATTAGGGGGGTGGGCAGGAGAAGAACTAGACCAGGGGTCCGCAAACTTTTTCAGCAGGGGGCCGGTCTACTGTCCCTCAGACCTTGTGGGGGGCTGGACTATATTTTGAAAGAAAGAAAAAAAAATGAATGAATTCCTATGCCCCAGAAATAACCCAGAGATGCATTATTTTAAATAAAAGCACATATTCTACTCATGTAAAAACACGCTGATTCTCGGACCGTCCACAGGCTGGATTTACAAGGCGACTGGGCCGGATCCAGCCCCCGGGCTTTAGTTTGCCTACCCATGGACTAGACCATGTGAAAAAAGAACATAGTATTTTAGCTGCAGTTCATTCATTTTCAGACTTGTATTCTTGTTATATAAAAAAGTGCACCTAGACATTTCTAGGTTTAAGGTGCCATTTAGCTCCTAGGTTTCCTATCTCAGTTTCTAACACTGCTGCAGGTTTCTGCACTCCTTGTGGTAAACTGTCTTGAAAGGCTAAATGGCCATTAAAATCCATAGAATCTTGGCATGAGCTCATGGAAGCCCAGGTAGACTATACGGCTTTAGGCATATTTTGAGAGTATATATTTTTAGAAATTGATCTTTTGAAGGGGGCAACACATTTGCAGTGCAATCCTATGCCTGTGTACTCAAATGCAAGCTCCGCTGATTTTAATGGGACTTCTTCCCAGAAAAATGTTTGATATTTTGATACAAAATACAGTATATTTTGACAGAAAATGCATTCAGATAACCAAAAAAACAAACCTATGAATTTCCATGCCAATTCATATCCTGTTTGGTCACAGGTTAGAGTGGGCTTATAGACATAGATCAGAAATAGACTGAGACTGTAATTCTATGCTCATTTACCTGGGAGGAAGCATCATTGAATTTAATAGTTCTTACTTCTAAGTAGAAATGAACAGATTCTGGTGTGTGATTCACCCATCCTTACTACTAAATCAGTAAGTATCTGTTTCTCTAAGTCTCTCATTTTCCCCCTAGTGTTAAATTCAGTTCTCCACATTTCCACATTGATTTTTCTGTTTATTTTGTTGTTGTTGTTGTTGTTGTTGTTGTTGTTGTTGTTGTTTTAAAAAAGCCTTGCAGTGCGAATTTTAGTGCGAATTTCTCCTAATATTCACATTTTATGCGAATTTTGTCGAATATATGAATTTTTGAAAAAGCAAGCTCCCCAGACCAAATGCACTTTTGTATGGTTTTCACTAATATCTGCATTTAAATGCACACTTTGCCCTCGTGTATGCATTTTTGTACATGCTACTAGTGTAGAAAACTGATTTGCAGAATCTGGAGAAGTGTAAATTTCAAAGGAAGGCTATACGTTGGTTCGTATCTTGTTTCAGAATGCGAAAATTAGGCAGGTTCAACTTTAAATGTGAAACAAAATGAATTTCTCCCCTCCCCTCCATTGCTACCTATGACACCCATGTTTACCCTTTCTGGGTGAGCCTGTTCAGGGTGCCAGGAGGACTTGAGTTCTGCTCTACTTTCCTTCATTCCTCCTCCTCCTCCTCCTCCTCCTCCTCCTCCTCCTCCTCCTCCTCCTCCTCCTCCTTCTCTCTCTCTCTCTTTCTCTCTCTCTCTCTCTCTCTCTCTCTCTCTCAACTCCTTGGCCAGAACTGGCAAGAAAGTGCCAGGAGAATTACAGCTTGGCTTCAAGGCACAAGCTCGGCGATCGGTTCCCCTTTATGAGCCTTTATTGTTATTACCACCTCTTTCCTTTTATATTCCTGCCAAAATACTCACATTAATCTCCCTCACTCCCTGAAGGCAAAACACAGGTAATTGGATTTATATGGGTTAGAAATTTGCTAAATTCCCCCCCTTATAATATATACAAAAATAAATAATTAGATGCATGGGTTGAGAAAGGGAGAAAAGAGTGGAAGAGTACCCTGCCATAACCCAGAGTTTAGAAAATAACTTGGACTGAAACCCCATAAATCTGGCTTCCATGCAGCAACCACATTCCTCCAGGCTTGTTTTGGTAGCTGATTACTTGGGTCTGATTTAAGAACTCTTCCCGCTTGGAACACTGAACTTTCCCCAAGTTTGGACCCATCAAGTCTCTGCTAAACCCTTTCCATTTCTCTCCACTCCTTCTCTCCTTCCTCTGCTGCTTTCTACCTTTCATTTATGTCATCTTCTTCATATTTAACATGATTTGCAAGACTTCCAGGAGTGAGGCTGGAGTGAGGTCTTGTCCTTGTAGAAAGGCCCAGATTCTTAGTACAGGCCTTGTACATGGCAGGGAGACATTCGGCTAAACATACAGATAAAAACTCCCTCAGAACTACAAAGACTATCAGGGCCCCCTTGTGACGAGCCTCCCTGCCAACTACCCCTCTGTTACCAAGTGTATTACTTCTGAGGTGTTCAGGGTCACTTTTTCCATACACCCCACCTCGATCGATCCTTGAGGTCCGTCTGTGAGGATAATCCCCTTTTATTATAACTAGGGATAATTTAGTAACGGGGTTCTCTTGTCCAGCTGTCGTGGCCTGTGTGTGTGTGTGTGTGTGTGTGTGTGTATATATATATATATATATATATATATATATATATATATAGATAGATTGCTCTGGGCTCCTGGGTTGAGAATACCTCTCAGCTCTATCAGTTCTGGGGCTCTCTCTCTCATTAGATTCCCCCACTGCGTCAATTAGCTAAACCCTTTTAGTAACTGTGTAGCCTTACCGAGGTTTCTGCCCTTTTGCCACCCCCCCCCCTTGAGTGAAACTCCAAGATACAAACTATCACCCTGCAGGTCAGTTTTGTCTTTTCCCTGAGTTCACCTCCTCATGAGCATCCATATATCGCTGGACCAAATAAATGCCTCTTTTCTCTTGGCTCAACAAAAACAAATCTTTATTTCAGAACATCGTACTTCACGTATTTCAATAGTTCATCAGCTTAGTTACATCTAAAATATTAACTCTTTCAGTATAACTGACTAATCTCCATCCTATCCTAGCCTAACCACCACTATCCTGGCCCCACACCCCTCTTTTTCCAGTCACCACTCACACCCTCCCTCTTCTCCCACTGCCAAAACAGCCGTTCCCTCCTTTTAAACCGGGGATCGCCTCGCCCCCAAAGGATGAACTGTCCGTCAAAAATGAAGGTGGCTTAACTCTTTCGGCACTGGGCTGTCATAGCTCCTCCATCTTAGGGCCAATCCGTCACATCCCTCATGCTTCGCAAGGATCCTGCCACTCTGCCTGGTTGCTGAACAACACCTCCACCCATCTTCCTCTTGACTAGCTGATCTTGATATTAATGGAACCAGCCTTTAAGTTACAAACTGAATGATCCCTGCTGTTACACTTCCCACAGCAAGGTCCTTCTGTTCTCCTCTGACGGGCTCTGAACCCCCAGGGTTGCATATCAAGTGCATGATGTTTTTAATGTTTGACGTTCTACTATGTTTTTATATATGCTGTAAACCACCCAGAGTGGCTGGGGAAACCCAGTGAGATGGATGGGGACCCAACAACAACAACCTCTCTTGATGACATGTTCCCTTTCACACTTATCAAGACTGCATAGAAAGCACATCTTTTTAATCATAATAATAATACATTGGCAAATCAGTTTATGAACTTAATCTATTGCAGAAGTTGGTTCTTAAACTGAAGCCATTCTTAAATCAAGGCATGCTTTCCCTAATGAGGGCTCTCGCTGCCGGTGCCCTTCCACTATTCGGCTTCCATTCGTAGACCAAGGTAAAGTTTGCAAACCAGGACACTTCTTCCGGTTTTGTGGAGTTCGTAAACTGAATAGTTCGTAAACCAGGCTGTTCTTAAACCGAGGTACCACTGTAAATCAGTGCACACTGTTTCTTTTAATACTTCTGAAAGCTACTGGTATACTGGCTGTGAAACCACTATGCTTACAGATACATATAATTATGGTTCCATCACGGTAACAAGGCTTGTATCTCACAATGATACAAATTGGATGAATATTTGGAGAGAAGGAAACACTTGGTCCATCCATCAGCTCACATTCCACTGATGGAGGTTTTACCTCCAAACAGGGCAGTCTTGAAATTGTCAAACCTGTGCACTCTTGTAGAGTCTTTCTGGTTTTGACTGGCATCACTTGTGATAAATGTGACGTGGGGCTTTTATTTTCCACGTACTTTGCTTTTGTGCTATTTATCTCATGTTAAATATCACCTCGGTTCCTTCCTATAAGTCCCAATTCCTTCCTTTCCTTCCACTAGTGTGGGCTCAAAAACAAGCATAGCTAGTTAGCTGCTCTTTCTACCTTTTTGCAATAGCTATGCTTCAGGAGGTAACTGAAACAGTCTTAGCTTATTACAACAAATGAGATTTGCAGGGGGCTATATTACCTTCTCCCATAAAAAGCATATTTTTTTATCTGTGGAACTCTCTGCCGCATGATCTTATGCATACTTAATGATTGGGATTGTGGTGGAAATGACGAGCAGATATATTGCCATGCCATGGTAAGCATAATCCAGATTTACAGCCTTTGACCAACAAACACTGCTTCTTTATTTTCAGCATTTTCCTCTGATATCTTGGGAATTAGACCTTTTTAGAAAATAAAATAAAGCCAAGTGCTGCAAGAGCTGCAATATTCACAATTGTATGGCTGTATTCAGAGAAGGGCGGTATCAACACAGGAAGGTCGGTTTCTAGATTCTCGTGTGTTTCTTGGGTAATAGGGGGCCCCCTCAAGGGTTGTTGTGTCGGAGGTTAAGATATAGGGAACCCTGCTTGATAAGATTATCTTGAACTGGCTTGATGAAGAGAGGATTGCTCCTGAACTAGGCAATATCTCAACTATTGCAGCAAAATTAGCAGGCATGTAATTATAACTATCACGAGCAGGCAAGACAAGTTAAATACCATCTCCCTTGGGGAAAAAAAATTATTATGCTAGCCAGGAAGATCCAAAATGCCAGTACCCGCGGCTGTAATTTCACTGACTGTCCAATTACACCTCCAACAGAGGGAAAGAAAGATGTACCTTGGGAACGGCAGGTATATATTTAACTGCTTTGTGATCTCCCACCCCTTCTTCAGGGGGCTGAAGCAGGATGGTGCGAGGAGCAGGGCTCCCGTTAATGTGCCCTTTGCTAATCCCTACACTTTTAACATTCACATACAATAGGTAGTAGATTTGCCCCGTCCCTCCCCCTCCTCCCCCCCATCCAAGTTATCAGCAAGGATTTAATGACAGAAAAAAAATTGCTGCAGTAATAATACGTTAGCTCTCTGCTCTGCACTTTACAGTCAAAGAGCTCAGTGGGCAGGGTGATATTATTATCTTCCCTTTCCAGATTGGGACACTGAGGCCCTAAAGAGGAGGAATTGACTTGACTACAGTTCTACGTGTGTGTGTGTGTGCGCGCGCGCACACACACAGCATCCAACATTTAAGAAAACAGGATTTCCAACTACCAACACAGTTCTCTGTTTTCTAGGTACCGGTATATGTCCAACCAGTGTGGTGTAGTGGTTAGAGTGTTGGACTAGGGCAGGGGTCAGCAAACTTTTTCAGCCATGGGCCAGTCCACCGTCCTTCAGACCATGTGGTGGGCCAGACTATATTTTTTTGGGGGGGGGGAATGAACAAATTCCTATACCCCACAAATAACCCAGAGATGCATTTTAAATAATAATAATAATAATAATAATAATAATAATAATACCACATTCTACTAATGTAAAAACACGCTGATTCCTGGACCATCCACGGGCTGCATTGAGAAAGCGATTGGGCCGCATCTGGCCCGCGGGCCTTAGGTTGCCTACCCCTGCACTAGGGCCTGGGTGAACAGAGTTCAAATCCCCAATCAGCCAGGAAGCTCACTGGGCGATCTTTGGTGATTCGTTGCTTCTCAGCTTAGTCTACTTCACAGGGTTGTTGTGAGGATAAAATCAGATGGAGGAGAACCATGTGCACCACCTTATAATATAATAATAATAATAATAATAATAATAATAATTTATTATTTATACCCCGCCCATCTGGCCGGGTCTCCCCAGCCACTCTGGGCGGCCTCCAACAAATACCAAAATAACCTGAAGCGTTATTTCAGGGTTAGCGGAGTCTGTAACCTGAAGCGTATGTAACCTGAGGTACCACAGTATACAAATATAATCCAAACCAAACACTGTAACCTATTAAAGCCAGTTAATAAAAACCACAGCCACCAATACCATTGGAAACCTGAATCATCATTGAAAACCTGAATAAGTAATGTTAAATCAGTATGAAACCATTAAGGGGAGAGTTTGCATGAATTTCATGATATGAAGAACATTAAGAAAAAGCGAAACAACCCTGCATGGAACATGCTGAAAAATACAAAATAAAAACTGAGCTTCACTATAATTAAGCCAATAACTGCAAAAAGACTCTGTGAGGGAATGACATTGTGACCATGCTCCTTCCTTCCTTCCTTCCTTCCTTCCTTCCTTCCTTCCTTCCTTCCTTCCTTCTTTCTTTTTTTATAAAAGCCTCCTAATTAAATTTGTTCACATATCCACTATTTGGCAAAAATCAGAGGTTGGAGAATTTGCTGTGTTAGTGCCATTTTGCTGCTTTGATTTCAGGTTCTTTAAGAATCCAAAAAACAAAAACAAACAAAAATACACCTTAGCAAACCAAGTAAACTTTGTCAGGCCAAGTTGTTGTTGTTGTAGTATGATAAAGAGTCAGTGTCATTTGGATGCACTCCAAATACAATGTGTGGGCTCAAGTTTAACTTTATTTGAACTTAAACTTGAGCCAACACATTGCATTTGGGGTGCATTCAAATGACGCTGACTCCCCCGCCCTGACACACACCCCTAGCTATAATTGTGACCACATTGACATCACCTGTGTTCTGTCCCTGAAGTCTGGGCTCATTGTGCAAAAATGTGAATGCTATTTTTAAAATTGCAAACCTCCCCCTGGTTGGTTGGACAGAATGCTTGCCCAGTTCTTCTTCCCAGTCGTTCTCCTGGCTCTCCTCTTCTATCAACACTCCCTTCTTGTGCATCACAAACACTGCTCATTACACATTGCAACTTGTTGTTTCATTATCCCCATACCTCTCTGGTTGTCTCTTAACATAATTCATCTTGATTATTGAGACATACAGTGGTACCTTGGGTTACAGACACTTCAGGTTACAGACCCTGCTAACCCAGAAATAGTACCTCGGGTTAAGAACTTTGCTTCAGGATTAGAACAGAAATCGCGCCGTGGTGGCGTGGCAGCAGTGGGAGGCCCCATTAGCTAAAGTGGTACCTCAGGTTAAGAACAGTTTCAGGTTAAGAATGGACCTCCAGAACGAATTAAGTTCTTAACCCGAGGTACCACTGTACACCACTTTTGTTAGCATAGGTTATTTTGTTTGGCCATTAGCACCCATCTGATGGGGGACAGCAAATTTGTGCTTCTTAAATCTACAACCAGGAGTCCTGGGGAGTTAGTGCAGAATCTGGTTGGGAAACTGCAGTTAGCCATATTGCGGGGATGCTGAAGATGCATCCTGCATTGCAGATCCTGCTTGGAGCAGCAGGGATTGACTAGATGACTTCTAAGGTTCCTTTCAGCACCATGATTCTAAAAGCTTTAATAGGTTAAAGTCACTGCAGTCCAAAGCAGTTTATGCAATAGTAAATTTGCTGCTGCAGATGAACATAGATACCTTTCTGGAAGCTGCTACCAAAAGCTCAACATTTCCCACTTCATGGACTGTCTGGCTCAAAGCTGCCAGCAGAAAGAAAACGTGTAGCAAGCTAGTCTAACCTCCTACTGTGGCTCTGATGTTGATGGGACCAAGAGAAGAAGAAGAAGAAGAAGAAGAAGAAGAAGAAGAAGAAGAAGAAGAAGAAGAAGATACTTAAACAAACAAACAAACCTAACAATTTTCTACTCTTTCATGACACCCAAGATCAGTTCCCTGGTGTAGCTGCCTCAGACTACCTAACAGTTAGGCCAGGCCAGGCGATGTACCAATTGCACATGCATCTAAAGTGTGACTTGAGGAGAGCAGCATGGCCTGGAGTAAGCCCCAAGGGCTAGATATGGAGGACCTGTGTTTGTATTCAGCCCCCAGACCTGAGGTGCCCCACCTCTGATCCAAACACACATGCCTAGCTATGTAGCACAAAACTTGGCATTTCACATCCTGGTGCCACCTGATTTTGAATTGCAGATCACAGGACAATTATGCAAGTCTGGCATATCTTTTCCCCCAAGGGCCACACACTTCCTTGTTGTTGCTCTTATGAATCAACGGGAGGGCAGTCTATCTCATGCAATAGAAGTAGCAGATTCTTCAGCAATGTGTAATGGGTGGGCTGAGGCAAGTGACCCATGGCACAAGAGCAGGCGTTTTACAAGCGTGCCCCTGGTTTCCTGATAAATGTTGCAGGGTATGCGGTTATAATTAAACCAATAACTGCAAAACTAGAAGAGAATGACATTATGACCTTTGAAAAAAGAAGGATCCTAATTGGATTTCCTCACATTGGCAGCATTCACTTGCTTGAGAATTCTTTGTCCAAGGAGACAAGTAGACTCGTGTGTGATCTTGCAACTGGCATATTGGCAGAGGCAGCAAGAGGTCCCAAGCACTTTCCCGTCCTCAGATAATTATGTTCAGGTGAAGAAACCCACTTCGAAACCCTCAGAAGTGATTATTTATTTCTTAAACAAAGCCATAAATCTTTGACAGTCACAGCAGCTGTTGTTTTATATTCTTTTATGTACATGGGTGATAATGAACGGCTGGACTGCTGGCAGCATCACACATGGCCACATGGAACATAAGTCGCCCTCCACTCCCCTTTTTTACTTTTGATTTTGCTACAGCTCCACATACCTGTACTTTAGAGCGTTCATTCATGTTTTGGGGTTCCCCTTCTTGGTTCTGCTCTGATTTTGGCAGGGGTTTTTTTTTGCAATAGAGCAGAGTGAACATACACACACACATAAATTAAATTCAGTTTTGCATTTCAGGCGAATCAATCAAATTTGCACTTTCTGAAGCAACATGAGAATCAAAATTCAAGCACCTTTGAAATTTGCTCTTCTCCAAATTTGGAACTGTAGTTTGCCCACCCAACCATATTTGCAAAGCCACATTTACAGTAGCAGCAGAAAGTGTGCATAGCAAAGCAATATATTAGTGAAAATAACGTGCACAAATGCATTATATTGGTAGAAGTTGCTTGCAAAAATGTGTACATCAGTCAAAAGAGCACATGAAAAAAATGTTTATTAGGATAAATTCACACTTAAATACTGATGAGTTTTCATGAGTTTTTTTTTAAGTGAATTGTTGCAGTAATTTCAGTAACTTAATATGAGAATGGGAAAAGGAGAAACTGAGAAGTTCAAAACTGGCAGAACTTCCCATACCTACACACAGAGAGACACAATGTAATGAAATGCATTCTGGCAAGACTAAAAAAGTCTTTAAAAAAAACTTTCCAGGAGAGCTCCAAAAAAAGTGAAGTGAGAGAGGGGGAAAAACAAAAAAACCCTTTCTCATATCACTAGGACCTGGGATTAGCCAATGAAGCAGAATGTTAGGAGGTTTAGGCTAGAGGATGTATATCTTTACACAGTGCATAGTTAAACTATGGAATTCACTGCTACGAGATGTGTGGATAGCCACCACACATTAAAACAGGACATTTGTTGAAGATTAAACTGCTAATGGCTCTTAACCATGATGGCCAAATAGCTTCAACTGTTGGAGGCAAAAGACCTCTGAATGCCTGGGGAATCACTTTCCAGTGACATCTGGTTGATAACTTCTGCAGAAATTCTAGATCCCCCCCCCCTTTCAAGTGGGCATTCTTCTGCTTTGCAAGCACTTGGGAAACCTACTGCATGCTGCAAGGAGCTTTCCCTCATCAATGAGTAAGTAATTCATAATAATATTAAAGTGTGATAAATTAAGAAGAAAGGATCCTGATGAAGGAAGATTTCTAAAGGCAGAAAATTTTATACATCCAAGAAGCCTGAGGCCGAGATGTGTTTTGCTGCCTAAGCCAAAGCAGCAAATGTTGCCTCTTCTCATGTCAAGTTGAAAGATTGCCTTTTTGAATGAACATTTTATTTCAGATCAGTAGGTAGGGACTATAATGCCTGTCTTCTCTTCCCATGAGCCCCCAAACTCAAACAACTGAGGTGGAGCCACTGCTAGAAGACAAGGAACTCATGGCTTATGCTTTTTTTTTTTTTTTTTTGCTTCCTCTCTCTCTGCATTTATCCATATGCAGCCTGAGCCTATCCACTGGGGGGGAGGGAGAAGGTTTCCTGGAGAAATGAGTTCCTGCTGCTTATCAGGAGGGAGGGTGGGAAAGGCAAGGCACAGCGGAGATTGGTTTGGTGCAAGCACACCAGCAGGAACACCAAATTGACTCTGCCACTGCATTTCCATCGTTGCCTCCCTCCCTCCCCCATCTCCCTTCCAGGAAGAAGCAGCTATCCAGCTGTTAGGAGGTCAAGCCACCTCCACCACCCCACCACATTGTCAACTACTGCCTACTATGATCACTGGTCCATACTGGACACTGCTGCATACAACATACTTAGAATCATAGAATGGTACAGTTGGAAGGGACCCTGATTATCATCTAGTCCAACCCCCTTGCAATGCAGGAATATGCAGCTGTTCTATACAGGGATCAAACTCAAAGGGAGTTTGCCACTGAATGCTGCAAGGATGCCAAGCCAGTTTCAGCCTACCTCTATGTAAACACACACAACCCCTCCAGGAATGCCCTCTAGGCTCTTCCACTCTACTGCATTATTGGCTGCAGCCTTGGTGTGCCTTATCCACACAGCCTAAAACATGGGTGTTTGGGCTATTAAGAATACAACAAGATGTCACAGCATCCAAGGAAACTGCAAAAGGCAGATAGCATAGATGTATGCATCTGGCCTGAGCTGCAAACAGCTGGTTTCTACAATGAGGAGTTATGGGCATACCTTCAGAATCATTGTCCTCCCAGCTGGCATCACGCTGGCTGTGCAATGCAGCTCAGTTCCAGGGAGAAAAGAGAGCAGGCTGGTGTGCTAG
Organism: Lacerta agilis; assembly: GCF_009819535.1. Lineage (NCBI taxonomy): Eukaryota > Metazoa > Chordata > Lepidosauria > Squamata > Lacertidae > Lacerta > Lacerta agilis. The sequence continues at coordinate 24,602,553 of NC_046326.1, read as the reverse complement.
CTCTAGTACTTAACATCACCACTGATTACTCTGCAGTGTAATTACAATTCCTGCAGATGAAAGAGATGCATTTTGCTGGCTGGGAAGAAGGGGAGCTAGAAGTTAGGAGGACAGAGGCATGGAGAGGTAGACTGCCCTTAGCACATAACTTCTCAGCACCTTGTGCTGGCATTTCTTCTATCTAAGAGGCAAGCAGGGGATGGACTGATTAATCAAAGTGCTGCAGGTACAAGGAGTTAGCACAACCAGCAGAGAGCTGGCACCCAGGAAGCACCAATGGAAGATAATAGCCAGGAGGTGGATTTGCCAGCCATTCAGCATTGTGGCAAGTAAGACTTTGTTCTCATCAAGAAACCAGACTTATGGGTCTGAAAAACTGGTAGACTCCAGATCCAACCAGACTCTGTCCATAATCTGTCAGGTTGTGCTCTGGTTATAGCCCTGGTTCACAAGACTCTGTCCTTGTTCCTTCTTTTGCCATCTAGACTAAATCCCATTTGCTCTCTTGACTTGCAATATCCTGTTCTGGCTTGGCCTGTGCTATCACACCCCATCCCTGCCCAAGGAACCAGGCTTCCTGGAATCCAAAGATGCAAGCTCCACTATGAAGGGTGCTTTGCAAAGTGGTTTGATGAGGACGGGCTGTCAGAACTTGGCAGCAGGTTATCATGGAAAGGACATTAAGAGAGGTGGGCACAGAGATAGTGGCTGAGCACACAGTGATAGCAATACAGGGTCAGCGGCTAGGAAGACATGAAGAGGGGAGGGCAAAGAGAATGGTACAGAAGAGCTAGCTGGAAAAGATGAGACTAGAAAAGTAGTGTGTGCAGTAGAGGCTGGTCCATTTGGGCAAACAAGGCATTGCCCCACCAACCTCAGCCTGTCCTCAGTCAGCCCTCCACTTGCTTGCCTTATTGCTTACAACCAGTCCAGGGAGTGGCACTGCTGCTGGCTTGGGTTCAGCCTTGCCCTTGTGGAGCTCACAGCAGGGAGGAAGAAGGAGGCAAAGCTAGAATGCATTGGCTCTGCCTATCATTGACTCCGGCTCTATACTTAGTTTTTATCTCTCTGCCATCCGCTCTGCCAGTCCCAATGGGCACCAGCCATTACTGGCCGCATGCTGGCTGCTAAAAGGAGAGAGAAACTACCAAGGGGGGGGGGGATGAGGGTGGGAGGCAAGAACGTAGGAGCATAATTGACTGAGCCAGACAGAGAGGGATGGTTAGGAGAGAGGAGCAGGCACCTCACTACTCAAGAAGTACTTAAAGACGATCAAAAAGTGGCAAGGTCACAGAGTAATTCTGCCTGAGTGTACAGATGCTTCTTATGGGAATACTGCAAAAGCTGGGGGGGGGGGGGAGAGAAACACTGTGTTGTTCCCTGTTTATGAGGAAAAGTACATCGTCAAGTCTGGCTGCTAAAGATCAGAGTTGAAGAGTATGGAAAAGGGCAGTCTGCAAAAAAATTTATATATATATATATATATATATATATATATATATATATATATATATAAAAATCAGAGTTGGCCATCTGCTGGCAAAAATCTGAGACTGCAACCCCAAGTGCAATCCAGGAGAGAAGGAAAGAGTCAGTGCTGCTTTCAAGCTTCTGAAAGTGCAGGATTAAATCTGTAGGCCCTTTCCAGGCTATCTTGGTGGCCATAATGCATGGCTTGTCTGGATCCTGCACAACAAAGGTGAAATCCTTCCCTTGAGGTTGTGCATTTGTTTGCAATGCCCACCACAAACAGGTGGCTGTTGGGTGTTTGGGAAGCACCATGTAAGGGGCTTTGGCAGGTGGGTGGGACAGTCCAATTGCAAGTCATCTGGCGTAATAATGATTGACAGGTGAGTTGTCTCCCCCATCCACCTGCCAAAATTGGCCCATGGGGGGTGGGGGCATTTAATGATCTGGCCTACCACCCCCGCTTTAGCAAGTAACTGTTTGTAGTGTGGCTGGGGGAGTGATAAGACCCCTTCCCTCCCCATGTGGTCTCTGCTTTATCATCTTTTAAAAAGGGGGCTTAACCTTATTTTCCCATTTTATCAGAGGCTGTGTATTCCCCTGCTACACTCCTACGGCAAACTAGTCTTTTAAAAAAAGAATATGAATGATAGCAAGACTTCCCACAACTACACATGCTGAATAATTTCCCACCATTTCAGAAACATTTAAAAATAGTTTTTTTAAAAAATGTTTTATTTTGTGCTTAAATGGTTGTGCACTCTCTCCTCTTCGGTGCTGAAATACACTTCTGCCCTGATGTTTTTAAAGCAGCAAATGGCTAGACCTAGAGCAAGACTGCCCTCAACACAGGCAGAGAGGCACACTCTCGTGTGGGGTACCAGTCTACTATGTACTGTCCTCTGCATGCAGAAGGTGAAGATCCCAGTTCCAGTTCCCAGAAACTCCAGTTAAGATGGGCTGAAATCCTGCGGAGCCAGTGCAACCAATACTAAGCTAGATATAATAATATAAGGCAGTTTCCTCTGTTCTAGTGGCTGATCAGAAGCCACTAGTTGATGTCTTCTTTTTATCTCCTAGCTAGAAAGGCTTTCAGACTTTATCAAATGAGCCTACACAAATGCAATAAATTGTTTGAGGTAACACTTCCTTTGTATATGGCAGCTTGCGACTGCGCTGGAGTTAGGAGAAGGTTGTTGTTGTTGTGCATGGAACCCCACTGACAGCACACAAAATAAGCTGCAAAACCATTAATCTCCTCCCACCCAGATCATTAAATTCCCTTTCAGAAACAAGTAGGTTGTTTGGGTTTTCCTGGTTTTCACAGGTTGCTCGTTTGTTGCAAGATTCTCCTGCACTGTTCCAGACTACCTGTTTTCAGAACTGGAACATTTCTGCCCACTTCATGTGTTTTCAGAGTTTTGCTATTTTGAGGGTTGGATTCCATCACCCATCAGCCGATTCAGGTTGTGGCATTAAAGGGGATTTGCTGCTCTTGTATGACGAACCAGCTTCCAATACAAATAAAATAAAATAAAATAAAATAAAATAAAATAAAATAAAATAAAATAAAATAAAATAAAATAAAATAAAATAAAATAAAATAAAATAAAATAAAATAAAATAAAATAAAATAAAATAAAAATTGCGGTAAGCCACTCTTGGCTCCCTTGGGAGGATAGATGAGATTATTTATCATCATCACCATCATTGTCAGTACTGCATGCCCTTGAGTACTACCAGAAAAAAGCACTGATTATTATTTACATTTATATCCCACCTTTCCTCCAATGAGCTCAATGTGGTGTACATGGTTCTCTTCCACCACATTTTATCCTCACAACAACCCTATGACAGTGAGTGACTGGCCCAGGGTCACCCAGTAAGCTTCAAGGCTGAGTGAGGTTTGAACCCTGGTCTCCCAGATCCCAGTCCAGCACTCTAACCACTATACCACACTGGTTCTACATTTATTTAATAAATGAATGAATAATAAAGTTTTTTGGGGGGTGCACTGGAAAAGTGGGATAACATTTGCTTGACATGGCTTTATACAAACTCTCTGCAAACAAATCTGAATGGATGCTCAATAAACAGTCAGCGTTCTATAAACCTCCCTGCAAACTTTGTTCAAACAAATCAGGATAAATACTCAATAAAGAGATAATCTGGAAGCAGCCTTGGAAATCCTCCTCCCACCTCTTTCCAGAGAGGGAGATGTCATCCCTGCAAGGAAGAGACAAGTCTGGATGCTATGATTCTCTATAGTTAAAGGAAATGATTGGTGACTTAACGGTTTGTGTCTTCTTAAGATTGTATCTTCACAGTATGAGGCTAATGCATGTTCATTGCTTCGTTCAAATTATATGGGGATAATTCATATTATGGTTATTCTTCACATTACATACCACATTAGCCCTTTAAAAAAAAACACACAGAGAGAATTCTTTTAAAAATTGCATCTGAAAGTGACCTTCAAGATTTTTTTCAGCAACCCAAGTCTGTAGCCAGCCTGTCGTTGGTACTTATTCAGAGCTGGGAAGAGCCTCTGGTCACTTGCAAACTCTCAAAGTGGATCTATAATGGCAGTTGGTCCCATGATCTACAGCTATGGGTAGCTACTCAAGGAGAGGCACTATTCCCCATGACCAGCTACTCTGTGCTCCTGACAGGTGCATCATTTCTGTTCTTTAATGCAAGAAAGCTTGAATCTCATTAAAACAGTACAAGCTTTGTTGCCATTGGTTGTGGTTGAAGACTCCTATACCAGAGATGAGGAACCCAGAGCCTTTCAGTAGTTGTTGGGTTCCAACTCCCATCACCTTCAGTCAGCATTGCTAATGACCATGGTTAATGGAAGATGAAGTCTAGCAACTCCAGAAGAGGGGGAAAAAGGGTTTCTAGGGCAGACTGTGTGCTTCCAAAGGACTTGAGACTTGACACATTCCCGATTATAATTTAATCTCTGACCACATTGCATAATTTTAAAATGTAAGATATTATAAATGCACAGCATTGTAATAATAAGCTTCCTGATACTAAATTGGATACATGGTACCGGTACTTTCTAGCCCAGGAGCATTTAATCTGTCTGGCAACATCTTCCTATAATGGGCATAGCTAGAGATCTTTCTCTGTCCTGAACTTATTTCAACTGAAGATACCACATTTGGAGGCTGAGACTTCCAACATGCAAAGCATGTGCAACTAGGGTTCCTCTCAGTTACATTAAATGAGGAGACAAAGTCTTCTGGAAGATTCAGGACAGAGAAAAGAAAACATTTCTTCACGCAACGCATGGTTAAACTATGAAAATTGTTCCAATGACAGGTAGTGATGGCCACCAATTTGGATGGCTTTAAAAGAGGACAATACAAATTCATGTAGGATAAGGCTATCAATGGCAACTAGCCAAGATGGACAGCTTCTACCTCCACTGTCGGATGCACCTAAAATAGCATTTGCTGAGAATTATAGGGGGGCAGCTGTTTTCATTCAGGTCCTGTTTGTGGGAGGAATTCCCATGGGCATCTCGTTGGTAACTGTGAGAACCAGGATGCCAACTTGCCCCCCACATTGAGGGGGTGTGGTCATGTGATATGTCACGTGACATGCCATGTAAGGTGTCATGTGATGTCGTCCGGTGTGCGCCGGGCAGGGGCAGCACACTCAGAGGGCAATCTCTGTGCTTGCTCATCCCAGCCCCTGCCTGGCTCCTGGGCTTCCGGGCAGAGGCTGAAGTGCATGGAGGGCACCTGGTAGCTGTGGGGGGTGGCTCCCCCTAAATAAGAGGGGTGCTGCCCCCGGACCAAAAATATTGGGGGAGCTGAAGCCCCCTTAACCCCTTATACCCGGTGAGAAGAGGATGCTGGATCAGATGCCCTTTGGCCTGATCCAGAAAAGCTTTTCTTATGTTTTGAAAGTTATCCCCGCCTGTCAAGAGTCTCAAGGCCTTGAACTGGTGACTTGAACATTGTAAGCCATAAAGTTGCCAACTGAGTAGAAGAATAACTGGCTAGACTTGCTTTTGTGCCTTTGCTTGGCCTTCAGGTACCAACAAGTGAATCTTCTCAGAGCGCAAAGATCAGCAATGTCTCTCACTGATGTCTGAAAATCAAGTTGCTGTTTCAAGGTACTGGGTTAGTTCTATGAAAAAGAGATTCTGCTTGCTTGCCACCACTCAGCTGTAGTAAAAAGGGGGGAACTGCATGGACACCAGCTGAGGAAGAGAACATAGGATTGAAAAGGCAATGCTCCCTCACCTTTATAAAACCTCCCAGGTCAGGAAATCTATCCTTGCTGGTGGCTACAGACTGCCTACAGGGCAGGCATGAAACCAGAAGCTGAGAATCCTGGGCACTCCCTTTCATTTGTTTAACTTTGGGATACCTGGTTTTTTTATGACAGAATTTGTAGCCCATTTTGAACTTTGATGTTGTATCAGGGTGAAAGTATAATAGGGGATTACCTTCCATTGAAAACAGCAGCTTCAGAAGAAGGATTTTTCCTCAGGATCATGATAACTGAAGGACTATTGTATTTTAATATTTTGTTGGAAGCCGCCCAGAGTGGCTGGGGAAACCCAGCCAGATGGGTGGGGTATAAATATTATTATTATTATTATTATTATTATTATTATTATTATTATTATTATTCTAAAGGGTTAAATGCTCTCTCCATGCCTACTCTGATGCTGTGAATTTGCAGTACCCACCCACTACCACCACCATGGAAAGTTGATACAATTTGTATTTAAAACAAAACATAACATAACATAACAACTGCATGTTAATGCCCAGGACTTGTGGAAGCCAATTGGTAGTTCAACACACCTCAGCCTGTGTGGCATAAAGCAGAGTAACAGAGTATGCAGAGCCCTGGCTGAGTCTTGAGAGATTTTCTGCTCCCAGCAGCTAGCATCTTTCAGAGTCCCTAGTTAAGAGGAAACCTCCTCTCCCACACAGCTCAAAGTGTTAATTGTTTCTAGACACAAGACAAAGCTAAACACTACTATCTACTATATAAAGTTCTTATGGTCTTTGAAGTAAAAATACATGCGTACAGAGAGATCAGTTATTACTATTGCCATGCTATCTAACGCTGCTGCGTAAAACCCACAGCCTCTTCCCTGAGTCTCAGATCAGAGTCAGACCAAGACAGCAAACAGGATGTTGAAATTAAAGCTTGCCCTATCTCTCCCTCAGCCAGTAAAGCAAGATGAGCACCACAACCCCAGAGTCATCTGTGACTGGACCTAATGGTCAGGGGTCCCTTGACCTTTACTTTTACCTGTCTTATAGATATACCAAAAATAACATGAGTCAGTGAGTGGAGAAGGAGTCCAGTTGTATTTTATTTCTGTACAGAAATGACCAGGAGGGATTTCTCCCAAATTCTCTGGCCTAATGCTCAGAGGCGTAGGAAGCTTCTTGGGTGCCCGGGGTGGTGTTGCCAAGCGGAGGCACCCCCCTGGGGGTGGGGCGTCCTGACACATGCGCCGTGACGTCACAATGCATGCGTCAGGACAGACTGTCCATCCTGGTGCTTCCCAAGGACAGGCCGCGGGGTGGAGTGACTTCGCTCCATGGCTTGCTCGGGGCCCGCCAGCGGGGCGGGGTTGGCCCAAGTGTCACCCCCCGGAACACGGGGCAAACCGCCCCTCTGCCCCCCCCCTCACGATGCCCGTGCTCATGATAACAATCTGGTATGCAGGCTGAGACCCTACCTGCCCGCTGGCTGTCTTGACAGAGTGGTGCATGCTCTGGTTATCTTCTGCTTGGACTACTGTAATGTGCTCTACATGGGGCTACCTTTGAAGGTGACCCGGAAACTGCAATTGTTCCAGAATGCAGCAGCTAGGCTGGTGACTGGGAGCAGCTGCCGAGACCATATAACACCAGTCCTGAAAGACCTGCATTGGCTCCCAGTACATTTCCGAGCACAATTCAAAGTGTTGGTGCTGACCTTTAAAGCCCTAAATGGCCTCTGTCCTGTATACCTGAAGGAGCCTCTCCACCCCATCGTTCAGGCTAGACACTGATATCCAGTGCCAATGGCCTTCTGGCAGTTCTCTCATTGCGAGAAGTGAGGTTATAGGGAACCAGACAGCACCTGCCCTGTGGAACGCCCTCCCGTCAGATGTCAAGGAAATAAGCATCTATCCTATTTTTAAAAGGCATTTGAAGGCAGACCTGTTTAGGGACATTTTTAATATTTAATGCTGTATTGTTTTTAACATTTGATTAGGAGCCACCCAGAGTAGCTGGGAAAACTCAGCCAGATGGGTGGGGTATAAATTATTATTATTATTATTATTATTATTATTATTATTATTATTACACATTCCATACCATTTTATACATCGATAAAGCACATTCCACAAATCCCATTAAGTTTAAATTTCCTATCAAATTGAAGTACTCAGTTCCTCTTACCCAATTTCCTTATAAGGCACTTAACCCTGTGATAGCTCTAAAGTTACTACAGTGGGAAGCATGCATACTAGATACCAGTTTAGACGAAAGGAGCTTCCTCATGGTCTGCTAGAATTTTATTGCAGGATTCGATTTCACCTCCACGTTCCTTCTGAGCATGCTCAGTAAATTCAAACCTTTTATGGTACCATTTTTTGTAGAAATGCTACTTCAAGGATAGCATCAGGACATGCAACAGGGCAAGATGTGGACTTAATGAATGCAATGCCCTAGAAACTATCATATGTAGGCATATTCCCTGGACCAATAGGAGGGTGAATGATTCAGCAAGTTTCAACCTTGTCGGTGTTGTTCTAACAACCCAGTGCACCTGGCAGCCTTATCTCAGAACATCCAGGCACTGGGGGTTGCTCCTCAAGACATGAGACGATATCCTGTGTAATTTAACCCATTTTTCACAACACACCAACAGTTAAATGCAAAGATGTATTTACCGTGACATCTAGTTTGGCCCTAATACAACACATTTGCATGCTAGGATCTGCAAATCAGCTTTTGTTCATGCCATGAGAACTGATTGTATGATATATATCTTTTCCAGCTGTTGAGCAGATAGTTGAGCGGTTTGGTACCCCAGGCAGTGCTGAGTATGGCAACTATCAGAGTCAGTATCTTCAGATACACAAAGAGCAAGCCAGCAGTTGCCATAGATATGCATTGAGAAGGAATCCCTTTAAACAGCCGCTGTGTGATCTGAGCTACATGGCCAAGGGAGTCTTGCACATCCCAAAACATTGTTTCAAGAATGCAGCTTGATTCTGTAGAAAATTGAAAGTGAGTTTTAAAAAAACCAAACAAAAAAAACCCCATGCAATATTGGGTAATATTGTGACCTTTTGCCATCCTTGAGATCTGGAAAGAGGAGCAGACTGAAGCCAGAGGAACTGAGTTAACTGCACACAGTATGATAAGCATCTGAGTAAAGCTGGAGACTATTTATAGTTATCAAGAAAGTGGTTTGGAGAGGTTTTTCTCCCTATGTGGGCAGAGGAGGCTGATCACAAGAGAAATGTGGGGGGAAAGCCCCACCGGAATTTTCTCTTCACCCCCAAATCCAAATTGGTGGCCCAGCAGGATTATCAACCAACCCTTTCAGTTATATTAATAAATTGCCTACCACACAGAGACTCTCTAGGGACGCGGGTGGTGCTGTGGGTTAAACCACAGAGCCTAGGGCTTGCTGATCAGAAGGTCGGCGGTTCGAATCCCTGTGACGGGGTGACCTCCCGTTGCTCAGTCCCTGCTCCTGCCAACCTAGCAGTTCGAAAGCACATCAAAGTGCAAGTAGATAAATAGGTACCGCTCTGGCGGGAAGGAAAACGGTGTTTCCGTGCGCTGCTCTGATTCGTCAGAAGCGGCTTAGTCATGCTGGCCACATGACCCAGAAGCTGTTCACCCGCTCCCTCGGCCAATAAAGCGAGATGAGCGCCGCATCGCCAGAGTCGTCCGCAACTAGACCTAACGGTCAGGGATCCCTTTACCTTTACCTTTACAGAGGCTTTCTAGAGCTTTCCCCCCTATTTCTCCTCTGCTAGTCAATCACAGCTGTAGGCAGCACAGCCAATCACAAGCATCACTATGGCCAGAAAGTCCACCCTTCATCTGTATCTGGGGGGAACTGGGACGGTAGGAGGAGGAGTATTTTAGCCTAACCTACCTTACAGGGTTGAGTTCAGTTAGATGCTAAGCAGTTGTACTACTGCATTGTTTGAGCATCGACAATATGGGTTCATCCACACTTCCTCTCCCCCCCACTCCCCCCCCCCGCACTGAATCACAGCAAATATCAATTGGGATTCCTCTGGGTTGATGTTTGCTATGATTTAGTGCTGAAGAGTGGGTTTTCTGGGGGGAAGTGGTGATGCAAAGGCAAAACCTCTCAGACCCATGCCTAAAAAGCATGAGACTAACAGAAAATGGTTCGGCCCCATACTTTCTGGGCATGGGAGAAGCAGGCAAAACCTCTCAGACCCATGCCTAAAAAGCATGAGACTAACAGAAAATGGTTCGGCCCCATACTTTCTGGGCATGGGAGAAGCAGAAGTGTGGACAAGTCCTATATTTGCAAAGGGAAAGGATGCGAAGAAAACCAAAACAAATTAGAGCTGCCTCCAGTGGGTCCGTTGACTGCCCCACCTGGTCCAATGGTCACCACTAAAGCCCCTGGTATGCGGTTGTCTATATATTTATCCCATGATTTCCTTGGACCAAAATGAAAGCATTTTGCAATGTTTTGTTTTGCAAAACTGAAAGTGGTGGGAACGTGTGTGTGTGTGTGTGTGTGTGTGTGTAGTCATTACAAACAGTGTTCCTTCTTATTTATTTATTTATTTATTTATTTATTTATTTATTCCCCAAACCCTTTAGCTTTCTCTCTGTCTTTCTCTGGGAGAGAGAGAAGAAAAAAAACACACACCATATAATCCGTCTCCAGCCTAAGTGGGAAGCTTGTTAATGGCTGCTCGCTACACAACTGCAAAATCAATGAACAAAACTGTTATTTCAGAACCAGGAATCTGTGTTCCAGTGGCAGCTCTAAAATCCACATATACCCTCTTTATCTGAAGCGTGATGCATCCTCTTTCTCTCTCTTTCTCCCTCTCTCTTCCAGATTCTCAGTTTAATTGCCTTCTTCCAAGCAGCAAAGAGCAGGGAATGCTTAGTACCGTACTTTTGGAAAGGTCAGTGGATACGATGACTCCTACATGAATGGCTGTGTGTGATTTGTCTGCCTGCCCCAATGAGTCTCTCCTCTGTCCCAGCAAAATGGGGAGATAAATGACTACCAAGCAGCTGGGAGGGCCAACAAATGGCCCATTGAGAGTGCAGGAGGCCTCCGACGACACTCGTTCCTTCCCGAGGCAGAGCCCTGCTGTTCTTGGTTCTGCCCATTCACATCCAATCTCAGAACCTGAAATGGCCTTCTCCAAACTGCATGTCATCTGCAGCAGGAGAATTTCACTGGGAGCCTTCCGCACTGCCAACTTGGGGTGCCTTCAGGCTGTCACTGTTTTGATGAAGTGGCCCAAGCACATACTGGAAATTCAGGTGTGTGCAATTAAAATGGGTTAAAGGGCTCTGTTGTCCTAGCAAAACAAATCCACTTTTTAAAATGACTTTTTCAGGTTAGGCAAATGATAAGGAAATGTACCGAAAAGTATGAACTAATTGTGCTCATTGCTGCACTGTGAACAAATGCTAAAGCAAAGCCTGCACATAGCCTAACCTCCCTCCATGTAAGCTTTGTGCAAGGAAAAAGCAGGCTGAATGATGAATAAACAGGTTCACTGGAGAAACCCTTACATTGGCTTCATCCTACTTTTACCACCCTTGGCTGCTCTTAGAATCCTGGGAGCTGTAGTTTTCTAAAAGTGCCAAAGAGACATAGGGCTCATGTATACTGTTGTTTAATGTGGTCACATGCTTCCTGGATCTCCATTAATTCTCCATTGTCCAAAAGATGTTCTTCTTCTCCAAATCACTGTTTTACCACACTTCTCCCTCCCTCAATCTAGCTTTTGTTTTTGTTTTGTTTTTGTTTGTTTTTTGCTTTCATACCAGATATACTCTGAAAAAGAGAGGAGCATAAGAAAGTATGGATTGAAGGAGGAGAAAGTGTGGGAAGCTGGTGATCTGGAGGAGAATGACTATGGGAAATGAATGGAGGAAGCATGGATGAGCCCAGTGTCAGTCATTCTCAGCCCCTTTCTTCTAATGAATTACGGTTTGCAGGGTTCCTTACAGAAGAAAAACAATACTGCTGTTATTCCAGTTTAATTCAGCTATGCAGAGATGTCACTATGGATGCAATCCCATATGAATGTACGGTACCTGGGAGCAAGGTCAATTGTACTCAATGGGTCTTAATCTTACTTCCAAGCAGACATGCATAGGATTGTGACTACTGGCAGATCTTCTCTGTGAATGACCCTATTAGCTCATTTAGCTCTGTGATGGGGAACCTGTAGCCCATTAGGTGCTGTTAGGCTCCATCTCCCATCAACCCCAGCCACCATAGCTGTTGGTTAGGGATGATGGGGTTTTTAGTCAAGCAATACTTTTGAGATCACATATTCCCTCCTCCTGCAGTGAATTGATCATAGAATGATGCTCATAAGCTCTTCACAAGTCCAGTCAGGTGCCCCAGGGTGATGTGGTCTGCACAAGTGAAATGCTGTTTCAACTCTGTTTTCTGGCTTGTCTGGAACTTTCCTGAAATGTCATAATTCCAGCTCCAAATACTTAATACTCTGGCAGATGGAGAGATTGATGGTGGAACTGCAAGTGAAACTGCAAATGACCCTGCTGTCAAAACCAGGCCTGGAGTTCGTGAAGTAATGGTAAAGGGTGCCACAGAGCATACACAGAGTGCAAATCCCTCAATGTGCATATACAGCAAACAGAAGCCATGTGTCCAGGATTAGCATTGAGGGGCTTCCAGGTCCTCTGTATACTCTGTAAAGCAGCCGACCCACTGATGATACCCGAGTGACTGATTTGTAGCAAACAATAGGTTGGAGAGCTTGATATTTATAAAGGTATGAATCACAGCAGCTATCATTTTTGAAATTAAGCACCATCCTTTAAATACCTCCCTTTCTGTTACTTTCACAATTATAAACACAGCTTATTGCAAAAAAGGCATATGTGTACAGGCATATGCTTGTACAATTCAAATAATGGGTTAGTAAAAACAGTTTCAGATGGCTGAAGCAAATTATTACTATTATTACAGACTAAACAGAGTATTTCAATCCTGGGGGAGACACATACATACACAGAATCTTCTGCTTGGCCCAGTTCTGCATTCCTGGGCGTGGTTTGCCTCACTGACCAATCAAGCTAGGTAGCATTTAAACCATATTATACAACCAAGATGGGTACTTCAAATGTCATGATGCTGATGATGTATCTCTGGACACCCCCCTCCTTTTGTTCAAAATTAAGAGGTGAGTCAAGTATATCCACCACTCGCCTGCCTTTCTCCACTACGCTTCAGACATCCAAAATCTCACCACCACCACCCTGCTTCTAGAGGCAATGCTTGCGCCTGTAAAACTCAGTCAGGAACTGAAAAGAGAGGGTTGGCAGAGAAGTGGGCCATCTGTATATAAACCACCTGCATTTCTCACAGGGCTAAGCAGTGCGAGGTGGAACAAAACAACAAAACAAAAGCAGTCCATGTGAATTCATAGGAGGTGCCCCAGGGGTAAAAGATTGATTTGATATTAACAGATTCGTGCAGAGACTATAAAATGGTTGCACAGGGGGTGGGAGAGAGACATCAGGGCCCTGGAAACCAGCTAGATCTATAGGGTGGGGGGAGTGACATGAAATGCAAACCTCCAAGGTGCCCCACACCAGAACCCATGTACAGCACATCTCCTCTTGCCACACCTGCTCCTTCTTGCACAAAACCACTTTTAAAACAAAACCAATGTCCCTGGGGCTGTGTAAAGCTCACTCTGTCTGACTCTTCAACCTCACCAACTGTCTGACACCTGCATTCTCCAACGAGCCCACACCCTGGCACCAGCCACAAAACACAACTAACTGAACTGCTTGGCATGCAAGTCCTTAAAAGAAGAAGAAGTGGGCATCTATTTCTCATCTCCACCACCCTTCCCTGCCACATTCCACTGCTGGTAACGAGCAGTCAAACGTGTCCACAACATTCTGCTGCAGATCCCGCCACAGCCATCCAGCCATCCTCCGAACGGCTTTTTCCACAACATCGCCAGCATCCCTCCTCCACGTTTTTCCCAGCAGCCTGATATGCCCCCAAGCTCGGGGAAGCAGCAGGATTTCAGGGTTCTCCTGCACAGCGCCATTCCCAGACACCACATCATCACACAACAACCTTGCTTCAAGAAAGGGCCGGTGCCAGCCTGAAGCCACCCTTTCCCTCTCCACCAACACCGTCCTTGGCGTCAGCACCCAAGCTCTCCTCCCAGACACCAGGCACCTTCTCCAGCTCCGTTATAAAAGAAGCAAAATGCCCTCGGGCAATAAATAAGAAGCCACGCCACACACACAAAAAGCTACCCAGCATCTGCTCCTACCTGAGGGTGGCGCTCTCTCCTTGCTTGACGGTCACGTTGTCCATCGCCTTAGGGAAGGTGGCATCTCCGCTGCGCACTGGCACTCCTGCGGGCACAAGGAAGAGGAGCCTGAGAGACAGGACGACCAGGCACCGCCAGGGCAGAACTAAGCACCCACCGACCCCCATCCTGGGCTTTCCTCAAGGCAAAGATAGGCAACGGTGGTAGTGGGAAAGAGATGAACTGAAGAGGTTCTTTGGGGGGTGGAAGGCAGAGAAGAGAGACGGAGAAGGGGACGCCTGACGGACGGATTAGCAAAGTCCCCAGAGGCAATCCGAAACCGGAGATCCAAAGCTCCCAAACAGCATCTAGAAAGTGGTCCCCAGTGTTTCTTGGGTGCCGGGCGCAGGAGGTTGAGGGGAGCAGAGGAGGAGGAGGAGGAAGAGGAGGAGGAGGCTGGCACGGGGCTGAGCTCAGAGACGAAAGAGAGAGAGAGAGAGAGAGAGAGAGAGAGAGAGAGAGAGAGAGAGGAAAGAAGGAAGGTCACGGCTCTTCTTCCCCGCCTGTTTTTCCTTCTTTTTTTCCCTGATGCCACCTTAAGATTCCGTCGGGCAGGCGCTGCGCAGATCCGGCATCAAAAGTTTATAACCCAAGAAGGGAGGGCACTGCAACTCTCTCCCCCTCTCTCTTCCACCCGCTCTCTTGGGCAGGAAATAGGAAGGGAGGACCGAGAGGGGGACGACCCAAGGATAGGGAGAGGGGCAAGAAAGCCTTCTCCAATTATCCTATATAAATTACAACCCGCAAACACAGAATGTCACTCCAAACTTCCTTTGCGTCAAGACAGAGCTCTTCAAAGTCCAAGGAAGGTTCGCAAGGCAAGGGTTTGGGGGGACCCAGCCCGCTCCCACTGCCTGACAGGCTCTGCAAAGGGGAAGCTTTCGCTCGCTTCTCCCCGTTTCCACCCGAGCGAGCTCCAGGTAGGGCGGCAGAGAGATAGTGAGAGAGAAGCCCCTCGGACCAGGCTCGGCTGCCTCTCTCCAGCACTTTAAAGGACGCGGGCTGGCAGGAGTAGCGAGCGGGAACCGTTGGCAGCTGCTATTCCTCCTGCTCTCGCCGTCGCCGATTTTCTCTCCTCCTCCTCCTGCTTCTTCTTCTTCTTCGCCGCCGCCGCCAGTTTCAGCATCCCCGCTCCGCTCTCCCTCCTCGCCGGGAGCATCTCCTCTGAATCCCTCTCGCGCGCGCCCGCCGACATCCGAGGGTTGTCATGGCAGCGACTGACCAACACTCGGGGCTCCCCGGCACAGCCACACGCTGCACGGTGGGGCAGGAGCCGCGCATTAATCTCGGCGGCGGAGCGGAGGACAGCGGAGCGGCCGCGGGGCTGGCGGGAGAGGAGGGGGGATAGAGAAAGCGAGGAGCTCGTCCCGCTTTTTTCTTAACCCTCCCGGAGCCAGAGCTCTGGGTCCGGCTGCGGAGGACGGGGAGGAGGCATAAGCCAGGCGGGGGCAAAGCGGAGTCCCCCCCACCCCCACGGCTGTGCTGCTGCCATCGCGCTCAGTGCTGCAGCACCGGCAACATGCACCAAGCTGGGACATGCAGTAGCAGCAGCAACAGCAATACACACACACCGCTTCCAGGAGTCAGGAGGCTGGGAGGCAGAATGGGAAACCCAGAGACACTATTGGGATTGGCTAGCTTAAAACAAAAATGCAGGGAGGCAGTCATGGGGTCACACAAGACTCTGCTTCAGACTAGGAGAGGTGTAGGAAGTCATTTCTACTCAGCCAGACCCTTGGTCCATCCAGCTCAGCATTGCCTGCTCTGACTGGCAGGCGCCCCATTTGGATACAGAAGATATATAGGAAGCTGCCTTATACTGCGCCAGGCCATTGGCCTATCTTCCCTGGTGTTGTGTACACTGACTGGGAGCAGTTCTCCAGAGCTGAAGCAGGGAACTTGCCCAGCGCTGCTAGGAAGTGCCACTTAGATATGGCTTGGCTGGTACTGTTGGTGGGGTGGCAGGCAGGGTGCCCAAACAGAAGGTGGTGCAAGGGTGAAGGACAGGCAGAGCCAATGGAGGCTGGACTGTTAAGGCAAAGGATGCACTGCTTCATCAACCTCAGCCAGCTGCCGCAACTCCTGACTGCCTGTTTTCTTACAATCAGGACTGGCCCAAGACATTTTGGCACCAAAAGTAGACCCCAAAATGGCATCCCCTTCTCCACCAGCGAAGAAGTGGTCTGGGAAGATTTACATCAAGAATGTGAAGGAGAGAAAGATTGGCACTGTGATCTACTGCCCTGGTAGACCCTGCCATTTGACCAGGTTGTCTCACCTTGGCTTTTCAGAGGGCTAACTTAATCTTCCTTCCTCCCTGTCAGTGTAGCCCCTTGCAAAACTTAGCAGGGAGGAAGATGGGGACAAAAGCAGAGCAAAATTGGCTCTGGTGCCACCTAGCATTGGTCTTCCTGTCTTCCACCCTACTAGTCCCAATAGATACAAGCTGCCACTGCATGAAGACAACTAATTCTAGTTTCACCCCTCTCCTCTTCTCTGCTGGGTTCTGCAATGACAACACTGAGACTATGCAGGAGGGCAAAGCTGACAAAAGCAGTGACACCCTTTGCACAGGTTGCAAATAAGGAGGAGGCAGGCTGGGGGCTGGCTGGGGGCAAACTGAGGTTGGTGGGGCAGTGTCCCATTTGTCCAAATGGAATAGAGGCCACAGCCTAGCGTTTCAGATGCGGGACATTCCAGCCCTACCTGGGGATTCCTGCATTGAACCAGGGACTTTCTGCATGCAATGCAGATGCTCTACGGCTGAGAACAGAACAGAATGTTGCGTGTGTGTGGCTTTCATTGCACCAGAGGGTGGCTAACTTGTGGCCCTCCAGAAATTGTTCCCTTCATTCCCGATAATTGGCCACGCAGACTGGGGCTGATGGGACTTGTAGTTCAGCACTATCTGGAGCGCCACAGGTGAGGCACCCCTGCCTTGTATCAGTTCAGAGAAGAAGGGCCAAATTGGCAGAACCAGAGCTGCCTGCTTAGGAGCAAATAGGAAGCATTTTGGAGAAGACCGATCTGGAACCCAGCTTTGTTGCAAGATGGCTGGCATCTTGATGCATGGAATTATGGAATTTGAAATCACAGAACCATGTTTTAGTATCATGGTATGATGAATTTTAAAATTCCACTGGAGTAATAAAAAATTAGTTGGGCTCTAGTCAACTAAGTTCTATTCAGAGTATAGACCCGCTGAAGTTAATGAACACGTCTAAGTTCAGTCCATTCATTTCAATAGGTCTCCTCCACATAGGACTCACATTGGATACAACTTTACAGCTGAGAAGAACAACAGAGATCATCTCCTGCTCAATGCAGGAGAATAATAAAATCAGGGAATACAATTTTAAAAGCAGAACTTTTAAAATAGAGCTCTGTCTTTCCTTGTTCCTCCTCCCACCTATTTGTTTGATGCTCTCCAATTTAATGCAACCTGTTTACATCTCATTCTGTGAACTGAGCTATAGGTATCCATGTAGTGTGGGAGTAAACCAGTGTACATACTTATTTACTACATCTCTCTTTCCCTTTCAAGGAGTTCAGGGCAGTGCACATGGTTCTTATCAGCCCTTTTATAATCACAACAGCCCTGCAAGGTTCTGTTGAAGAGTGTCATGGGGGGGGGCTTCTAATGAAAGTTTAAAGAAGGCACTTGAGTGGGTTATTCAACATTAAACTTCAAAACACACAGAGAGAGGGCAGTGCATTTTTAAAGTATGTTGTTGAAAGGCCACTTTGGAACTGGTGGATTAACTATGTATACCAGTGGCTCCACGAATAAGGTTCCTCTGCTCCCCATATCAGGCGGGGGGTACATTTCTCTGCTGTGCATCTGTTTTGTATGGCAAACCCTGAAACCATTACAAAGGAGGGCTTGCTGTGGCAGCATGCAATAAACAAATAAAAATAAGCGCAGCTACCACAACTTCCTGACACAGCTAGAGGCTTTGGAGCATTAAAAATGGAAAGGTCCTTGGAGACCCAATTTGTGAGAATGTGTGAAAGACAAAAGAGGAGCATAGCAGAGGGAGAGGAGAGGTAGCTAGGCTCCCTTGGCTACTATTTGTGACTTTGCAGCAAAGTCTCTTGATTCCAGAGAAACTTCTCTCAGCAATGGCCAGCTGCGTGTTTCTGCCATAGCTCAACATGAGAGCCCCTGCTCTTCATGCAGACAGTCCTGAATCCAATCCCTGGCATTTATTGGCTGAAAAACCCCAGGCTAAAATCCTGGAGAGATGTTGCCAGCAGGGGCAGATTTTGGTTTTTCAAATGTCAGCGGCACCCTATGCAAGGCCAAACATTTGGTGACCCCCACCTCTCGCCTTCTGCTCTGCTCAATTCACTATGACATAGTTGCAACGCCTTGCAGAGTCTCCTTCAGCTCAGCACCCAGTGTGGGGGAACCGGTTGCGATGCCCTAAATCCACCTCTGCTGCTGGTCAGTGTAGACCAGTGTTTCCCAAACTTGGGTCTCCAGCTGTTTTTGAACGACAGTTCCAATAATCCCTAACCACTGATCCAGCTAGCTAGGGATAATGGAAATTGTAGTACAAAAACAGCTGAAGACCCAACTTTTGGAAACAGTGATAAAACAATACAGAGCAAGGTGGACCCATGGTCTGACTCTGTATAAGGCAGCTTCTTATTAATTGAGCCTGATTTTTGTTTGGGGGAAGGGGAGCCACGAAACCCTTGTAACTCGGTGGAAGAGTATTAGGTTTGCATGTAGACACCCCCAAATTCAATTACCCAGCAACTCCAGGTAGAAATGGATAATGCCTCCTGTTTGAATAACTAGAGAGTCACTGCTGGTCTGACTAGGCGAGTTTGCTCTTCCCCAAAACACTTTACACTTGTACCTGAGGAGGCAGGGATGGTTGTGCCAACAAAACCCTCCTTCTTTATGCCAATGCAAGGGTGGCTAAGCTGTGGCCATCCAGATGTTAGTGAACTACAATTCCCATCAGCCCCATTCAACATGGCCAATGGTGAGACATGGTGAGAGTTGCAGCTCCCAGCTTAGCAACACTTAAGACAACATTGGACACACCATTAAATTTTGAGCCTTGGCTTGGTGTTAGAACACCTGCTTTGCATGCAGAAGGTCCTAGGTTCAACATTGATGTCTCCAGGTAGGGTTAGTAAGGCTTCCTGCCTGAAACCTTCAGCTAGATGGGCCATTTGTCTGGCTTTCTGTGGGAAGTTCAGCAGTTACAGATTTCTCACCCCTTGCATGAAAAACAGCACCTGCCATAATTTCTTCTTCTACCTAGCAATTAAAGGCACAGTCCTCATTTGCAGCTGATCACCGCAGACATGGTGTAGCCTTGTGTTAAGCAAAAGTAAGTGTGAAATTACAATGACTTTATCTGTATACAGTCCTCATTATGATAAGGTAATATGGCATATGGGCACCTGGAAGGTTGCCCTCACAAGGGATTGCAACATTTGGGCCGAGAAAGGGGTCCTACACACTTGACATAATGGATGTGCTGGCCACAGCTAACAGGTGTACTTTAATATAGGTTTATAGAATGTTAAAACTATCTTAATCTGTTCAGATCCCACTCCAAAAAGGGAAAAAAAAGAGAGGCCGGGTTAATTAACCTCGAGCTCACTCTCAATCAACAGTACAGATTAGAATCATATTTTACATGCTCTTTGGGAAAGTAAATGCAGAAGTAGTCCATGCTCTCACCAATCTGATGTGTACAGTAGGAGCTAAGGAGCAAATAATTCCAATCCAGCAATCTTAATACAAATGCTCCCTGATGGATGAGGTGAACTTTCTAGTAGTCAATTTGATCAGGGGGTGAGGAGGGTATTTATCTGACCAATAAGATGAAGACAGTCTGGTGCAGCAGACATGGTTTTTGATGGAGACTGTGCGTGGCTTTTTGGAAGTTAGCCCTATTGAATTTCTTTGCCATTTATTTCTTTGAAACACATACATTCCTTTAAATGATGTTTCATCCTGGATGTTTTTCTTTTATTGCAATAATAATAAATATTAAAGTCTTAATGGGGCCTGAGTAAACATACCTAGGATATTGAACTTCATGGCTATAAAACTTGCGCACACTGGGAGTAAGATCTTCCGGACACAGTGAGGCTTACTTCTGAGTAAACATACAGGGTTGAACCTTACTTAAGACTACAAAGAGCAAGATTCATATATTTGCTCATGCCCTGAATCTCACTTAGTGTCCTTGTGTCAAATTACTTTCTTATCACCCGGGGCTAGCACATAAGGTAGTTGTGAGAACAAATCTGAATCGCATCCATACATGCTACTTTGACCTGTTTGGAGGAAGCACTGGATAGAAATAGGAAAGGGAAAACGCCTCACAATTCAGCTGGCATAGCCAGACTCTGTCCATGAAGACACTATGCTTCCCCACCTTCTTTCCCCGGAATAATCTTACTCAAGACTACTAAAGGGGAGGGAGCAACAGACTGCACAGGGGTCTTCATCTAATAAGGCATTCCCAGAGCTAAGGGTGGGACTCACCAAGACAATTATGTATTGGAGCAGACCCTACAAGTGTCCATATTATCCAAGGACATCCCTTATTTAGAGAAGCTATCCCGGTTTCTGATTTGATCCTGAAATGTCCTGCTTTTCCTTAGGATGTCCCTATTTTCATTGGAGAAATGTTGGAGGGTATGGAGTTATCCAACCCCCGAGTTGTCTGAAGGCAATCCTGTATAGGGAAGTGGGTTTTTTTTTAAGTTTAATGTTTTATTCTGTTTTTTATACATGTTGGAAGCCACCCAGAATGGCTGGGGCAACCCAGTAAGATGTGTGGGGTATAAATAGTAAAAAATTCATTATGGAATGGGACATCCCTACTTTCATCAGAGAAATGTTGGAGGCTATGTTGCAGTTCAGTAGATTTTAAGGGAGGAAAAAGAAAACACAGAGGCAGAGAAAGATGAACATTTGTGATGAATACTTTAAACGGGGTCAGTGGCACCATCAGTGAAGAACTTTGTGGCAGAAGCTCAGAGCCCCACTCTGCAGAATGAGCAAGAGGGCCACCCCACAATGCAGGAGAGCTGGCTTACCATGTTTTGAAATAAAGAAAACAATGCACATTTAACCATTAAATCTAGAACCTAAAATTGCCTAGCCGCACTACTGAATGGGATCTATCTTGCAGACTGAGGTTCTTTACCAGCAGGGGTAGAAAGAGTGAAGACTACTGTTCTATCCAACAGGCTGCAAGCCACAATTACCGGTACACAAAGAGGCCAGCCACTCCACTCCCCCCACCCCCATATCCCTGTGCAAGAAGTAGGCAGGCTTTCTCAGCTGCTGCTGCAACTGGTGCTGCAAGAGTTTTCTGGTCTGCTGGGTAAATTGGTGTTTACCCCTCGGGATAAGAAGCTGTTGACACATGGAGCCTGTTTCAGAAATACTGCTGAAATACCAGTGTGTAATGTATAAAAGTGAGATTTACACACAAGCAAACCCTGCCTGGGTGCATGTTTGATTTGGAAAGGAAGATGAACCAGCCTCCAGAAAGGAAAATATACAAAGCTCTGCATACTCAACAGTTAAGGATATACAGACACAGGAAGAGACAGATTGATTGACAGTCTGCAGAAGTCAAAATGGCAATGAGCAGTTGGGTATCTGGGTGGTCAGACCATCCCTGATCCACCAATCAGTTCTACTTGGGATTAAAATCAACTCTCCCTGCCCTCTCCATTAATTCTGTGTACCATCCAGACTAATCAGCCTCCCTTTGGCATCAGCAAAATAATCATCATTGCATTCCTTTTTAAGCCACTGGCCCTGTTATTGCTGATTTTGTCAGCTGAATCCATACCACATTGGCACAATGTAAGGTTTTGCCATTAGATTGATGCACTAATAAGTCTCCTCCCCACAGTTTCCCCACATTCCTCATCGCCCCTTGCTTTCAAAATGTTGAGTTATATCTGTGAAGATGTTTTGGCCTTGCTCGCTGACTGGCATCTCTGAATATCAATTCTCCATGATGTGCAAGACAATATTATGCCTGTTTGCTAAGAAGTGAATCCCATTATGCTCAATGAGGTAAATATGCATAGGATTGCAGCCCTAGAGACCTGAACTTTGCTTCATGCATAATCCAAGTCACCCTGATATCTAGAAAATGCCAGACACAGAGGTTTGTGCTTCTTTCCCTCAAAAGTATGGCTCTGCTATTAAAGTTGATTTGTAGCTCTTGTGCAACAAATTTGCTTCCCTCTCCCCACAAAAACCCATACTTTTGGCTACAAGGAAGGTGATTGGAGAATGCACTGCAAAGTGTGTTTTTGCTTCATGCAACATCATTTTACCTTCCACAAATGAATCTGATTGAATTATCCATAATGACTATTGTTGATCTAACCTCCAAGCAAATTTTGTGCAAGCCAACCTGGATAGGTGCTCTCTAAATGGGTCATCTGGAGATGATCTCAGTGTACCTAAGGAAGTTCTAGATTTCCCAGAAAATCAAAATGTGACACACAGGTAATCCAAATCACCTTTCTTGTTAAAGAGAAAATATAACTTCATGCAACTCTACCTCAAAGTACTGTACCCCAAAATAACTGAACCAGTTCCAGATGATGTACAATTTTGAAGCTATTGAGATGTGATTTCTAGATAAGTCAGGATAGTAATCATATATTCTGTGGTGTTTCCAGACTTCTGGGTCCGTTTAAAAACCTTGCCCTGAATTTACTTTGGACACAGGCATGGCACACACACACACACACACACAAAACCAAACAAACAAATGCACACACAAGTAAGAATCCTAGCATCTGTGAAGAAAGGAAACCAGCTCTGAACATGTGCCAAGTGCCTTTCATTCACCATTGAGTATCCACAGCCTTCCTCTGCTAGGGATCTTCATGTCCACAGCCACAACCACACACACACACACACACACACACACACAAAACTGTGCATGCACACACACACTGTGTATACACACCTGCTATGATTACATGTTCAGGTAACAACTGTATAAAGGGGAGCTTGGGAATTTTAACCTGTTTTGTTCCTTTATTATTTCTTTCTCTATTCCCCCCCCCCACACACACCTCCTCTCCATCTGCAATCTGTTTTTTCGCCATTCCCCTTTTTTATTCTCTCACATTTTCCTAGCTGCTAATTTTGAGCTTGGTGTGTGTGTGTATGTGCATGTGTGAATTAATTCCAACACTCTTCAGTCTTGCTGTTTGCTTGACTGTTTATCCACTTGCCAATAACTATTCTTATTTCTCTCCCTCCCCCCCCCCGGTCTTTCTGTCTCCCACCCCCACGAATGTGATGTGCCTCACTGCTATTATAAAGGGCTTCAGTAGATACTGGGCACTGGCAGCTGGATACTCTGGTGTCCAATTAATAGCATGTTCCCAAATGCCAGCCAGGACTATAATTAGAGTAATGAAGTCTTACACTACAGGGAAAGATGTAGATTTGCAAAGGGTCAAGAAAGCATTCCATGCTTCTATTGGATTTCAGTCAAGAATCACAGTCCCAAACCCAACCAAGCCTTAATTTGAGTCAGGAACAGAAATGGAATCTAGCTACCAGGGCTGAACCTTACAGTCTGGGAGAAAAGAAACCAACTCTTCTGAGCATGCACAAAGGTGCCCGGGGTGTTTCCCAGTGTTCAGTTCCTTTGCTTCTTTTTTCTCCTTCTGTCCCACCAGAGAGTGCCCGTGCTTTTCACTAAAGCACTGCTAAAAAGCAGCCCCGTTGTGATTTCATATGCTGTTCTATGAGGATTATTTTGTATGCTGCTTTCCTGAGGGTGCTTTTCCTCTGCCATTCCAGGTTGGGCATCTGGAAAGCCAGTGAGCCTATTGCGACAGCCAGACAGAAACTGACTACAATTTTGCCACCCCAGGAGGCAGGGTCTGCCAGGGGACCAAATAAGCTGAGCCAGCTGCTCTATCCAGAGGTGGGGCTTTGGTGTGAACCAAAGGAAGAACCTCTGCCTTGTGGCCCACATAAAGGCACAGTCCCAATCTGTGCATCAGTAAAAACACTGAATAAAAATAATATTGATGCAATTGCAATTATACATAAAGGGTATTGAGGTCAATGGAAAGAGCATGAGAGAGAAAAGGGAACTGAGAAATATCAGGCAGAGTGCAGATATGTGACTATGGTCACAAG
Source organism: Lacerta agilis (assembly GCF_009819535.1). Classification (NCBI taxonomy): domain Eukaryota; kingdom Metazoa; phylum Chordata; class Lepidosauria; order Squamata; family Lacertidae; genus Lacerta; species Lacerta agilis. The sequence continues at coordinate 24,578,314 of NC_046326.1, read as the reverse complement.
CTTCACGGGTAAATAGTAATTAGGAAGTTTTCATTACTGAGTTGGAATGATCAGCCATACGGCGGTTTGTGGGCCTCCTGCATTTCTCAGTTGCAATTGCCATGGATATTTTTTTATATATAGAAAGGCAAGATATACATCTTGATAATAAATAATAAAACCAAACCACATAGTTCCATTACAGAAATCTGAACTCTTTCAATTGCAAAAGTTAGGCTTTTGTCAGAAAAAAACCTCCTTGTGTCCCTAAGCATTTGCCCTGTCATCTCCATTGGGAAATCTTACTATCAGTCATGGCTGGTGCCTACTGGGGCCAGTAGGGTTGAAGACAGGAGCCCAAACAGAGGTGGCACCACAGCCAATGATAGGCACAGCCAACTCATTCTAGTTTTGTCCCATTCTCCTCCTTCCTGCTGAATCCTAAAAGGACAAAACGGAGAAGAAGTGGGGAGAAGCTGACAGGCACTGCCATGCCCTGGACTAGTTGTATGAAGTACGGCAAGCAGGTGGAGAATGGCTGACAGCAGACTGAAATGGGTGGGACAATGCCCCATCTCCCCTCACACCACACAATATGGAGTCATAGGTCATTGGGTCCATGCAAACCGCAACCAACAGAAGTTACAAGGGAGTAAGGGATCTAGATTTTTATTACTGTAGTTGCAACAAAGACTTTTTAAAGAAATCCCATGCATCACCACCAACACCTCCAAAGCGCTTTGAGATCACTGGCTAGAAGCGCCATCACCATGAATTTGTTAAATACCATCATAATAGCCTAAATATGGGGTGGAGTGCAAACTCCCTGCAAGATGACTCAGATGAGTTGCGCTTGGTGGGAGGGAGAAAGAGCTTTGATTACAATACCAAAAAACAAGCAAACAAACAGAACCCCTTAAGACCTGCAAAAGGAGTGGGGTGGGGTGGGGGATGCTAGCCAAGTACATTTTCTCCCCACCTAAACGTCCTTTTCAAGAAAAGTGGCTCTCTAAAGCTGCTTGCATTTAGTTGGATTTATTGTTGCCCACCATATTCCACATTAACGGCTCGCTCTGTTTAGAAAGAAAAGAAATGCTCACCTCCAGGTTTTTCTGCGGCCAGCTCTTCTGAAATCTAAGACCCTCATACAGATCCATCAAATGGACTTTTCCTTACTACTTCAATATTTTTCTAACACCTTCATCTTCTTTTATGTTCACAGTAAATCAAGAGCCAAGAGCATCTAAAGCCTCTTTGTAGCTTCTCTATCTTGGCTTTTAATATATTTTACTATCTCACTACCATGGTGTGTGTGTGTGTGTGTGTGTGTGTGTGTGTGTGTGTGTGTGTATGTGTATATATATATATATATATATATATATATATATATATATATGCAATGTAGATTGGACATCAATGATGTTGGAGGAAGGGGGAGAGAAAGAGTATTCAGCATGCATGAGCATCAAACCCCTGTGGGCACTAGGGTGGGAGATTCAGGACAGACAAAAGGGAGAACTTCTTCACACAACATGGAGTTAAACTATGGAACTCACTACTATAAGTTGTAGGACTGGCCACCAATTTGGACAGCTTTAAAACTTGGACAAATGCATGGCTGTTGGCCATTATGACTACTGTCTCCAGGATCAAAGGCATTATCCCTCTCTGAATACCAGTTGCTGGGGATAATATGTGGAAGAATACTCTTGTGCTCATGTTCTGCATTTGGGGCTTCCCATAGGTTCCTGGTTAGCTGTTGTGGGAACAGTTGAGCCCTAGGCCAGATCCAGCTGGGCTCTTGCTTTGTTCGTAGGGAGCAGCTTTAGGATGTGCCAGATGGTGAATTTGCTTTTTAATTGCTCAGCACTTAGCATAACAGGGGTTGTATTCAACTAAGTCTTACTCAGAGTAGGCCCAATAAAATGAGTTAGCCATGTCCTTAATCATCATCATAATTATTATTATTTCATTTATACACCACCCATCTGGCTGGGTTTCCCCAACCACTCTGGGTGGCTCCCAGCAGAATGGTAAAAGCACAATAAAACATCAAACATTAAAAACTTCCCTAAACAGGGCTGCCTGTCAGATGTCTTCAAAAAGTCAGATAGTCGTTTAATGCCTTGACATCTAAAGGGTGTTCCACAGCATTCCACAGGGAGGGTGCCACCACCGAGAAGGCCCTCTGCCTGGCTCCCTTCCCTCAGTGAATGATGGGGGTAAAGACCCTCCTTTGGGTATACTGGGCCGAGGCTGTTTAGGGCTTTAAAGGTCAGCACCAACACTTTGAATTGTGCTCGGAAATGCACTTAACTTCAATGGGTGGCAATCATCACTAGTTCCATCAAAGTAGAGGAACCATTGATGTCAATTGATATGGCTAAATTCAGTGGATCTACTGTGAGTAGGACTTAGCTGAATACCACCCAATGGATCTACTGTGAGTATGAAGAGCCACATACTGTTATGCAGGACATGTCCTCCAGTGGACCTGAAAGGAAACTGCAATTTCTGGGCTCACTACACTAGTGAAGGAGGGCTGCAAAGGGCTGAAAATGGGCTTGGGGAGGAGACACAAGTAGGGATCAAGGGGAGGAGAAATTCACTAAGTTTACATTTTATTATGGACTACCTAACATGCATTTTCTGAAACAGTAAGGGAACTGACAGACAGCCATCCTCCTGAATTCATACTTCTCTGAATTATGCGATGCAGTTCTCCATTCAAAAAGCATACACAAAAATGTGCATATTAGTGAAAATGACATGCAAAGTTACATTTCCTTAAGGGAAAAAATGCTTGCAATTGGGAGAAATATAAACCCCCCCCCCAAAAAAAACATACTTTTTAAAAGAAAAGCTTGCAAACTGAAATTGAAGAAATTGCAAGCAGCACAGTATTTGCAATGGTTGCCTTCCTTACATTATGGCAAGTAAATCATTGCTCCTGGTATCTTAGACAGTCCCCTACCGAAGTGATGAGGGCAGTCATTAAAGGACAGAATTTCAGAAACCCTGTCTCTGAAGACTTCGCTCTCAACACCTCTCGTTGTTTATGCTCTTTAGATCTTTGTTCAAGCCCTATCCCCACCTTCCACTATTACTTTTGAGTTCCACTTCTCCATTTGCAGCCAGGCTTGGAAATAAATGCAGCAGCATTTCATCAGGGATGCTGTTTTTATAGCCCACTCACAAATCCTCAAGAGATTTCAACCTTCATTTTTTTGCAAAACTGGGGAATGCACAGAATTCAATCCATATCTGTACCATCTGTGGGGCGTTATTTGTCTGCAGACCTTTTGGATCAGACCATGCAGAAGGAGAGCCCTATGCCTTTGTGATCTAGCTTGCAAATTCTTTCCGGTGAATGTTTCCTAAATGACCAGTAATTACAGATGGGAGCTAATTAAAAATAATAATGGAAGGGGAGTGAAGAGTAGAGGAAATCGTGCTCTAGGGAGTCAGAAGTGTTCTCGGCTGCTCATTTGGCCAGATAATATTTACTGCAAAGGGGGATCAGGGGCAAGCTGGAGTTGTGTGTAGGAGGAGATGGAGGGGGTGTATTGGGCTGTGTGTAAATCTTAGAGCATTGGATGAAAGGAACGATGAGTATAAGAAATGCAGGGTGACAGAAGTCAAGATGGAGAGAACTGAAAATAATAATCAAGAAAAGGAACTGAGGGAATAAAAAGAATACATATTTTAGCAGCCTATTGTTTCATATACACAAACATAGATGCAATTCCATCTTTTGCTTTCACATCACAACATGGAAGAAGGCAGCATTCACAATCTGCTCATGCTCTGTGGCAGATCTGGGGAGCCTTTCTCAGCCTGAGGGCTGCAGTCCTTTCTACATGGGCTGGCCACATCAGGACAATGCAGATGGAGGATTGGCCAAGGACCTAGGGAGGGCTCAAGTAGGATGTGTGGTCCTCTGCCAGGAGTGGGGGAATCTGTTGATGAGAATCCCAAGGGGGCCTCCCTCAACCTGCACTCTTCTCCCCTCTGTCCCCATGACGGGAGCTGCAAGTTCCATCTCCCTCTCTGAGCCTGTCAGAGCTACCCTCTTACATGCCTACCCCAGAGGAGCTCTGAGAGGAGCTCTGTCTGTCCAGAAGGGGCTGTATCAACAGACCCAGCCACCTCTCAGGAGACAGAGACACCTTCTCCATCGCCTGGCTCTAGGAGGAGTCAAAAGAGAAGGGAGCAGAGAGTCCCACCTACTAGGCATAGCAAGAGGTTGCAGAAACACTTTCAGCCTTAAGATGACCCCCCCTCCCTATTCCTATATGTAAGAGAGCAGAGGGGTGTGACAGCAGCAGATCAACAAAGCTTTGGCAGTTACAGCACCTGCCTTTGTTGTAGCTGTATTTAGGATTGACCATGTGTGCTGACTGAAGTGCCTTAACCTGTCAATTTCCTTATATACTGTAGTAATCCAAACATCAAAGCCTTTGGAAAGAAACTCTCCATCAAGTATTTGTTCCTGAGTAACTGGGAGATAGGGGTGGATGGGAGGAAAGACATGTCGGTGGTGGGTGGGGTCAGATACAAAAGTGCAAAAAGCAATAACAAATGTTAATTGTACTTTTACAAACTAAGACCAGGTAGCGAGGCCTGAAGGACTGCATTTGGTGCCAGAGCCTGGGCTTCTCCATCCCTGCTCAGTGGATCTCCAAACCCACTATAGCTGGATGTAAATGATCATAAGGGCATTTTTTTGGGGAAAAATTGCAAAGTTGAAATGTGGAGAACTGAAGTTAAAGACATTGTTTTGTTTATTATTAGATTATGTATTTTGATTTTATACTGTAAAATGACGTGCAATCCTCAGATGAGTAATACACACACACACACACACACACACACACACACTATATCACACTTTACTATAAATGAATTTTTGTATGCATTACTTGGCTGGGGAACTGAATTGCAAAATTCAGAGAATTGTGAATTTCAAAGAATGGCTGTGTTTCAGTTTCTGTTTCAAAAAGTGCTAATTAGGTACAGTATCTTCAGCTTTAGTGCAAACAGAGCAACATTTCTCCCCCATAGCTTCCTTCAACACAACATAACCATTTATTTTTCTGTAGCTCCCCACTTCCCCTCTTCCTCTTGCAATGGATGGCTTTGTCTCCATTGCATATAGCTTTGCAAAGTGTAGATTAGGTGGGTTTGCCTTTATACGCAAACAAAATCAAATTTCTCCCCCATCCTTATCCATGGGTTATATGTTGCTCACATGCGTTTTAAAGGTACTGAAAATAAAAGCTAGCATCTGAACCAGAGAGCTACCTGGAAAACATCCTCAAGCTGAGGAAGACTTTAAGCGTTGCCTTCAGCCTCTCCTCCCTCACAAGCTTCCACATTTGGAGCAGAGAGGTTGCAAAGGATCTGGCAGAGCTGAGCAACAGCACACAGAGTCTTCCCATTAGAAGGAGTTTGGGAGAAAGTAGGTTATGGCACAGCCAGTTTGATGAGGTCTTGTAAACAGAATATGAGCATTCTGAAATCCCACTGCTTTGTGACTCCCAGGGGAAAGCAAGTCAGTTACGAAGTGCCTCACTCCCCTATAGGATGATCCTGTTGCAAGTGAAAAGTCACTATTATCCCAACTGGGAGCAAAGGGGGAGGAATAACCATTTATTGCTGGGAAACAAGAAAATGTGACTTTTGCGGGTGGGCCAACTAACCTCTAGCAGCTCTGAACAGTGAGGACAGATCAGATCATCGCCACAGTACTCTGAGGTGCTGTAAGGCCTTTTACACCACTTGCAATATCTCTCCTCCTTCTTCATTTTGGACTAGAATTCTAGTGTGTGCACTTCTTACTAAGGAGGTGCACAGCAGAGGCCAGCTGCCTGAGGAATGTCTCTCAGTTGATCAAAACTCCCTTTTGCTTCCTTGAAAATCCCTCTGATGGTTTTTGTTCAAGCCAGAAAATGTTTTTTTTAAAAAAAAATCACTTTAGGCAAAGCAAGGGGGAATCTGCAGCAAAAAGTTGCAGTGTGAAGTGATGGACTTCTGGATTTCAGCCATGCCCTGGTTTTCCATTCCTCCACCTACACCTCCCCAGAAACTAGCATGCTCTAGCTCCAAATTTGTTACTATCTTACTCTTCTGTGCTGATGGTGCCATTTTGCTTACATATTCGATTCCATTCACAGTCTGAACACTGGGAAGAGAGGGAATTGTTTTGGCAGTTTACATATGAAGTCAGAATCAAAGCCCGCTGAATTCAGTAGGACTTACTTCCAGATAAAATATGTGTGGGAATGCAACAAGGCTTACCTCTGAGTAAACCTATGTAAGATTGTACAGTAGTTTCTTGTTTCTGGAGTTTCTGCAGTTTAATAAAACAGGTGCATGAGAGGAGGAGAGAGACAAAGATTAGGTGGGGTGGCGGCTTGCTTTCAGTATAACAAACCATAGTTTATCGGACCAATATTATTATGTCTGAACAGGCCCATAGTGCAACACATTGAGAATAATCAGTGCTTCTGTCACTTGCTCCATTCCCCAGCAATTCCCTTTCCAGGTTGCAATCATAATGGCTTTAAGAATGGCCTGGAGAAGACCATAATCAGAGCATGATAAAAATAACAACAACTAGAATGAAATAGCAATCTGGAAAAAATAAAACATTGTTGTTGTTTTTCCTGCAACAGAAGTATAACCTCAGGGAAAGACATCTGGATCTTCTGCTACAACTAAGTAAACAAAATAAATAAAATAAAATATTGCACAAAGTTTGGGTGAAACATCAACTAGGAAGGCTTTGAGCTCTCTGCTGTGATTGTCTCTTTGCCTGCATACTAACCTTTCCAGCTACTTCCTCCCTTCTCTGTTTTCTACAGTGGTGACAACACCGGCAAACAATGGAAGGTGGGGCCAACCTATGTTGACATGGCCTGCTGCACCTGCATATTCATCAATACTCCACATGACAGGGATGAAATGCTCCAGTCTAGCAGTGAGCAGCTTGCAAATGATCAAATTTTTCACTCAAGCTCTTTTCCTAAGGGTTTGCCAGTATCCCCCAGGTAGCAGTGGCTACAGCATCTTTTGTTCCTATTTAGTTAAGTTCCAGTATTGACATTCTCTGTTTTAGGCTTATCAGGAAACATTTCAGAAATGAATGCTCCTCTGCCTGGGGAAAGGAAAAAAAAAAGTGAGTTGTACTCAGCTAAGTCCAGCTTTGGTATGTGCTATTGACTTGGAGAAGGGGGAAGATCAAGGTGCAAAGTGATTGAATTTGACAATTTGTTGTTGCTTCACTGCAATTGGATTTAAGGGTGTGCATGTGCACATGAGTGCGCGGGCGCGCACACACACACACACACACAAGACTAATTTGGAAATTTTAAAATTTTGAACATTTGCCCCTTCAACTTTTGTTCTAAATTAAAAATTTGACTTCCTGAAACCCAAACGTTTTGCGTGAACTGAGGCATGGTGCTGGAAGAAATAAGCATATTTCAAATTAAGAACTAAGCTACTTAGCTAGAGCTGCAGCTCCTGCTTAGGGCTCAGCCTGGGGCAGATGGCTGCCTAAGCAAGATCTAAGTTTTTTTATGGAGTTCCCATTCTGTGCCCTACAGGGAGCTGCCCAGGATGCTGTTGAGTCCTGAAACACTCATCTCATCCTGGATCTTGTGTGCTTCACCCCACTTTGCTGTGTTTGCCCAGCACAAGTACCCTTCCTCAGAAATCCCAGTATGGCTGAGGCTGTTGAAAAAGTACACCACCAGTTATTTTTAACTTAGTATGCCAAGGATTGAACCCAGGGACTTTCTGCATACAAAATATATGCTCTGCCATTGAGTTCACCTGAGTAAGTTCTGCTGTGTCATAGAATTGTAGATCCAGTTCCAGGCAGGTAGCCGTGTTGGTCTGCCATAGTAAAAAATAAAAAATAAAAAATAAAAAAAATTCCTTCCAGTAGCACCTTAGAGACCAACTAAGTTTGTTCTTGGTATGAGCTTTCGTGTGCATGCACACATCTTCAGATACCTTCAGTATTCTTCAGTATCTGAAGAATTCAGTATTCTTCAGTATCTGAAGAAGTGTGCATGCACACGAAAGCTCATACCAAGAACAAACTTAGTTGGTCTCTAAAGTGCTACTGGAAGGAATTTTTTATTTTATTTTGTTTTGACTATAGAATTGTAGAGTTAGAAAAGACCCCATGAGTAACATAGTCCAACCACCTACCCATTGGAGCTTAATCCTTAGTAAGTGTGACTAGGATTGTGCCCTAATCAAATGTGATTAATGGATCTGGCACCGAGAGCCACAACTCTTGTGTGGTTATCTAGCTATGGAAAGTCCATGGCAGGTTCCAGAATTATATGATGACCAGTGTCACATATTACTGTCACAGCCATTGAGGATGAGCCACAGCTCAGTGGTAGAGCATCTGCCTTGCAAGCAGAAGATCCCAGGTTCAACCCCCAGCATCCCCAGGTAGGGCTGGGAGAGACCCCTGACTGATATCCTGGGAAGCTGCTTCCAGTCAGTGTAGACAATACTGAGATATACAGGACCAATGGTCTGACTCATTATAAAGCAGCTGGAGGAAATCATTCCACAAGGGCATTTCCTAGTCATAATGTAAACTCTGATGTCAGACAATGCATCTGCCAAACATAAATACACATTTCTTTTGCAACTTTTAAAGCTGTTTCCTGAACAGGTGCTTAAGCACGTAAGTGAAGGAAAATAAGAGTGAAAAGCTTCCTATTTTGCCAAAGGAAAACCTCGCCTCCCCCCACACCTCTTCTATATTTCAGATGCAATGGAGGGTTGCATCCCATCCATTATTTAAGGACAGAAAGGATGAGTAAATAGAATTTGCCATCCTTGATCAGACCTCAGGTGGACTTGTATGCCACCCTCTGGCAGCTAAACCAAGAGGCAAGAGCTCTGCAAGAGAGAGAAGCAAAGGAAACAGTCAACATTTTACGCGCTAGCTAATTGCACAATGGCATACAACAGCAGAGAAAACCTTCCTAGCCCCTGCAGGCAACTAGCTCATGTCCTCCAGCACTAGAATGGAAATGCGTTATTATGTGCTCAAATCAGTTAACATACACGTTTCATTCTGTTTTATAACCTGGCATTGCCTTGGGGAAGAATGGACCCTTCAGCCTGTCATGGATTGGATGTCAGGTTGAATGTAAGTTTTTGCAACCCCCAGCATAAAGGTGAAAGGAGCTTCCAAATAGAAGAGATTCAGGTGCTTGAACTGATTTGGGGCTTGCCAGAATGTGGAGAGTAACTTTAGCTGTTCTACTTCCATCCCTTTTTGCCAGGATGGGTCTTGGGTGGCCTTAGCTTAGATCAGGTATGGGAAGACTGCAGTCCCCATCCGCCACAGCTAGCACAGCCAATGGACAGGGTGATAGGAGTTAGAGTCCAACAATACCTAGAAGGCTGCAGGTTCACCATTCCTGACCCAGAAGAGAAAGTTTTCCATCTTACAATTGAGAAGGAGAAGGCTCTTTTCTATCGATCAGCCATTGACAAAAGACCAGGCTCCCAGTATTTACATCTGGACAATCTAGAGGCCTCATTCTCCCTGCAAATCACAAAGACTGGTGTTGTTCACATACACATACACATACACCCTTGAGAGAATTTTCCACAAGGCGTAGCTCAGTGGCAGAGCATCTGCTTTGCATGCAGAAGGTCCCAAGTTCAATCCCCAGCATCTCTGGCCGGGCTGGGATAGACTCCTGCCTGAAACCCTGGAGAACCACTTCCAGTTAGACGGACCCAAGCTGTGCCTCAGTTTTAAGGCAGCTTCTATGTTCTCTCTATAGCTGGAGAAAGTCCTGAATGATTTTAGTGAGGAGACTTTGACTGGGAGCCCTCTCCCCCCTCACCTGGCATCAATTTCTAGAATTTATTTATTTTTTAAAGAGAAAGTAAAAAAATATCTCCCCCAGAGAGCTGCTGATAGTTCCTGGCTATGTTGGGCTTCTGGTCTGACTGAGTGGAATAGGGCAGCTTTCTGTCTACCCAGCCTGAATTCATTCCCCAGTTTGCTATCTCTGTAGAACAGGAAAAAGCTGGTTCACAGTGTTCTCCCCAGAACACTTTGAGGGGTTTGTGAGAGACACAAGCAAATGCTTTCACAGAGTCTGCAGCTATTCACTACTTGGTGAACATGTCACAAAACATGTCAGGTTGGAGAGCTCCATTATTCCTTTTACAGGCTCGCTCCATCTCCTCACACGCCGTTTTATTAAAGTCACCATTTGTCATGTTAAGCAGCTTTTGGCAACAAAGAGAAAACCATTGAGAAATATGACTTTCCAAAATGGAGACATTTTCCTTTGTCGTGCATGTCTCTGCCTGCATGCACATGGACTCATACGCACGCACGCGCACATACACACTTAAAAAATTATAATCTCTCCCACATTTAAAATTATTTCTGTTGCAAGGCTGGGCACAGACACGGCTTGTACAAAAGCATGGAAAAACCTGCCACTCAGCTACGAAATGAGAGCCCACCACATTCATTTTTTAGCACGGGTCCTTAAATTATTCTCTGCGCTTTTATCCAAGAGACAGCTTCAACTGAGAATCCAAATGCACAAATATTAAGGGTTCTGAGCTGCACAAGTTGCTGATTACTCAGACCTCCTGTTCACCTATTGCTATCCTTTGGTGGTGGTGGTGGTGTGGAACCCACTATGCCCCAATATTTCTCAAGGAGCTGGAGCAAAAATGTTCAGCATTAGATGACTGGCAAAATCAGTTGAATGCTTACAAGTAGGGATAAAACACAGTGAGCTGCATAATGTCATGTCAGACCATTGGTCCATCTAACTCAGCATTGCCCACCAAGAATGGGGAACCCATGACCCTCCATCAGCTCCAACAAGCATGGCTAAGAGTCATGGAGTTGTACTGAATGCTGCTCACCCACGGAAACTAATAGGGATGGCCAATTTATGTCCATTAATTTCAATTGGTTACTCTGAGTATAAGTCAGCTGAATACAACCCATGGTCCTGGAAGATGGGAACAATAGTCTAACAACATCTGGCGCCTACAGGTTATCTATTCCCAGGTTGCCATTGGCTTACCAGGTTTTCAGGATTCTTCCCAGCCTTATGCGGAGACGCTGGGGATCAAACATGGGAGCTGTTGCATGCAATGCATGTGTTCCAGCACAAAACTATAGGCTTTTTCTATGGGGGCAAGGTCAACATAGCCAGCTGAAACATCACAGGCAGACATTTCATCCCACCCACCCAACCAACCACTCAAACAAACAAACAAACAAACAAACAAACACATGTTCCCTGGAAGCTATTCACAGTTTCAGATGTGAATCCATCAGACAAATGCCAACAGTCTTGTGCATTGCACAAGAGTGAGGAAAATATGGTATAGAGACACAGCAGCAGTCAGGCACTCTCTCTGGCATTTAATTTAGCTTTAAATCAAGTAAAAATATATCCTTAGATTGGGAAAGATGTCATGCATTCCCACTTGAGGTTTTCTTCCATTTATAGCTGTGCAGTAACATTGTTCACATGTGGCACATTGAAGAGTTAATGACATTCTTAATGCCACTTGTGGGGGAAACTCCTGAGAGAGTTGGAGAGCCCTTGATTATTCATATGAGTACCAAAAACTTGGATTTTGGGGTTAGAAAATCTGAGGTTTTATTACATAAACTCAAGAAACGCTGAACTGAACATAATTGTGAAGTGTTAAGACAACCAAGAAATGAACTCAGAATAAGCCTTCTTGTCCCCTGCAGGCATTTCACTTTATGGCCTAGAGCATTGGTTATTTTGAGCACTTGACTCGTGTTAACATGCATATATCTTTCTCTTCTTCAATCCCAGAGTCACTTATAGGAGGAACAGGACCACAAACATGTCTGGATGGTTGTGTGAACAGAAGACCTTGAGATTTGCTAGCATGTGCTCTCAGGGCAGGCAATCATTTCTTTATAAAGCCACAGAGTTGTTTTATTAATATTAATAAACCTGAAGCAAGCACTAATTTCCTCCATCATTTGACTAATTAGCTATATTGAATTGCAAGGATCATCTGCATGAATAATGACTCCCGGTCTGCTCTCTTCACTGTTGGGGCTCTTGCTCTGGAAAATAAGTTGAGGGAGAACTGGAAAATTTGTATGCTTCCCCTACCTTGCTCTTGAAATAGCATAAGATTACTGAGGTCAGATGGGAGGAGTAGATGCTAAGGCCACAACTCAGTGCTAGAACACATACTTTGCTTCCACAAGGTTCCAAGTTCAATCCTCCAAGCTCTAGAATGCAGTTGCCACTCACTGTCAATCCTACAGAGCCAGATGGATCCATGGTCTTATTTGGTATATTAAGGCAGAATTGTTGCAGTTTACTGTTTTTGTTGTTGGACTAAATCTCCCATTATCTTCATTGGCCATGTTGCCTGGGGTTGATGGGAGTTGTGATCCAACAATGTCTGGAAGGTGCCACATTGCCTATATATACTGTATCTTCTCCACTCCATTTCCAACCTTTCTTTAACTTTCAAATTTTCTTTATTACAAGTAGGAGTCTTGTTCCCATTCTTCCAAGCCCACTGCTACCATACATCTACCATCAGCAAGAAATGCACTTTGTGACCTCCTGAGTTGCGCTTAAGGAACTGTCATTATGCTATGAGCTTTAGGTATTATTTTTTTAAAAAAGCCTTGTGAATGCAGCACAATGGATAGGTGCACCCACCACAATGAGAAAGTCCCAACCCCCCTACACTGTAGCTAGACTGCCTGAGCAAGTCTTCTCCATGGCCTTCTGAGTCCGTCAGTTAAATCCAGCCCAGCATGCAGGCTCTTGGATAGAGATGAAAGGCTTTGGAGGTAATTGCTGTGCCCCTTGTCACTTGGGAAAGTGTCATGAGAATGTAAAAGACTTCTAACAAGTCTGGGAGCTAATCCACCCCACCCACCCACCCCGTATATGCAGCACTGCAAAGAGGGAACCTGACTTATAAGAGAAACTGTCAAAACCTAGAGAAAAAAGGGTTATGTGGAAAAGCATGGTCCCAGGGCCAGAGGGTGGGGGAAAGGACAACTCTCTGTTTGGCATTGGCATTGTTCAGATCCCACCTACCGTCTTGTGTTTAAGAAGAATATTGACAAGCTGGAAGGTGTGCAGAGGGGGGTGACCAAGATGATACTAGGGGTTTTGGAAACCAAGCCTGATGATGAATGGTTGAAGGAGTCGGGTACATTTAGCCTGGAGAAAAGGAACTGAGAGGTGAAATGATAGCCACCTTCAAATATCTGAAGGGCTGTCACATGGAAGGTGCAACTAGCTTTTTTTCTCCTGCTCCAGAGGGGATGACCGGAACCAGTTCATTTCAATGACAAGAAATGAGATTCCAACCAAACATTGTGAAAAACTCTCCTTCACTGCAAATTCTTAAACAGAGGTTAGATGGCCATCTGCCAGGGATTCTTTAGCTGTGATTCCTGCATTACAGAAGGTTGGACTACATGACCCTTGGGCGTACCTTTTAACTCTACCATTTTATGATTCTATGGTACTCAAGGAAGAGGAGAGATAAGGAAGAGGGGTTGTTTCAGGGACTGAACAAAGAAACAAAGAGGAGTCCATTGAAAAGGATGGTCATGTTTAATCCAGAAGAGACCTAAGTCATGCCAGCTAGTGACCATTTGGCCTGATAGAGTGGAAGGCAGTTTCCCCAACAGTAGGTGCAGCCAGAGCCAAAGCCAAAGATAGGCAGAGAGCCAACTAATTTCAATTTTGGCCCCATCCTCCTGGTAACTTCTACAGGATCAAAACTGAGATGTGTAGGAGGAGGAAGCTGACAGCTGCTGTCATGCCATAGCTGGTTGTAAGAAGACAGGTAGGTGGGGGGCTGGCTGAGGGCAGGCTGGTGTTAGTGTAGCAGTGCCCAATTTGCCCCAATGAACCAACCTTCACTGGACTGAAGTGCTTAGAAAAGGGAATTTCAGACAAAAATTTCAGTGGCATGAACAATACTATATTCTTCATCAGATGTAAAAGTGTTGTGGAAAGGAACTGAAAGTGATTAGTTCTCTCTCTCTCTCTTTCTCTCTGTCTGAAGTTCATATTTGTATTCATTTTCCTGAACTCAGTGTAGAAGTCACTAATAGAACACAATCTGCTAATTAAATTCTGCTCAATAAGGCGTTTTTCACCTAAGATTAGCCGCATGTCCTTGCACATTTCTGCCAGTAAAGTGCTAATAACATCTTATTTATCTTATAAAATGAAATTCTGTTAAGGCTTATCATTAAATTCAAGATATTAACAAGCAGAAATGAGTAGAGAAGCGGCAAGGGGAGGGCACACAATTCCAAGGGGATGAAACCAGAGATCCATTTCCTTCCCTTTGTAGTGCTCTGCTGAGAGGCTTTGGATTGATGGCTCAAGGGACAGAAATCCTCCAAGCATTCACAGAAAGAGACGGAACGAGGGCAGCTTGTTTCCCTATGCATCAGTCATCATTTGGAGGGAACAACCTACAAGGTACAAGTTCAGCCAGTTTCATCTGCTTGTCCTTGATCTACATCTACCCAAGGAGCAGCAAGAAGGAGACTGTGGAGGTGAATCCAAATGCCCTTCTCTTCTAGATGAAATGGGCATGACAGCTATGGATGGTGGTGCAAGTGGGGGTTGTTCCAAATTGTAGAACCAAGCCTCCTGTATGTAGCTTCATCCCTGACAGTGATAGAGGTGTTCCCCGCTCTCCCCTCAGTTACAAACCTCAGAAAAAAATACATCTTGGCTGTGCTCTAAAAACCTCCCCTAAAAGAATTTCAAATAGCTATTTAAGCAAGAACACCAGCAAGACAAGATCAGCCTGCTCATTTCTACCCATTAAAGTCCAGTCTCTCCTGTTTCTCCTAGGGGATGGGGCTAAGTCCATCCTGTTCCGTTTCCAGGTGGGCTTCAATTGTTTATTTCCCCCCTCCATCTCCAATTCGCCCTAGGAGTGATGGTACATCATCACATCTCATTGGCC
Source organism: Lacerta agilis (assembly GCF_009819535.1). Lineage (NCBI taxonomy): Eukaryota > Metazoa > Chordata > Lepidosauria > Squamata > Lacertidae > Lacerta > Lacerta agilis. Next base: position 24,563,293 of record NC_046326.1, on the reverse strand, counting down.
CTGCAGGGACTTGCTCTGTATTCATAGAAATGTGTAGCAGCAAGAAACCCTACACACTGACTGCTCTGGCTGTGAGTGGCTGGAATCACTCTTTCTGAAGTTGTGAAAGATAAATCAATTTGGCAGGAGTTAGACTATGGATTCAGAAGTGACTCAGTGATCCAAATCATGAACTGCCTAGATTGGATCAAGTGAATCCACTTTGGAATCCTAGTAGGTTGTAGATCTCTCCTCCACCCCTACTTATAGCTCATAATTTCATTATGGCTCCAAAGACCTCACCCCCCTCCTCTACCCTTTTCCTCCTTTTCCTTGAATGCCTTTACAGGACTGAAGACAGCTCTCTCTCTCTCTCTCTCTCTCTCTCTCACACACACACACACACACACACACACACAGAGAGAGAGAGAGAGAGAGAGATGTGAACTGCTTTGGAAAACAGTAACTGTCTGAAAAGTGGGATAAAACTATGGTAAACAAAAAGCCCAGTCTCACTTCCTCAATTGAGGGAGTGGAATCAGTCTTGACTTCCTTGGGGTTTAACAATGACAAAAATTGATTCACACGCACTCAGGCAGCAGTTTCTTGCTTAGTCTCACATATACAGCGCAAGGAGTTCTTGAGTTGCCATCCAAACGTTACCTGAAATAAATTCTGAAATGGGTTTGGAGTCGTCTCCCAAGGTGAAGCATCTCAGGAGTTTGGGAAGAAGCTAAAAGAGTTTTGATGAGACCGGCAAGATTTCTCGAGGGGGGCCCATCATATCCAGTAGGTCAATGTGACACCAAAAGAGAAGAAATTGAAGTGAATTCAGAGGTTCCTTCTCAGGCAAAATAATTAGAGGCATTTCTGAGGGAAAGTGAAAGGTCTGCAAAAATTGTCAAGGGGTTTCCACATGTCCCTAGGAATTACCCAGATGGTGGGAAATGGCAACCATTATTATTAGGCTAAACCATGGCTGTGTGTTGTGAAGTTACAGGACTATGTGTGGGAAGGGAGGCAGGTGAAAAAGTGAAGCTTTGCAAGTTGTGGGTGGGAGTGCAACATCAGGTGTAATGTTTGGCAAAATAGGTTTCAGTTTCAGCTAGGGATGGGAGGATCTACCCATTTCTGTCCTCTCAGTTTCTCATTTTTCCAGTCTTAAACACACTTCTCCACATTTATGCAGTAATTTTCAGTCTTGTAGGTTGTTGTGTTTTTTTAAAAAAAATACACATAAAAATTCTGTGACATTTTACTGTGAATTTCTCCTAACAAACACATTTTTTGCATGCAGTTTTGACGAATGTACACATTTTTGCAAGCAATCTTTCTTTAATATAATGCATTTGTGTAAGTTATTTTCACAAATATATCCATTTCTATGCACACTTTTATCTAATATATGTATTTTTGTTTTTTTAAAAAAATGTTTGCTTGGAGAACTGCATTGCAAAGTAAATCTGAATTGTGGAAGAGGACTGTGTTTTGGTTCCCAGGTTGTTTTGGAACGTGCAAATTGTGAGATTCGCCTTAGCTCAGAGGTAAAGCATCTGCTCTGCATGCAGAACGCCTAAGCTTCAATCCTCAGCAACATTAGGTAGGGGTTAAGAATGTCCCTTGCCTGAAGCACATGGAGAGCTCCTGTAGACAACACTGGGCTAAATTGGCCAATGGTCTGTTTCAGTATGAGGCAGTTTCATGTGTTTCTGATTTGACTAAGAGATGCCTCTTCAGGGAACTGGTGCTCAACGACTGTATTTCCACATTTCCTCATTGCCGCTAAGCCACCAACCCTTTGATCCCCTTGCTACCATAAATGTATCTTCTTACTGCCTGCCATCCTCATTACCTTTTCTTGTCAAATAAATTGAAAATATTGAACTTTTTTACATCTGAAATTTTGCAGCTCATGTAAACCTGGAGAATGCTATTTATCTGCAAAAGGCAGTTAGATGTATGCATTGCCATTAGGATAATTTCTGCTGGGTATTATGGGTTGCATGTTTCTGGCCTTAGTATGGATTTCAGGGACTCTTCAGACATCATAATGGGATGATTTGGGGATGGGCCATAATTCAGCATGAGAGCCTCTGCTTTGCATGGAAACGGTCCCAAGTTTAGTCTCTGGGATCACCAGGAGAGTCTTGGAAAGCCATCTGTTTGAGACCCTTTAGATTTACTGTCAATTGCTGTGAAAAAATACTGAGCTAGATGGGCCAATGATCTAATGAATAAGTCCTATATCCTATGTCCCTATGAACATGCATGGAGGAGGGAGTCAAAATGTTTACTACCTTTTCAATAGGCCATTTGATCTCAGGTGCCAGTTCTCTGCCTTGATCTCGTATCCCCCAACATATTCACTCCTGCCTCCGACACGCATTCAGCATAATTTCCAAAAGACCCTACACATGTATAAGCTGCAATCACATGCACTCTGCTGCAGTTGATTGAGAAGACTGAAAAAGGCATAAGAACATATAAAGGGCCCCTGCTGGATCAGATCCAAGTTTAATTTATTCTAGAAAATCAGTTCTGAGACTGCCACCTGTGGTACATGAAGGGGTATAGAGGAACATCAGTGCTGTCCCAGTGGCAATGCTGCAGTCATTGGAGCGTGAGATGTGGGACCATGCTGAATTTTGGCATTGCACAGGGTAACCTTGCAATTTGAGACCCCAAGTTCAGTCACTGTGAGGAGGGATAATCTTGAATGATTGATGACTGGGATTAAAATTTGGTTTTGGAGATGTATGATTTTTGCTGCTGGCTGGATTGTATTCTTGTATTCTTGTTATTTGGGATCTACCATAAATCTTCAGTGGGTTGATTGATTTTATTGTATATTTATTAGTGCACTATATATTGTTTATATGCTTATTTAAATTTTGATATGCCTTGTAAATCAAAGTGAATTGCAATACCCAAAGTGAATTGCAATACCCAAAACATTTTGATGTTGGGAGCCACTCTGAGCATGGTTCACCATGGGGAAATGGCATACAAATACACAATGATGGTGATGATGATGATGATGATGATGATGATGATTCAATATACCACAGCTCAACGTTAAGAAGAAGAGGAGAAGACACTATCCTGGTTAAGATGTGTTATTAACACAGAGAGAAGCTACAATCCTTACTATTAGTTGGCAACACAATTATGTTGGGGTGTTTCCTCATCCACAAATGCCAGTCTTTGAAAACCTAGGTGCAGCCTGTACTGTGTCAAATCACATTGCACTGAATTTAAGATCTGCCTCTCCTCTTCCTGCAAAAGATAGGGGAGCTGCCATCTGGAAGCCTCTTTTCTCTTGTATCTTCCCCACATAACGGAGCCCAAACTAAGCTTCTGGATCACACAGCTCTGCACTGGGCATGGCACTTCTTTCCACAGCTCATGGTATCTTAGTAACAAACTATATGGATTTCTTTCTTCCTTCCTTTTTCCTCCCATCCATAGGCTACATGCACTTTTTAAAAACTAATACATTTGGCTGAAGCAACATTGACATCCAGTGGCCGACTAGATTAATCACAGGTGTTCACATAAATTTCCCTCCCTTCCTCTGTGGGTTACAGCAGAATAATATGTATGTTGTCCTCCACCTTTTAGACAGGGTTACAGGGAACCACACCAAAGCAGTACTCTGAATCAGAAGCATGGTTTTGTAGGAATGCCTTCTTCTGGTATGGCAAGATTCAGCTCCCTGGTGTTATGCATGCAATCTTTCAATGCAATACCAGGTTTCTTGCAAAAGAAGGACAACAGAGGGAGAGGAAGGGGAAAAAAGGGTAACTACCTGTTTTGTTATGTCAAATATATTCGTTGCAGAAATGTTATTCACTAGCTTTCCAGTAATAAGACCAGGCCTGGTTCTCTATCTCAGGGAACATATGGACATACAGTAAGATCCCAACCAGATTGGGCCAGTGGCCCACCTAGTTCAACATACTGTTGGCCAACTGGATGTCACTGGGAAGCCTCCAAGCAGGACCTGAGCACAACAGCAGCTCTCCCCACCTGTGATCCCTAGCAACAGGTATTCAGAGACATACTGCCTCTAACACTGGAGGGAGAATATAGTCACCATGGCTAGTAACCATTGATTATTATGAGGCCTGGACTGAGACAGTGATATTTCTTATCCTTTCAGAAAAGCTTTAGGTTTCTTGATCCCCATGAGGAAGCACTGAAAACAGTGGCTTCTCCCACCTTCTGCCCAAGGTAGTATATTCTGGGGAAAGCTTGATTTTACTGGCCTTGAAATTCCAAAGGTCCACTTTATTCTCCCATAATGGAAGTGAGTCCCACGTAGACCTCTTGCTCATTATATACGATTGTCGTGGAGAATGCAGCATCTCCCCATCCTTTATCACACTTTCATCAATTATTTAAAAAAGAAACATTTGTGATAAAAAGACTGCTGACCCATTTTAGCCTCCCAGCCACATTCACTGAGCATTTGGGATGCAAACAGCTCATGTTCACCCCTCAACCTCCATATGGTCAGCAGTGGGCATAATATGAATGTTGACTCTTCCACATAATCGGTTTCCCTTCGCAGTTAAGGTTCCCAGTTGCACAGTTTTATGCATGTAGAGCCGAATTTGCACACCCTGTGGCACACATGGAGATTTTGCAGTGGGGTCACTGGCTATGATCCTGTGCTCCTCTCCACATGTTCAAAGGTGAGAGCTTTGGAGCAGACAGGATAAGTGCACAGCAGCAGTTTTGCACCCCCTGGCCTCTTCCTCGCCCCTTATTCACATTCAGTGTAACTCAGGAAATATACTATGTAGATACAAGCCACCTGCACAGCAACTCTCTTTGCATGATTTGTACATTTGTGGTGATCTCAGCTCAAAAATTCAGGTGAGTGCTCAGACAGAAGGTTAACTGCATTGCAATCCACATATTAATTTGGGAAGCATGGATGAGGGTAGTGCACTTAAAAATGCAGACCAAACTAAATTCTATGGCATCACTCATCATAACTTTGTCACTGGGCTAATTATTGTCAGTGGGAAAGTTAAGATCCCTGAATAGCACAGACCCATCAGTGACTTAGGACACCTTCACACAGAAGTGATTTCTTTGATTGCAGTCATTTTTGTGCAGGAAGGTGGTGCAGCCCTCACAACAGGAACTCACCATGAACACCTCCCTTATTCTCCTATAATGGCAATGGCGCCCACCTGAGAGGTGCCGGAACTGCGCTCTGCTCTTACGCCCTAGGCGAGACCACTTTCTGGCACCCCCCACAAAGCCTGCTTTAGTGGGAGGTGGGGGTGGTGGAGAGGCAAGCAGCAGTTTCTCCACTGTAGCAGAGAAGCTGCTGCTCGCCCGTCCCACCCCCCGCCCCCCACCAAAGCCTGCTTTAGCAGGAGGTGGGGGGTGGTGTAGGGGGCAAGCAGCACCTCTCCGCTACAGCGGAGAAGCTGCTGCTAGCCCTTCCCGTGCTTCCCACCCAAGCCTGGCCAGCGCCCCCTCCATTTTGGCACCCTAGGCAATTGCCTGGTTCACCTTAATGGACGCGCAGGCCCTGGCTCTGCTAAGTTCCAGATGGAAAAAAAGTCCCTGTCTACATCATTGGCCCATATGCTACCAGACCAGGTTCAAGGCTCTTGTGGTGATATAGAAAGCCCTGAACAACTTGGATCCAAGATACCATCATGATTTCCTGAGTCTTCCTATCCCCAACCCAATCACTGAGAACATCTAGAGGAGAGCTGCTAGTTGTCCCACATATTACAGAAGCCCAACAGGACGCAAATGGAAGTCAGGCATTCAGTGTCACTGTTCCCATGCTGTAAAACACTCTCCCAGCAGAGATTTGGCAGAGGCATCTTCACTTTTGGCTTTTAGGCATCTTTTGAAGACTTTTTTTATGATGACAACTGTTTGAAGCTTTTCTTTGGACTGGCCTGTCATTTTAAGGATTGTCTTGTATTTTTTTTATGATGGCACTTTATATTTTATTGCTGCCAACATTGCAATATATACATGTCGGTATATAAATACTTTATATGTTTTTAAAGCAGGGTTCTCATTGCACGTACAGAGCTCACATACCTACAAGGTTGTATCTCTGTGCTGATGTTGTGCTGAGCAAACATAAGTAGGAAGCAAGATCAATGCAAGTTCAATCCAACACATCCCTATGTGCATTTGGGTCTACCCACATGTGTGCAGTCATACCATCTGCTCAGCAACAGTTCAGCCAACTTCAGTGGCTACTTATATCTCATTCCTTCCCAGGGCCACCTAAATCCAGCACTCATCCAACCTCCACTTCTCCCCCCCCCACCAAAGATTATCATTTCTGAATGTTAAAGGGACACTAATGACTTTAATATGCTGCACAATTAAATATTGATTGGAAATGCTCCCCAAGTAGATTTCCCCCCTCCATATCTCTGCCTCTAAGGGGAAACTTCAAGTCCCGTTTCCTAAGCTGTCCCCATCCAGTGATTACCTTCATTAGGGCACCAGCCTTGCTTAAACAACTTTCCTTGCTGCTACATGTTTAATTAGACAACTCTTCCTGAGAAATTATTTATAGTTGAGCTTAGAAGCTATTGTTAGCTGAAATGTAAATAAGATTCAGGGGAGGAATTCCCAGGATGCCCCTGTGGCTTGTGAGCTACTGCTTAGATTTTATTAACATTCATCCTAAATATCTACCTTCTGTATGCATGTGCTATGGCAAGAAGAATGGCTGGGGGAGGAAGGATAATGTGGAGGTTTTCTAAGCACATTTAAATGTAAGACCAACTGAAATAAATGGAAACTCCAGAAAAGTAGCTGCAATTGTAGATCTCCACGGCTTAGCCCTCTTCTTAAAAGGCATAAGTTTTTATCTTTGGCACAACCACTGGGAGAAATATTTTCCTATGGCTTCTTCCAAGACTAAAGGAGAGAGAGTTTTAATGGCAGGATGATGGGTGATTGGTAACGGGGATTAATGGTCGGCTAGCATTGCATATCTGGATTAGAAGAAAGCTGTAATTCACTTTTCATTTAAAGATTGTAAGGCACACTACAGTGATTCCCGCAACCTGAAAGGATCAGTGTCCAGTTATCGGGCTGACAAGGTTGAGCCCTGCAAAGCTGGATGATGGAAATTCACAAGGAGTAGATTCTGATCCCAGAATTCACAAAGATCAAGGGCAGAGAGGGACAGAAATGGAATAGGCAGTGGCTGATCATTCCTTCCTTTGTGCAGACCACAAACCTGCCTGGATCTCTCTCTCTCTCTCTCTCTCTCTCTCTCTCTCTCTCTCTCTCACACACACACACACACACACACACACACACACACAAGCTCTGAACCCCAGGTTTGTGTGTGGTGGGGGTTGCTTGTTGGCAATATTCAGAGATACTCTTTATGGATTGCTACATGGTGAGCAAAACTTAGTAAAGACCTCTCAAATGCTTTCAAATGACAGCCTATCAAATTTCCCATGCATTCTTTGTATATGGCACTGTAGCCTTTTATTGCATCATGGGCAGTGGAGTTACTGCTGTTTACCAGTTCAGAAGGTGGAAGAGGCAAAGTTGTAGGGAGGTCAGTGCTGTAGAAACACACCAGCAGAAGTGGCAGAACACAGCAGCAACCTCCTGCTGCCTCACCCCTCCCACTTCCACCCCAGTTACTAGCTGTGACTGCATTGCTGGGAAGTGAGGTAAGAGCCACTACCCTACTCCACGGTTTGATCATGGGGTCATTCTATTGTGATGGTGGGCATGTGGGGGTGGGGAGATACACTGTCAAATCTCTTTTGGAGTCAACCCTACTGAAGTGCCAGTGACACCTGCCCAAGTTTCCCTGTCCATACTCTGGTTTCTCTTCAGATGGTATAAATCTTAAGCTTCCCAGTCCAAGCTTCAGCTCCTTGCCCTGCCAAGTCATCCACTGATGAGCTAGCCTCTGCAAGCAGATCATTCCTTCACAGCAGCCATCTTTGCAGTGGGACACAAGGTTTGGAGGAATGATTACTTCTGTGTAAAATTCTGGCCAACAGTGAAGAACATTTGTGTGCTTTTGCTTGCTCCAAAAGCACACAAATGTTCTTCACTGTTGGCCAGAATTTTACACAGAAGTAATCATCACCTCTAAAGCATTTTAAAGAAAATAGGGAGTCCTCAGACCACCTCTTAAGCCAGGCATAGGCAAACTCGGCCCTCCAGATGTTTTGGGACTACAACTCCCATCATCCCTAGCTAACAGGACCAGTGGTCAGGGATGATGGGAGTTGTAGTCCCAAAACATCTTGAGGGCCGAGTTTGCCTATGCCTGCCTTAAGCAGTTATAAAAATATTCCATGTGGGTTATAAAAGAATTTTTCCACATATCCTACAAAAAACCTGCCTGGAAATGTGATGGAATTGACCAATGTGGAAGCTGAGGTACGTCCCTAGAGTATAATGCATGCACCTACATGGAGAGGCAAGAAGCTACAGTTAGAACTGGATATGGAATAACTGATTGGTTCAAAATTGGGAAAGGAGTACGACAATGCTGTATATTGTCTTCCTGCTTATTTAACTTATATGCAGAATTCATCATGTGAAAGGCTGGACTGGATGCATCCCAAGCCGGAATTAAGATTGCCGGAAGAAATATCAACAACCTCAGATATGCTGATGACACAACCTTGATGTCAGAAAGTGAGGAGGAATTAAAGAACCTTTTAATGAGGGTGAAAGAGGAGAGCGCAAAATATGGTCTGAAGCTCAACATCAAAAAAACTAAGATCATGGCCACTGGTCCCATCACCTCCTGGCAAATAGAAGGGGAAGAAATGGAGGCAGTGAGAGATTTCACTTTCTTGGGTTCCATGTTCACTGCAAATGGTGAAAGGAGTCACGAAATTAAAAGATGCCTGCTTCTTGGGAGAAAAGCAATGACAAACCTAGACAGCATCTTAAAAAGCAGAGACATCACCTTGCCGACAAAGGTCCGTATAGTTAAAGCCATGGTTTTCCCAGTAGTGATGTATGGAAGTGAGAGCTGGACCATAAAGAAGGCTGATTGCCATAGAATTGATGCTTTTGAATTATGGTGCTGGAGGAGACTCTTGAGAGTCCCATGGACTGCAAGAAGATCCAACCTATCCATTCTGAAGGAAATCAGCCCTGAGTGCTCACTGGAAGGACTGATCCTGAAGCTCAAGCTCCAATACTTTGGCCACCTCATGAGAAGAGAAGACTCCCTGGAAAAGACCCTGATGCTGGGAAAGATTGAGGGCACAAGGAGAAGAGGATGACAGAAGACGAGATGGTTGGGCGGTGTTCTCGAGGCTACCAACATGAGTCTGATCAAACTGTGGGAGGCAGTGAAAGACAGGCATGCCTGGCATGCTCTGGTCCATGGGGTCATGAAGAGTTGGACACGACTGAACGACTGAACAACAACATGGAGAGGCCATCAGTTGTAAGTGCAAATACTGGTGCCTTCCCTTTCTGCTGCTCTGGATTCCTCTGCTCCCCAAAGTCCATGGAGATGGTTGTTTCAATTGGGAAGGGTTCATTCAATGAGACTGCATGAGTGTGTGCAAGCAGGGCTGCCCAATACATTTTGGCACCTGAGGCGACCACAAAAAAAAGGCATCTCATGTCCTCCACCAGGAAAGAAGAGGTGAGTGAAGATGCACACCAGGAACAAGAGGGGAATAAAAATCTACACTGGAATCTGCTGTCCCTGTGGATCCTGCCACCTGAGGCGTTCACCACACCTTTCCTCATGGGTGTAGGGTCCTGTGTGTAGGGGATGAATGGATCAGATGATTTCTAGTCTGCCTCCATTTCTCATGTGTTCATTCATAAATTGAGTCCATTCCATTTGCGTATTAATCATAACAAGCACAAGCACATTCATTTAAGTAATATACATGTTTTATCACAGCGTATGGATTCCTAAACATATGGGGTGGTAGCCAGCTAACGCTTCCCACCAACACAAGGATTTCTGTTTGTGCATCATAATTCCCCCCTCTCCTCCACCCTGCTCCATGTGCCCTGCATCCTCTGAAAATCTGCTCCAGAGGTTTAGGAGAAACCCTACAGCAGATGGGCAGGAGGGGCCATGGGGAAGGAAAGGTAGCATTGTGCAAGCAGAAATCCTTGTGCTCACAGGACACATTAGTTCTGCTTTGGATATGATTCATTTTATCCCAAAACCCACATTTTGGCCTGCTTCTGAGCTGAGAAGTGTTATCACTTAATTCAGAGAAGTGCAAAATCCACTGGCAATTATGGTCTAATCCACTTATTAGTCTGCAGGAGTGAATTAGGTTGGTTCACTCCACATTGAACAAAATTCTGCTTCATCCCTGATGAGTTCAGGTGAGCCATCTGGCCCAAGTGTAGTTCAAACTTCCCAATCTGCCACTACACCCCGGGCTACTTCTTAGACTGTGCCACAACCTAATGGGCCACTGCTGTTCTTGGCTGTTAGGGCAGTTTATTCAGAAGCCGCAGGCAGCAAAAGCACCAAGAAAGCTACTAAGTACTGTGTTGGTGGTGGTGCTGAGAGTGTGTCCCTTCCCCATGCACATCTGTTTCTCACACATTACCCTAATAGACTTAATGGTAATTTGTAATAGGGTGCCCTCTTCAGATGAGAAGGGGACGTGGGTGGCGCTGTGGGTTAAACCACAGAGCCTAGGGCTTGCTGATCAGAAGGTCGGCAGTTTGAATCCCCATGACAGGGTGAGCTCCCGTTGCTCGTTCCCAGCTCCTGCCCACCTAGCAATTCGAAAGCACATCAAAGTGCAAGTAGATAAATAGGTACCGCTCCAGCAGGAAGGTAAACAGCATTTCTGTGTGCTACTCTGGTTCACCAGAAGCGGCTTAGTCATGCTGGCCACATGACCCGGAAGCTGTATGCTGGCTTCCTTGGCCAGTAATGCGAGATGAGCGCCGCAACCACAGAGTTGGACATGACTGCACCTAATGGTCAGGGGATCCCTTTACTTTTACCTTCAGAGGAGATCCATTATTTTCTGCTACAAACATCTGCAATCATTCCATCTATGCTTTTACTTGCCTCTTTTACCATAGAATCTAGGCATTTACAGCTTTAAGACAGAAGAAGAAGAAGAAGAAGAAGAAGAAGAAGAAGAAGAAGAAGAAGAAGAAGAAGAAGAAGAAGGCGGCCCAGGAAGTTGGAGGGAGGACTATTTTTAGTCTCCATTTCCAACCAGGAGGCGATGTGAAGAGCGACTAATGGCTGGACTTCAGATTTAGAAAGTGCTCAGCTCCCCACTGGTTTTATTATCAGCAATTGGCATGTGCTTGGAGGGCCCCAATGCAGAGCCAGAGGTGGCCATTTCTTCCTAAAGTGACTCAATAATCTAAATCCAATTTTCCAAAGTAATGCAGTCACTTGGGAACTTGATTTTTCAAGGGCTTTTGCTGTGTGCTCTTCAGATGCAATCCACATTTGCCCCCCACTTTGTTCATTCAATTTAAGTTGGACTTTTTAAGGGTTGGAGTTATGTGGCAGATGGGGGATGGGCAAATATGTCAATTTCAATTTATCCCAGTTTCTAATTCTTGCCACCTTAAGTTCAGTTTGCCAACATTTCTCCATCAATGTGTGTGTGTGTGTGTGTGTGTGTGTGTGTGTGTGTGTTTATGCCTTCATGAAAAGTCTTCAGCATTCCAGTATGAATTTCTCCTAATAGGCACGTTTCTGTATGCAATTCTTCCTAAAGTACCCATTTTTGCAGCATTTCCCCTCTGATGTGATGCATTTTTTTGCATGCTGTTTTCACTAACAAATGCATTTTTATACACACCATTTCCTAATAAACAAATTTGGCACACATACTTTTTTTTTAAAAAAATTGAGCATTAGATCTCAATTCAGAAAAGAGTGAATTTCAAAGGAAAGGTTTGTTTGCACCTCATTTAGTTCTCTGTCATTTCCCTCCTCCTCCTCTCCTTCCTTATAAGCAATAGTGACCCACTTGCCAGGAACCTAGTGCAGCAGCTCTGCTCCACCCAAAAAACCACCTCCACCTCCATCCCTATAATGAACTGACCCTCCTCCGGGTTTCATGTGGGCTTCCTCCTCTTCACAGAGCAGTCCAGCTCCTTTCACTTGCAAACCTGATGGTCACACTCAGAGCTCTAAGCCCCATTTTGATGCAAGCAAGTTATTTTTCCTTCAAGGCAGCCAGTAGTGATCAGAAGCCACCATGCTTCCGGATGCGTCCTGCCAGGGGAATGTCTATTATTTTAAAGGCATAATTGATTCTAATTCATCACTTATCACACTGTGACAGATTTTTATATAGTTTATTATCTCCACAGCAGCACCAGGACCCGCTGGGGTTAGCTCCTATTGTTCAGCGTTTCCTGCTACTGCCTCAGCTATAGTATTTCCTGTTATCTCTTTGATTAAGTTAGGGATTCTGGTATTGCCAGGTCCCCAGGTAACTGCCAGCATTCATAGCCCCCCCTCCCCCGCGCAAGATGGAAGCAGCCTTTCTACACCTCCCCTCTTTGACCTACCTGTCACACATAGTCTCCTTGCTTAGCTGATTAATTGGAGACTTTAGACTCCCTGGGGTTCTGTTGAGATAGTTATCAGGCACAAAGGAGACAAATTCCTACACGAGGAAAAGGGGTTGCAGTGGTCAGCAAGGTTCGCAAGCAGCACAGCCCTAACTCAGAAATTGCATGGCCAGGAGAACAGAATTAAGGGTGTGATGCCTTCTCCCTTTGCTGTGTGGCAAGGCTGTTTGAGCTGCTAGCCTCAAAGGAAGGGCAGCTCTGGCCTGCATAACTTGCAAACCATCGATTCTACATTGCAACGGGGTGGGCTATATGACCCTTTGGACCCCTTCCAACTCAACAATTCTATGATTCCAACACAAACCAAAGTCATCAGCTGCATCTGGTTGGACTTCCCGGCTCTGCTGCCTGGTGGGGATGTCTTCTTCTTTGGCAATCACTCGTAGCTGAGTAAGGGAACCAGGCAGAGGGCCTTCTCGGTAGTGACGCCCGCCCTGTGGAACGCCCTCCCATCAGAAGTCAAGGGAATAAACAACTACCTGACATTCAGGAAATACCTGAAGGCAGCCCTGTTTAGGGAAGTTTTTAAACTGTGATATTTTAAATGTATTTTAATGTTTGGTGGACACCGCCCAGAGTGGCTGGGGAGACCCGGCCAGATGGGCGGGGTACAAATAAATTATTATTATTATTATTATTATTATTATTATTATTATTATTATTATTAGGTTGTCTTCCATAAACACAGTTTTAACAATGAGTCCATAAGTGACTGTGGAGGCCAATTCTGGATCCACACGTCCTTCCACAGTGGGGACATTGGTTTCCAGGCAGGAGTTGATCACGGTGGGGATTTGCCAAGTGTGCCTTCCTCTTAGAACATTTCTCCCTTGCGCCCTGAGTTCGAGTGTCTTCAAAGCCCATGACACCTTTGGTAAAGGCTGTTCTCCAATTGCAGCGCTCGCAGGCAAGTGTTTCCCAATTGTTGGTGTTTATACTACATTTTTTAAAGATTTGCCTTGAGACAGTCTTTAAAACTCTTTTGTTGACCACCAGTATTACACTTTCCATTTTTAAGTTTGGAATAGAATAGTTGCTTTGGAAGACAATAATCAGGCATCCACACAACATGACCAGTCCAATGAAGTTGATGTTGAAGAATCACACTGGTGATCTTTGCTTCTTTCAGTACACTGGTATTAGTTTGCCTGTCTTCCCAAGTGATGTGTACAATTTTTCGGATACACCATTGATGGAATCTTTCGAGGAGTTGGAGATGGCTTTTATAATTGGTCCATGTTTCACAAGCATATAGTAAGGTTCGTGGTACAACCGTAAGGTTGGTAGTACAGCTGGGGATGTAATACCAAATGGTCTGGCATAGAATAATAATGTGTGTAGAAAACAAACAGGAAAACTTGGTTATCTAGGAAGGATGGGTGAATTTGTCAATTTCTGGCTTCTCTCAGTTTCTCACTTTCCCAGTCTTTCTCCACATTTCTACCTGAGTTGGTGGTTTGTTTTTTTAGGTCTTCAGCACAATTCATTAGCATTTAAGTATGAATTACTTCTGATATACACATTATTCTATACACTTTTGTTACAGGTGCCATGTGATACATATCCACCTTTGCAAGAAATCTTTTTAAAAAAATGTGGCAGAACCTATAATTTGGAACTCCCTGCCTCCTCATATCAGGCAATTTAAATATTTTATTTTTATGGCCCATTTCAATTTTTAAAATGTATTCATTCCTCTTCAGTTTCTGGGAGACCAGGGGGAAGGGAAGCTGGTTGCAGCAACAGGAGAAGACTCCCTGGACTCTCCAGCAGCCTGCTTCATCTGTCTCTCCTGGCTGACCTCCTCTCTTGCATCTGAGTCTGGACTGCTCTCTGCCACAGCCTCGTCCTGCTCACTAAACCCTGTTATCTCTTCAGCTTTCAGCACCTCCTCCTCCCAGTCTGCTCCCTCTTCTCCCTCTGACCACTCAGCGTCATACCACCACCAATCCCCTGGCTCTGAGCCTTCTTCCTCTGGGGGTTCCCTTGGGGGGGTTCCACAGCTGGTTCCTCCTACCCCTCCCAGTCCATGACACCAGATTAATGGGAGATGCAAGGGATTGAATCTGGGACCTTCTATATGTTGGATCACTGAACAGTAGCACTCCATACTGCAACAGTTTGTGGCAGGCAGTGCTAATGTACAAACTAATCCCTCTCATATAAGTGTGTGCAATGTGTGCTAGAGTCTTAGGTGGATTCAGATTATAACAGACTGAGACAAGAGAGATTAGATTAGACTAGAAAACACACTTTAGGTAAGATAAAGTGCAATCCAATTAATCAGAGAAGAAAGGTATAATACCTTGCGGACCCCCTTGGGGCTCTAGCATATTTAGCTTGGAGAGTGCTCTTCGGAGGGGGGGGGAGAGACAAGGAACAGACAGAAGCAGTGATTTGATTCCAGAGTGCTGCACACAAACACACGCTGAAAATGTAGTTGTCTGTGGGAGCAAATGCACACTACTAGCGACTTAATAGATCCCCTTTTATTCCACAACCACACTGAATGATGGGATGTCATATAGAGGAAGGCTATAAAAGGATGTCATATAGAGGAGGGTGAAAGGTTGTTTTCTGCTGCTCCAGAGAAGCGGACACGGGGCAATGGATTCAAACTACAAGAAAGAAGATTCCACCTAAACATTAGGAAGAACTTCCTGACAGTGAGAGCTGTTCGGCAGTGGAATTTGCTACCAAGGAGTGTGGTGGAGTCTCCTTCTTTGGAGGTCTTTAAGCAGAGGCTTGACAGCCATCTGTCAGGAATGCTTTGATGGTGTTTCCTGCTTGGCAGGGGTTGGACTGGATGACCCTTGTGGTCTCTTCCAACTCTATGATTCTATGATTCTATGGGGTCATATCAAAGGAAACGTAACTTGCTATTTTCCCATAAGCTTTGGAGATTAATATCTGATAAAATATAAAGGATTCTACTATATCAGGAGGGAGAAACTAGAGAGTTGTTGTTGCTGTTCTGGGGCAGGGAAGGGGAAGCAGAATTCTGGTCATAAACCAGAACATAACTTTGGTGCTCAACTGCCTGGGCCAGGTTCAAGGTTATTGTATCAGTTTACCGGGCCCTTAACAATTTCAGTCCAGAGGTACCACAAGCTCTGACTAATCCTTTACATTCCTGCCAAAGCACTGAGGTCTTTGGAGGAGTCACTGTTGGTGGTTCCTTGTGGCTTGGATCCACCAGGAGATGTGTGTTTAATATTGTGGGCCCAAGTTTTTGGAATCCCCTATTGAACTTCCAGCAATGACTGGAGACCTTTTTTATATGAGAGGGCATTTTAACTGAAGTGTGATTGTAACCACCACCCCCCCAATCATATCCTTGTTAACTGCTTAAAGACAATAGAGTATGCAATTTATGTTCCTCACTTCCTTGGGTAACCAAAGTGAAAGATGGGTGGGTGGGTGGGTGCATGTGAAAGATCTAACAGGTCACTCACTACATATGACTCATAGGCTCTATTTGGTTTAGCGAATCCACAAAATGCTTAAGCCCAGTCTAGAGCCTTCCATAGACCACAGCTGTACTTTTTACAGCAGCATTTGTGCCAAAATCAACAGGTGATAATAGGAAAAATCAGAGGCGCACCCTCAGGTTTTGAAAGCACATGGGAAGGTATTACATTGCCAGTTCTGTCCCCCATGTCAATGCACCCATCAAACCCCCCCACCTCCGCCACCTATGCATTTGGCAAATGGAAAAGGGGATCCTATGTTCATACCATCATTTGCAAGTATGAAAGGGGAATGGATGGAGAAGAAATTTGGTTCAGTTTACATTTCAACCCATCCAATACACCTTCCCTGAAACAATACACAAACTGAAGCACGACTATGCTTAGAAATTTACACTGCTCTGAATTTTGCAATGCAAATTTCCAACTAACGAATTAGTACAAAAATATATATATATTCATGGGAAAAAATAACATACAGTAATGCATGTCATTGGGGGGGCATAGTTTGCAAAAGGAAATAAAGTGAATATGGGGCAAAATTGTATCCAAAAATGTGCATAGTATGAGAAATGTGTACTTAAATGCTCAGAATCTCTATCCTCATACAGCATAGTGTATAGACTAATTTACTATATGAAGGTAATTTGTTGCTTTGCCCGCTTTTGCATGTGGACCTACCCACCACTGGCATGTGCCCCCCCAAAAGCTGCCCAGAGATAATGTGGCCCTCACCCTGAAAAAAGTTCCCCATAGAAGAGTCACAGCTCAGTGGTAGAGCTTCTGTGCAGAGGTCCCAAATTCCATCCCTGCCATCTCCAGGTAGGGCTGGCAGTATCCCCTGCCTGAAACCCTGGCTAGCCACTGCCTGTCAGT
Organism: Lacerta agilis; assembly: GCF_009819535.1. Lineage (NCBI taxonomy): Eukaryota > Metazoa > Chordata > Lepidosauria > Squamata > Lacertidae > Lacerta > Lacerta agilis. The sequence goes on along the minus strand of NC_046326.1, from coordinate 24,546,374 downwards.
GCAGAGAATACTGAACTAGGTAGATCAATGGCACAAGGCAGCTTCCTATGCCACCTTGATAATATGCAAAGGCAGACCTTTAAAATTTGCAGGGGATCTTGATTTTGGTTCCCTTCCACCCCAACCATCTCCTTGTAATGCTTCTGTAAACCATTTGCTAGAAACTATAGAAGGAGAGAGTGCTCTTGTGCTCTGGGCCTGTTTATGGGTTTCCCCAATTGGGCGTTTGGTTGGCCGCTGTGAGAGGAGGGTTCTGGGCTACATGGTCCCTTGGCCTGATGCAAACTTATGTGCTTGTGTTCTAATCTAAAACAGTTCCCCTTCAACAGACATGGAGGCCTCAAGCTCTGGAAAACAAGCTAGTCTTTAACCTTGGGGAAAGACCTTCTTGAGTTTCGGCCTGCCTCCATGTTATTTCACAAAAGGAGGATGGAGGGGGGAGGAAGGAACGAGGGAAGGGAGGAACAAGCAAGCCTGGGGCTTAAGCTGTGAATTGTTAAGGAGGCTGAGGAGCATCATATTGCCCACCAGCGATTGCCTTTTGCGCCTGACATTTCACTCAGTGCGCCTTGTCGCTCAACTTCCGCTGCCTCCCCTCCCATCTCCCCAAGGAATGACGCCGCTGCTATCTCCGCTGCATCTAAAGCACACACTGACTCAGTTTAGGGACAGTTAATTTCCAGTTCTTTCCAGATGGGTTGGAATAATATCCCCAGGTGGTAAATACATTATTAAGAAGGCAGTTTGGTGTGAAATTGGCTATTAAAATATAGATAAAGTTTAATATATTGAGCTCCTTGTCAGAAAAATCACTTTAGAGGGAGCTTATTATTTGTTTGATATTAAAGGAGTCACAGCTCCGCTCCAAGTGACAAATGGGGAGGGGGAGGGAAACGAGAAGGAATGCCACTGGTAATGAACAAAAGCTTTTTAACATTTAAATTTCAGCTGCTGTGTGATACCCCTCACTGATCTGAGTGGCTCCACACAATGCATCCCTCCACAGCTTCTATGAGAGGGGGGAAATTATCCTGTTGATGCTGAGGCTGGCTGTCAAGCATATCCTCCACCAAGAACCTGAAGACTTACAGTGAAAATGAGCCTGGCCTTTAAAACTCCCCTGCACTGTGGGAAGTGTCTTTCCCCACGTCTCAGAGGAAGCTTATGGGATCTATACTGTAATGTTCAAAAGCAGCAATAGGGAACTGCCAGGCTGCAGGCATAACCCAGGTTTCCCTATTTCAAATGGGAAGCTGTTTTGGCCAAACCACAGCCACCCACCTTACACCTGAAATCACAGAGGATAACACTGGTGCAGCTGTGTCATAAGGGGTGATGGATGAGGATGGCAGTGGTCAGGTGATCGGTGACAGCAGCAATGTCCTTGCAAAGCTCTGGCTTTACACAGAGGCACGTGCAGGCGTTCCCATCAGGTGATTGACAGGTGCACAACCCAACCCACAACCCAACTTGTATTGTCGGGATGGAGGATACGAGGATCTGGCCTGGTGGCTGACCCAATTCCCCACCTCTGGTTAAAAGGATTTTCTGGTGGTGAAGCCCTGACTGTGATGGCTTGGCTGAGATGTCACAGAGAACCCATCCAAAAATATGACCTCTAATTCCTATTGGCAGAAAGGGTGTGACCATAAGGGTACCCAAGGAGCAAACAGCACTACATACCAGAGGCGGAGAACTCAGCTGGTAGAGCATGAGACTCTTAATCTCAGGGTCCTAGGTTTGAGTCCCACAATGGGCAACAGATTCCTGCATTTCAGGATTTGGACTAAATTGCCCTCATGGTCCCTTCCAATTCTACGATTCTATGACCTGTTGTCCTCCATGTTTTTGGATGACAATTCCCATCATCCCAAACCTTTGGCCATTCTGGCATGAATCAAGAGACCACAGAATCTCCATCCCTGCTGCATATATACAGTGCGGTTTGGCTAGTGGTCTGACTCAATATAAGACCATTTCCTATGCTCCTATTTTCCACCTACTTAGCCCTAAATAATGGAAGGAAAACCTGCACAAAATAAGCATCCAGTCTGTTTCCAAAAAGATTTGGAAACCTCTCTGGGTAAATTCTTGAATACCTTTGGTGAACAAATAATAAAATATGTGGGGAGGATGGGGAGAAAGAGAGAATAATCTCAAACCATATGGGATGAGAAATTCATCTCTTTTTTTTGCATCTGAACAATATCCAGTGTGTACTCACAACTAATGATGGAAACCAGAATAGTAGCAAAAAAATAACAGAGGACTCAAAGAGTTCATAGTACTGCACATCCGTACTGCACACTCTTAAGTATCACTGGAACTGTCTTGCCAGAGAGGTCAGTTTATTGTCTTCATAACAGGGCTAGAGATTAAAATATTTGGCCTGCCTAAGCAACTTTCCAAGCAACGTGCTCAAGGTAAGATTTGAACTGGTGGCTTTCTGGCTCACAGTTTCACATTCTTAGGCATTTCACTACAGCACTACTTACCCTGGGGCACTGGAAGAAATGAACAGGCGGTTCTGACCATGTTCCCATTGCATCTTGTCAAATAAGAAAATAAATTCCATCTCTTCCTGCGGCTCAGCAGAGGTCTTTATTTAGGTCTCATATTACTAAGACTTCATTAGTTTTACAAAATATACTACAGCACATTTACTAGCAGGCTATGAAGTGTCATAAATAATTAAAACTAAATTATACTTGTCAGGGAAATGAACGAAGTGCATTTTTTTTTCTTCAATACATTATCCTTGCTTTTGGGGGGTTTCTTTATTTTGTTTGATCATTGCAAAGTCACAAAAGGCTTCCCTCTCTCCCTCCCCCCCCCTTTTCCCTGGCAATATAACACTTTCAGGTTGTTTTAGATTAACTGAATAGTCCCACGAGACCCATTTCCATCTCTCATGCACTGATAGAAGTCAGGAGTACAGTCTATGTGTAAGTGGTATGAAGTCAACAATAGAAGCCAAATTCACAGTGACTTGCTCAAAATAAGAGAGGCACACATTATATTTTCCACCTGACGAGTATATATTGTCACAATGCTGGTGCAAACGGAGTGCAAAGTGGCTTAATAAACATTAATCAATTAAACTGGAGGGGGGAGGAGTCACCCCAAGGGGCTCTCATTGAAAACTACTCTTTATTACTCTTCATCACAGGTGGGCAACATGGTGCCCTCCAACCTCCCACTTGACTGGCAATTTCACTATACAGTTTTAATTGAATGCTAAAGATTCATCTCTTTACCTTTACTGCCTGAAATGTGTGTTTCAGGAACCACACTATTCCTGAAACTGTAATTTGGTTTTTAACTGTTTTTACTCTGAATTTTAAAGAGTTGTAACCCACCCTGGGACCTACTGGTGAACATTGGCAGCATCTGCAGAGCATTGCATTGGCTACCTTTGCTCAACAATATATTCCTGCACACTTCTGAACTCCGCTTATACAACTTTATGATCTAAACACACACCACACACACACACACACACACACACACACACACACACACCAATCTCTCCTAGGATGCAAATGTATTTTTCCCCTCCTCATTTTCTTTCAGAACTGAAGGGAGCCGGAATATATAATCTCCTTTAATCTCCCAGTTCTATCTAATGCTTATGATGTTTTATTAATAGTCCTGTTCTCTTTTCAAGTTGGTCCCTGTCCTGCCTGTTACTTGGGATTGACAGCGTGGCAGCAGGAAAGGAATTGGGAAAGTGAAATGAAGAGGTTATTAACAGGTGGGCCAGAAAAAGTGATAATGGAGAGCTGAACAGAGCTGCCACACTATGCTTCCAACTCTGCTGCTGACCTTGGGCAAACATTCAAGGACAGTACATCTCTGATGACTTCCAGATTGGAAGTCTTTGTCCCCCCCCCCAAGTGTCAGGTGTGCTGATTCATTGCACCTGCCACCTGCAAGTCACATGGGTTCTATGCTGATCATGGCTGGCCCAAGTGGAGTCCAGGAAGATCAGAACCATTCAGAATAGCAGCTGGGGCACAAAGCCTCATGCTAGTTATCTAGTATTCCTTCCTGGAGTCAGCTGCAAGCTGGTTATATGGAAAAGAGGAGCAGAGTGGAATGAAGCATGTTTTATGTGTCAACTGGGGTCCAGAGGTCCTGTGTATGGGCATCTGATTCCCAAAATAAGTTGACTGTGAGTTAAGTATCTGCAAGTTGCATCTGCTTCTTTCTAAATCATCCCTTAGTTCCAAAGCCCCCTAGTACCATTTGGATAGGACTAGTATCATCTGGTGGCAGTGCTCTCAAGGAAACTTCTTGGCTGTTGTTTGGCTGCAGTGTTGCCACCCTTATATTCTTAAATCCAATCTTTCTGGAAGCAGCTTATTTGACTATAGCCATTGGGATTTGGTCATATGGCAATTAAGATTGTCCGAGGAGGAGAAGGTCAAGTTGAGAGGATGCAGGGGATGGAGCCACTATACTGTAGTAGTCAAGAGAAGCCTCCAAGTGACTGTATCAGCTATTGGTTCCAACAGCTGCCACAGTCACCTGCACAGAGCATCCTCCCAACACTCCCCTGACACTACTTTGACTATTCTCCTTATTGCTCATTTGCTCTCCCTTTAGTGGTACCTTCTTAGAACAGCTGGCTGTAACTTCCTCCACTTCTCCAAATCCACAAAAAACCACATACTCGCAGAGAGGGGATGAGCAGGCAAACAAACTGGTGGTGCTGAAAGAGGACTTGGCTGGGGTTCTGGGCAGGTGTTTGAGCTGTGAGCTGCTACAGTCACTCTAAGACTTCACATCACATGGATACTTTTTCAGGGGTTCCAAATGGAGCCTGTTGTCTTTGTCCATGGAGTTTTCTTGGCAGGGATACTGGAGTGGCTTGCCAGTTCCTTCTCCAGGTGGATCACATTTAGTCTAAACTCTTCGCTATGACCTGTTCATCTTGGGTGGCCCTGCATGGCATAGCTCATAGCTTCCCTGAGTTATTCAAGCCCCTTCGCCACGACAAGGCAGTGATCCATGAAGGAGGGCACGAGGAGAAGGGGACGACAGAGGATGAGATGGTTGGACAGTGTTCTCAAAGTGACTGGCATGAGTTTGGCCAAACTGCAGGAGGCAGTGGAGGATAGAGGTGACTGGCGTGCTCTGGTCCATGGGGTCACGAAGAGTTGGACACGACTGAACGAGTGAACAACAACAACAACAAAAGGAGCCAGGGGTTATACAGCTATCCAACCACCAGTGTCTTCCTGGGCACTCCTGACAGCCTCAAGGAAGCTAATACCAAGGGAAAGGGGGAAATTTGCAAGCTCAGAAGTGGGCTCAATGTTGCTGGCAATCCGTCTAAAGAGAATCTTGAGAGGTCAAATTGAACCTGATAGCAGGCTTCCCCTGAACATCTCATTACTTTCACACACAATTTGAAAAGCCTGTTGACAGTGTCCTTCCTTTAACAAAGCAAATATTGTATCAATTAAACAAGGAAGTGGGGGGGGGTAACTTCACATAACCCTTTCCTGTGCCAATTCTTGTCCCTGTTTCCTGGCTCCCTAACCACAAAGTGATATAATGTAAGAAAAATAGCGTTCTGGCCTAGTCAATGCCTGCGGGGTAGGAGTGTGGCACACTTCAGAATTCCAGAGAACTCTTCATGATACAGAATGGAAAGGTAGAATCTGATTCTCACGTAAGGAGGAAGCAAAGCTGCCTGAGAACACAGATACTTTAACTTATTCTGTTCAATGTTTTGAGTGCATTTGAATCCCTGCATTGCTTGCCATTGCTAAACCATCTGGATCATGTTGGATTGCACAAGGAGGGTTGTCACCTTCCAACTAGGGATGTTTGTCTGCATTTTGATGCAGGCCAAACCAATTTGCGCTCCCTGTTCCACTGCATGGAATATGATACAACCATCAGTCAGATATCACACATCTACGAATTTTGTGATGTGGCTGTCAGCTTGAAATCAAACAACAGGGCATTAAAATATGTATAGGATGCAATTAAAATATGGTTTTAAAATACATATTTTAGTTCCTTTTTAATGCAAAATTTCTGTCCAGGTGTGTGTGTCTATGTGTGTGTGTGTGTGTGTGTGTGTGTGTGTTTGTATATGTGTGTATGTATTTTACACATAAGTGGAATAGAACAGACCAGTAGTAGGGAAATGTGAGAAACAGAATGAAATAGACTGGATCCATACCTTTAAATCTCCCAGTGTAGTAGCTTCTTCCATCCCATCCCCTCCTTGGCTGTGTCATCTGCCCCTCTCTTTCCCCCTGCTGTGCAGCACACCTGTTCACCACCTGAGCTGGCAGTCCTGATGTAGTTCAGAATAATCCTACTCACAAATTGCACAGACCCGCCCTCTGCCCCCGGCATTTGCTGCCTCGAACAAATGTTCCGTGTTGCTTCACAGCAAGGCCAGCATTGTGGCAAGAGCAGACCCCCCAGCTATGGATCCCTGTAACCATGGCAGCCTTTCTCTCATACACATCCAACACCTGGATGGTGCAGCTTGAGATACCCTCTTAAGCTTTGCAGACAGAGAAATATTTTGCGGTTCTCCCCTCACACACTTTCTCCCACTTGTTTGCCCGTTCCTGCTTTGATCATGTTACAAAAAATATATGTGGCCCTCCCAGCTCCCCATCTGCCCTCCCAAAGTGGCTCCCTCTGTGAAGGGCCCAACCCTGAGCAGCAGGATTGATTCAGCCTCCGTTATCTCCCCATTAGGCCAGGCACAGTGTAGATACTTGGCTCTTATCAGCCTATTAGAGAGTCAAAGAATGCTGTTACCAGTTTTTTATCTACAAAATGCACACAAAGCCCTGCTGATTATTCTATTAATTTGTTAATGAACCTGTCTGCCAGACAGATTTGCTGCTCTTTTTGGAAGGCTGGGAGACAGAATTGAATCCTTCCACTGGCCCCCAAACTCCTGGCTCACTGGGATTTCTGGATTAGAATTTTTGTTGAGCCAGACAGAAGCAGGGGCGGAAGGAGAAAAGCCTAAAAGTAAGAATCGAGTGAATACACTTTTGCTGTATTTCATAGAACCATAGAGTTGGAAGAGACCACAAGGGCCATCCAGTCCAACCCCCTGCCAAGCAGGAAACAGTAGGGATGTTGTGAGCATGAGAGGTAGCAACCTGATGAAAAACTGGTTTCTCAACACTTTGATAACAGTTTCGGAGACATTCCAGAATACGTATGTTTTCAGAAGGAGAAACATGCACTTGAAACAAATAATTTGCTTCTGATGCAGTTTAAATTAATTTGTTGCAGGCGTCCAAAAATTCCAAAGCGCTCAGCTCATCTTTAATTCTCTTTTTCCTACCTCTAATCGAGCACAGTTCATGACATTTTCATGTTTGTTATTATTTTTCAGATGCTGATAGTTTATTTTTAAACTTACTGCATTGTTTTCAGCCTCCACTAAATTAGAATTAATGTATTCTATGCCCCCAAAACGAATGGGGATTGGGGAACAGAAACAGCTGCTGGTATAAAGGATGTCAATATGAACGGTTCATATTCTTCCATTGGTGGAAAATTGATTTTTGTTCAAATAAAGAAGTGTGGGGGTGTGGGTGGTCTTTTTATTACAGTCAGAAATGCCAAGCAATAGTTGCCCTTCTCCCATAGCCTGTTTCCACTATCTTCTAGTATCAAAAAGACTTACTAAAGCCAAAGTCACGAATTCTATAGGGTAAAAGAGATAACATGCCAGCGTTCTAATTATGTTTCTTCTACTGAAATGGCAGAAGAACTGCAATAGTTTTATGAAAGAAAGGGCTAGTGCAAAGGTCCTGCATTTTCTACTTGTGGGTAGAACATTTTCTTCCTCATCTCTGTGGCTTCTTCAGTGCATCCAGTTTCTGAAAAATGCATTGGCATTGGGGGGGATTAGTAGACTTTCCTAAGTATTTAAAAAGTTGTTGACTGCCCAACACATTAAATGCATAACCCCGGTGCACTCTTGGGGATGAATATATTATGAACAAAGGGAAGCTGTCATCACACCTATATGCGGCTTTGTTTACTGTGTGCTCCTACAAGCCCCTGCTGTCAGTGCAATGTGTGACACTGGATGGTGAGAGACAAGAGACACTGAATTTCCTGGCAGTCTCCATCAGATAAGTCTCATATGCCGTGCATACAAAAAAAGTCTGAAATCGCTTCAAAAGACCACGCGCTTACAGAGAGAGAGAGAGAGAGAGACAGGGAGATGAGGGATAAAGAGGCACAAAGAAAGGTGCCAAGCCAGAAGCAATGGATACAGATTCAAGCATATCCAGGAATTCTCTATGGAAAGGCTATAATTGCTGTAGAACATGGAGCATCATGCCCGTATCCAGATATATTCACATGTTACTGTAGCACCAGCTGTAGAAAATAGCTCAGCAGAGCTGAACAAGCACTCAGGTGTGAGCTGCATATAATATGCAATCTTGGCCATCTCTGGAGTATTTAATTACTTGTTGGAGAAATAATATATAACTTCAATGGTTGGTTGTGTTTTTTTAAGGACCACTGTTATTTCTACAGTACAAGACACTCTTCTTCTTCTTCTTCTTCTTCTTCTTCTTCTTCTTCTTCTTCTTCTTCTTCTTCTTCTTCTTGTTAAATTTCTCCAGTTGCCTTGTTCCAAAATCAGCAGTTTGGAGTGCACTTCTCCCCCCCCATCTGCTCCAAAATTTCAGGCTTGAAAGTCCCCCCCCCCCAGAAAACCTTCAGTTCAGCTTTAGTTTATTCACACATGACAGCTTCTTGTGGTTCTCCCTCCCCAGTCATGGAAAATATATATAAATAATTGAAATGTGTTTCCAGTCTTTTACATCCATCAGCCAGCTTTGTTCAACCACTGTGTAATGCCTATTGAAACTCAGCTAATGATTTACAGAGCAATATGCATTGACTGAAAAGTAATTCCTATTGAATTCAATGGGGTTCACTTTGTAAGTAAGTGCAGGGCCGTCTTCAGCATATGCACAACCGGGGTGTAAAGATCCACCCAGCATCCCCAAATTTAGTTTAGCCGCCCCCAAATTAACTTTTATAAACTTTTTTGGGGATTGGGGAAGCCAAAGTTGTTGACTTTTTTTGGGGGGGGGAGGCAAATTGTTCACCTGTAACAATGAAACAGCGGGGGGGGGGGATGCTTTTGTTTCCTGACTCGCCAGGAATATTTGATGCTACAGAGTGACAGAGCGATGGAGGGGGGGGGGACTTCCACTCCACTGATTTTCACTGCCACTGATTGAGAGGGACCGATATACAGTAGGTATACATTTGGCGCCCCCCAGAATTTGGCGCCCAGGTGCCCCACAGCCCTTGCACCCCTGGGTAAAGACAGCCCTGAGTAAGTGGGAGTAGGTGTCCACTCATAGGCTCTTTACAGGTGTTGGGTCAATTTGGTTGATCTGGGATTCAGCCAGATTGGGTTGAGGCAGCCCCAGATTGTGCTGCATTGGCTCTTGTTCACTTGGAATGACCCAAACTCTCGGATGGTGGGGGTGTCTGGCACCAAGGAGATGGTGAAATATTAGATGCTACCAAAAAACAAAAACAAACAAAAACCAAGCAAACCCTGAACAGAATCACTGCATACTGCTGATTTTTGTCACAGGCTGCTTTCCACGGTGGACCAACCAAATTCAGCATTGCCAAACTTGCATGTTGGATGGGAACACCTACTATCAATTGTATGATGCACTTCTCCGGAATTCAAAGTGCAATTTCATTGCTAAAAGGTGTGTATGAGAGGATGCATTATATACTTTAAAAATGCATTTAAGGGTAAATGCTCTGAAAAGCATTGGAAGGGAGTATACAAAATGTGTACAATTTGCATGGGGATTTTTCATTCATTATTTCATAAAATCCTCAAGAAAACAGACCTGTGACAGAGTCCCTGCGAACAGAACAAACTCAGGCCATTTCATCCACCCCAGGCAGTATTACTTGTGATTCTAGTTAGTAAACAGATGAAGAACAGCAAGGAAGAAAAGATGAATAGGGAGCACAATGGCAACAAGGTTGGTCTGGTTACATTCCTACAGCTGGGAGGTCTCTGTGTGGAACATACCAGCGCTCAAATGTTCTCCTCTGCTCTTTCGCTTTCTTATCCAGCTGCAGTTTGATATTTGAGACTAAAGGTTAATTAATTGTAGCTGTGAGGAGAGGAAAAGGCTGCAGTTGCTAAGATGAATATTTATTGGCCAATTTAAGGACTAAACTGTATGCGATCCAAGATTGTGGTCTTCATCTGAGCTGCAACTTGAAACTGGTCTCCACAACCCAACGAAGATCAAGAGCTCAGTGGCAGAGGGCATGGTTTGCACACACATGGTCTCAGATTTGGTTCCTGGTGGGGGTGTCAGAGCATTCCAATGAAAATGGAAATGGGAACTGAAACTGCTGATGTTTGCTTGTTCACTCCATGTCCAGAATGAAAATCAATCCAATGAGTACAATCGGTATTCAGACCTGTTGTTGCTTTCATTCTGTAAATGATTACACACACACACACACACACACACACACCCTGCCCATTTACACGGTGTTTCCTTTGCAATGAAACAAATGGGGTGGAATAATGTAATAACAATGTAATTACCGAATTTATTTTGATTGGTTAAGTTACCTAATTTTGCCACAGTAGGAAGAATTATGTGGTTTGTGGTGGGAAATAAACTTCAACAGAACTGCAGTGGCTGCTCTGATGTCTTTAACCTAAGTTTAGGTGGCTATCTATCAGGGATTCATTAGCTGTGATTCCTGCATTACAGCGGGTTAGGCTAGATGACCCTTGGGGTCCCTTCCAACCCTACAATTCTGTGGTTCTATGAATACAAGCGGGAATGGAAAATGATGCTATCATACATCCCTCAGTTGTGGCATCTCTAGTTAAAATAGTTTTAGATAGTACAGCTGGAAAAGGACAATGCCTGAGACCTTGGAGGGCCACTACCCATCAGAGGAGATTCTTCATCTTGTGTCAGGAATGAGCCAGCTTCTATCGAAGGTTTGCAGCCAACTGCAGAAAGCAGCAAAGAACAGAGAGGCTTAGATGTTAGTCAGGCAGGGGAGAGCTGGCAGCAGCAGACTTTGGCTATTCCTGACCTTGAAGGGCAGACTGATAAGGCAGTAGCTGAGAGCAGGCTAGAATACAGTCAAAGCTCTCAGGAAGCTCAAACAGGCATGAAAAAAACACACAGACAGCATGTCAGAAAAGGAAGAGGTTGGAGCTAATCCAATAAGTCTGAAGAGTCAGAGAATGGGAGGGCTACTAGACAGGAAGCAAAACAAGAGCCGTAAGTTAAATATCTTCTGTTGACACCGGAAGTGGTCTTCAGAAGGGTCATCTTGAGTGATGATGCTGGAGGCTTTATTACAGCCGTCCGGAACTATCTGATTGTTTTTGCAATAAATCCTCCTATTTAATTACCTATGCTTACTGTGTTATCAAGCTGGGAACCTGTACTCCTGACATCTTGACAAAAATGGACACAATCCTTGAGGACATTCTGTCGCACAACCCCCATTGAATGAACTGCAGTACTCATGTCAAATTCCATTCATTGCACTGGAGCTCCTGCAGGAGAAGGTCCCAGAAGACTGTGTTTTACTATATCAGCATTATTCACATAGTGTATGAATAATCCCTCTGAAATCCCTTGGGGGAAAATTAACCGCATTCATTCAAAATATATTTCTCGTTTCATGTAATTGTCTATGCAATAATAATAAATTTTAATTTCATGTAATTAAATATAATAATTACGTCTATGAATGCATGAAATGAGAAATATATTGCTTCTGTGAATGAATACCAGTTAAATTTTACAAAGACATTTTTTGGAGAAACATTCACATAATTACCGATATTTATCTTGTGTGCATGTTATGTAGCTATATCCTTCCTAGATTGCAGCCCAATCAAGTGTGGAAATAAGAAGCATGAAGAGCTGTACAGTGTGGCTCTTGATAGCCAGCCACTGAGTTCTCATTGGTAGCTCTGGCGGCTTGTGGCTGCTCTAAGCAACCAGAACATGTGGCATACCCAACCTCCATGAGCAGGGAGTAAGAGAAACATTGTGTGTGATTCTGAATGTGGGTAGAAGAGAAAACGCTCGGAGCTTGCTGAAAAAGGTTGCTTGTAGGACAGTGGGGAGTTGGCTGAATGTTGTTCAGGGACCAGGACTGCATGCATGCATGCTTAACTCCCATTTGCTCAACCTGTGAAAGGTGCCACAAGTCTCCAATACTCTCTCTTAACAAGGAAATTAGAGCCTAGTCTGTACAGGATGTAGAATGTGATGGTGGAGTTCTGGGGTGATAGAGCATGCTGCATCACTTCAAGTTGTAGAGACACTGTTATCAGATTTCATTGTTCCCTCTACATAAAACATAGAAAGGGATGGACAAACCTGTCAACACTGATTTCTCCGAGTTCCTCATAACTACAGTCTTCAGTTTGCCACATCAGCCTACGATCTTTTTAAAGTCCTCATGAAAATTCATCACTATTTTATCGTACATTTCCCTAAAATACAGATGTTTGGTACATGATTTTGCCCAATAGGCACATTTTTTTTTGTACTTTTGTAAACTTGGTGTACTTCTATTTATTTTTAAATTTCATGTATAAATTTTTCTAAACTATAATCCAATACAATTAATCAAATAGTTTCCAACAAACATTCCCTTTCTGATTGACTTCCCTTCCAGCCTTCCATGGTTTCCTCAAATTATCTATTGCTGCTGCATATTATGATTAATTCTTTCCTTCTTTTTCTCCACCTCATTGTCCAAGTAGCTTTTACTGCTGACCTTACTGCAAACCAGCTAGAATTTTAACATGTTTACAGTAACTTTTAAGGTAATCTACAGTTTCCAGTCCTCCTTGTTTCATACTGTTCCCTGATTTTACTATTTAAGCTTGCTAATTCAGCATAATCCATCTATTTCATCTGACACTCCTCTTTCATAGGTACTGCTTCCTCCCCCCATGTTGGGGTATATAACACTCTCGCTGCATTAGTCACATAAAACAACAACAACAACAACAACAACCCACCATTGTGTACTTCTAATACCTCTCCATTGTGAGTCGGTGGTACCATTTTGGCACCCTAAGCTGCAATGCTGGACACTGGAAATAGAGAGAATGGTTTGGTACTTAGGGAGGAGGAGATTTTGATTTAAAGGAAACGGATGGTGAACAGCTCAGGTGGCATTGTTTTGTTTACAGGAAATGAGTGAAGCTGCCCGGCTCTGTAATCATCACACTGCCTAGGACACCTTCCCCGCCTCTGGCTCACTTACATGGCGACATACCAAGGCCAGCATAATGGCGATGGTAACAATGCAGCCAAGAACAACCAGCCAGCCAAAATATTCCTAATAGCAAGCTGACAAATATTCCCAAAGCAGCTTGGAGGGAGGGCTTCCTGCCAAAGGGAGTCATCTCTGCCTCAAAGCCTCCTTCTGCTTGCCAGATCCAAACAGACTTTTTAGCACAACTCAGAGGAGCTGCTACAAAAGCCTATGCTGTCCAACCTTCTGCTCCACAGGCAAAAATATCCTACAACAGAGCTTTGCAGAGTTTCTTCTTCTTCTTAAATTAATAAAGTTGGGACAGGTACAAGTAGCATCATTAATGTAAGAAGGGCCTGCTACATCAGTCCAAAGCCCCCCACTCCCCCAGCGCAACATCCTTTTCTCACAGTGGTTAACCAGTGGAAGCCCACAAGCAAGATTTGAGAAGAGCACCGTCTACCCCTTACCTTAGTTTCTAGCAAATGATATTCAGAAGCATGAATGTCTCCAACAGTAGAAGGAGGGTGTAGCCATTCTGCCTAGTAGCCATTGATTGTTTTATCCTGTGTGTGATCCCAAGTGTTCCTGTTCAGTATTCCAGCCAGTCAGCCATGCCTTCTTTCAAGAAACACCATGTCCCATGCCCTTCCATGCAATGGCATCCACCTGGGAGGCACTGGAACCCACCTGAGAGGTGCAGGAACTGGGTTCTGGGGAGTTCCCCCTGGAAAACATCCTGCCTTTGTCTCTTACTGCTCTCGTATTCCTCATTGTCTGTTTACTAGCTACAGTGGTACCTTCATGCTGCAAGTGCCCTTGTTTGGAGTTCCTCTCAACCTGTCACACCCCCTTTTAAGATATTCCAGTCACTCCCTCTCTCCTTGGGGAAGGGCATGCTCACTGAGCATGCTCAGTTCTCAATCAGCTGCTTTGGGTTCCCCCATTTAGGATTTTCCATCATCATCGCCATCACCATCACCACCACCATCAATATTTCACATTTATGTCCCACCTTGCCTCCAAGGAGCTCAAGATAGCATGCATGGTTCTCTTCCTCCCCATTTTATCCTCACAACAACCCTGAGAGGTTGGCCAGACTGAGAGACAGTGACCTGCCTAAGGTCACCCAGCCGGCTTCATGGCTGAGCTGGGATTTGAATCCGGGTCTCCCAGGTCCTAGCCTGACAATCTGAACACTATACTGCTGTCAGCCATTCACGTTTTGTTCAGTGGGTCTATTCTGCAAAAAACAAACAAAAAAACAAACAAAAAAAACCTGGTTGCATTATTCCCTCTTCTACATAGACCCTTGTTTGCTAATGTGCCACGTTCACCCATTGGGTTTCATGGCTGAGCAGGGATTTGAAACCTGGTCTACTAGGTCCTACTCCAGCACTCTAAACACTTCAGCATGCTACACCACCACCATCATTTCACTACTCCCTCCATTTATATCCTTCTTTTCCTCCAAGAATCCTGCTGAAATCCCTTCCAAGCTCTTTGATACTTGCAGGGTTCTGAAGCAGAAAGCATATAAACGAGGTCCGGCTGGTGGGCTCCCTAACATAGCCTACAACACTTGGTGCAAGCACACCTTCTCCTCTCTCTTTCTAATAATTAACTATTTAAAATTCCTGCAGCGCTAATCGCAGTGGCAGCAAGGCCTGTGTTCTCATTACCCAGAATCAATTCCTGTTGAATATTCACCTCCAGGGGTGGATGCAGCCGGAATGAGCTGATGATTCTTCCCCTCACTCTGCCAAAGCTAATGAGTAGCTGAGGCTGCCACCGTGGCGAAGTCACTCTCCCATAATCAGTCAACATAACAAGAAGCAGCACCTTCCGGGGACACGGGGGGTATTCTACATAAATATACATAGACAGTGAGTCAGGCCAATGGACACCCCATCTCAATGAGGCACACATGGCTGGGAGCAGATGGAAAAACCCAGGGCCCTGGAATTGGTTTAGGAGTCTGAGAGGTGCCTCCCACCCATTCAAAGGAGTCTCACTGGAGACTCCAAAAGAATACTACATGGTAAAGAAATGCTTTTCAAACTCACTTGCACAACCTAGCAGAGAATACTAAGTGGGCTCCTGTAGCAGAACATGCATATACTTTCTTGAATCCTGGTAAGTACACAGAATCATAGTTGGAGGGGGGTCCATAAAGTATTCACTGCAGAAAATCCAGAGCTATGGTATCCCCATCAGATAACTGTTTGCAGGGGCAAGGCTAGATATATGTGGAGGGATGTACATGTGTATATTTATTTTAACTATTTCTGCATATGTGTGTCCAGTACTGTGTCCAGTTCTGGGCATCACAGTTTAAGAAGGATATTGACAAGTTGGAACATATGAAGAGGAGAACAAGCAAGATGCTCAAGGGTTTGAAAACCAAGCCTTAAGCAGAACAGTTGAGGCAGGTGGCTTTGTTTAGCCTGGAAAAGAGAAGACTGAAAGGTGATATGAGAAGCATCTTCAAATATTATGGGGCTGATCTGGCTTGCAGGCGATGGGTTCACCAGCCCTGGTGTCTGGAGTGATATCCTGATTCAGGAAGCCTTGATGTGAAAGCCGCTTGCCTCGGTCATGAACTTTCCTGATAGTCTCAGACAAGACCCTATACCTCAAGCTCAGTTTCCACCACCATCTGCAGTATGGGATTTGGATACTGTAGAAATGCCCTTCAGGGTCACTGCAAAGATTACAAAACAATGTATACGAAGCACTTCAAATATACCCCAAATAAATCAGGGGTGATAACCTGTGGCCCTCCAGACATTACTGGACTGCAGCTCCTGGTATCCCTGATCATTGGCCATTCTGGCTAAGGCATAGCTGTCAACTTTCCCATTTTTTTTGCAGGAAATTCCCTTATTCCAGTGCCGTTTCCCAATGCAAAAAAAAAAAAGGAAGGTTGACAGCTCTGGACTAAGGCTGATGGGAACTGGAATCTAACTACATGTGGAGGGCCTCGGGTCCCTGCTCCCTAGTGTAAATGATGACCATTAGCTTTCAAGGGCTGGGAAAGAGCTCCTATTGAACTCAGTGGGGCTGACTTCTAAGTAGACATATATAAGACTGTGATGTGGACATTAAATCCTTGTATGGTGGGTGTATGTGGTGGATCTGTCTTGTACTCATGTGCAACTGTGAAAAGCTGAGCGAGGAACCTATTTTCCCCTAAACTTGTTTCTGCTCCAGTTAGAAGAGTAAATGACAAATACTTTATAAAGCACACCAGTGTTTCAGGTTAATTTTGCCCTCAGAAAATGTCTGGAGCGATGTTCCCCTCTGCATGAGGAGATGCTCTAACCTTTGAGACAAAGGCAAATTCTTCCACTTCAGACTCTTTCTCTGAGCAGGCTTATTAGATAATGCAGAGCATTATCTATAAATGTTAAGTTACTAGAAGTCCTCTGCAGTAGCAGTTGCTGGCCTTTTGGGATGGTTGGGCTGATGTACTATCAGTAGCTGTCCAGCAGGCAGAAATCCAATAGATGAAGTTTTCTCCTTTACCTTACTGTTGTTTCCTGCCAGATATGCAGCTGTTTGAAGTATCCTGGCATCAACTAACTTTCAAATTTTGTGCCTGTAACAAACATAATTTTAAGCATTTTGCTAAAATAAAAAATAGCATCTTGATACCAGGATATCCCTGCATTTTCTGTGTTTCACTGAGTCTTGTTTGAAATGCCACCATTGTGAAGATTGGGCATGCAATAGTTGAGAGATTCAGGACAGCTGCCTGGTGCTTAACAAAAAGAGATGAAGAAATCTTACATCAAACTCATACAAAACCTAAGTAGATCTTAAGTGTGGCAACCTACATTCTGTATGCAGAGGGAATCAGCTGCTGGATCTTATGTGATTCCTTCATGCACTTTTGCAAAATGCAGCCTTAGGTTTACAAAGGACAGCCACCTTTATTTCAAGGGCTGTCCAGTCTACTTTAAAGTGAAACAATCATAAGAAGGGCAATCAAAGCAGTGTAGTGTAGTGGTTAGAGTGTTGGACTAGGATGTGTGAGAACAGGGTTCTAATCCTCACCCAGGCATGAAGCTCACTGAATGAGCTTGGGCCAGTCACTATCTCTCATTTTAACCTACCTCACAGGGTCGTTGTGGGGATAAAAAGGGTGTAGGGAAGAACAATGAGCTCCTAGAGAAAGGACAGCCAGCATAGTACCCAAGAGGTGGCCAGGTTGGCCCCTGTTGAAGATGCAGCCCCCCCCCCAAATCACGCCTCTCCACTCTGGCTTGGAGTGGCTAGGAGCCTGCCTATCTGTGCACTCCCTGGGCATTCCTCTGCTGCTCTGGGCAGCAGGGCAAGGTTCACAGACTCCTCTGAAAAGGGTGCAAGGAACATGCACACAGATATATCTCCTTCCCAATGACACCAACTCCAGTTAGCATGGCCAATGGTCAGGGATGATGGGCACTGCAGTCCAGCAATGTTTGGAGGACACCTAGCAGAAAGGTGAGATATAAATACCACACACACACACACACATATACATATGTTCCAAAATACTTTATTTCTCCCCCCTTTCAGCAAAAGTGGCAAGAATGAAGCAAAAGTGCAACGGATGTAAGGGGAGGAGAAGCCCTTTTGATCTTGACAAAGCACTGAGCATAAGTCAGAGATCTTTAGAGTGAAGCGATCCATGTTAAATTACATTGTTCAGAAACCCATGGTATTGGCGATTGCTACGCCAGCAGCCATAAATACTCAAGCAGACAGTGATGGGCCTAACCAGGAGGTGGGGGGCAAAGAAATGGAGATAAATTAGCATGCAAAATGCAGGCCCTCCCATGGCAGGTGGTAATTAAAGCCCTCCTTGTTGCCTGCCATGGAAAGAGAGGAAGAGCTGACTTTAGGGAAGGTGCTTTGTACACCCCTCCCCCCTCCCCAATCTTCGCAGAAAGTCAAGGACTTGGTAGCTATGGAGCTGTGAGCATGTCACCTGGGTGACATTGTGAGATTAGTCAGTCCTGGCTAGACACAAGGGGTGCACTGTCCAGCAGTTGAGGGAGATAAGTGAATGTCATTTCCAATCAGGTCTCCCCTGGACAAGCTGCAGGACAGCAGGAAAATGAGAACTGGCAACCACCTTCTCCTGAGGCTGAAACAAACCCATTTTTGCTCCTTACTGGCAATTAGGCAAAAGAATTAGGCTGACATCTTTCTAGCAGCCAGCTGCCATCCAAGTTGTTGAAGGATGGGGTAGAAAGAGGAGAGAAAATACGCACACACACCCCGGCCATTTAATATGGCCTTACTAAAGAAGGCATGGAGACCTGGCAGCAGTCATAAAAAATTTCATAACATGAAGACATTGCCTACAACTTCAAGAAATCCCAGGTCCCCCGGAGTTTGACAAAGTGGAGCCTCAAATTTGCTGCCGATATTAGGTTCATTCCAACCATTAGTAGGATTTATTCATTTATTCATTTATTTATTTTGTAGACAATGCAAATTTCCTAGCAGTTATTTAGAGCACTTGATTTGTCGATTTGCAAGGTTTGGTTAGGTTTAACGAAGCCAGACTGTTTTAAGGTCCAGGGGATGGGAACATACAGCCTTGTAGTTGTGGCTGGACTCCAACTCACATCAGTCTCAGCCAGCAGGTCCAACAGTCAGAGATGATGGGAGTTGTAGATCAACAGCATCTGAAGAACCATAAGTTCCCCACTCCGGTTCATAGAACTATGGTACAGCAACTGGGCACTGCCTTCTAATGACATAAGATAGGGAAAGCCAACATGGTGCCCTCCAGATATGATTGGACTCCAGTTCCCATCAGCCCCAGCCAGCATGACCAATGGTCTGAGTGGAAGGGAGCTGGAGTCCATCAACATCTGGAAGGTACCTCAGTAGCTCCCCATGATCTATGTCTGGTTGGGCTTCCACATTATACATTTAAAGCACATCCAACACATATTTAAAATGCACAAACATCATCAAAATAATCCAGTGCATAGTAGTTTGCTAAGGGGGCTGCTCTATGAGAAGGAAACTACAATCCCAGGATTCTTTTGAGGGGGGTCATGTGCTTTAAATGTGCAATGGATGTGCTTTAAATGAGTAGTGTGAATCTGTTCTATGACACGGTTATGGATCTGTTCAAGCATCCATCTGACTTAGCGCTCTGTCTCTAGCCATAGCCAACTAGATGGCTCTGGGAACTCACAAGCCAAGCAAGAGAGCAACTCTCAACCTCTGTTTCTTGCCCCAGCATCTGATACTCAGAAGACTATTGCATCTGAATTTGGAACTTGTATATCATTGTCATGGCTAATAACTACTGACAAAACCAAGATGTTATCTAATCATCTAACTTAGAGGTAGGGATGAATTAATCTGTCAATTCTGGTTCCTCTCTGTTTCTTTTTTTTCACATTTGAACTCCAGATCACCACACTTCTGCATCAGTTTTGATGTCTCAGTAAGAAAACGTGGTTGCATTTTATCCTATGATACACATTTTTGTATGAAATTTACCTTATGCATTTTTTTTACATTGTTTGGTGTAATATGTGCAATTCTGTGCACAACCCCCCTGTGTGTGTGTGTGTGTGTGTGTGTGTGTGTGTGTGAACACTATATCACCAAATTTGGAGAAGTCACATTTTGAGAAAATGAGTTTAAATGATTTGGCATGGATGCTTTAGCTGAGATCCTAGCATTGCAAGCGGCTTGTACTACATGACCCCAGGGTACATTCCAACTCTACAGTTGTATGAATCTAAGTTTGTGTGTGTGTTTTTAAAGGATAGCTACACTTTGCTTCACATCCTGCATTAGGAAGACCAAACTGGGCAGGTTTGCATCAAAATGTAAGCCAAGCAAAAATATCCCCCATTCCTAGCTAGGGGACATCACCATCTCTCATATATTGCATAGGTGACATGTGGGTAAATCCCCAAAACATTTCTGAAAAATGCCTTTTTAAAAAAAAAAAAAAAAAGTATATTTTGTATGACCTTGTGCATTTTACCTTTCTTTTAAATACTTTTTCGGCTGGGGAGGGCAAGAATATTTATATATAGTCTTCATTCCACAACAACCACATTTAAATGCCACCCCAAAATGCATTAAATGTTATTGCTGTATTATACTCTCAGCTGTTATAGTTAACGAAATACAGCTGTGTCCGTGGCATTCCTGTCCCCAGTGGCACTGCATGCATATCAATGCAAAAAAGCCTGAATAAAAATTCAAGGTGGGCAAACTCTCTTGGCCTTGCTCTAAATGCATTCCAATATGAAAGGGTATTTGATTTCAATATGAAGGTTATTGGGTGTGCACTTCAATAAAAACAGAGAAAGAGTAAAGAAGGAGATGATGAAGAAGGAGACGAGGGTAAAGCGTGTGTTTCCAGATCACGTGTGTGTGTGTGTGTGTGTGTGTGTGTGTGAGAGAGAGAGAGAGAGAGAGAAAGTGCATCCAATACAAGCAATAATGGGAAATAATAAAAAAACCTAATCAATCCCACAGCTTGCCTGTTCTCTGGAATTACCATCCTTTTCAATATTTTTTAAAACACACGAGGCAAACTGCAAGTATTTGTTCCATTACGGACATCAACCAATATTTCAAGAAACAGTAATGTGTATCTGCAGTGCATGTGCATAGATAATCACGCAGAATAAAGTTGAGGGTGGCCCCGGAAAGCTTCAATTCCAGTTTGCAAAGAATGTCTCAAGAACAGATGAGTTAAAATGATCTGACATGTGGTGGAGCTTCAAAAACCAAAGAAGGCCCTGGGGCATAGTTTCTGCAGTTCACCAGGACTGGGCTCCTACTCAAAGAATCAGTTAGTGTAGCTCACTTGTCCCATAAATGATTTAGCCACCCACCCAGTCAGGGCAGGGACCTTTTCCTTGTTACTCAAACCAGGTGGAAGCTGCTTCTCTGAAAGCAACTCCTGCATGGCAGGATGATGTTTAAATGGGACAGTCATAAGGGAACATGCTGCAAATTTGTGCAGGTTCCGACTGCCATCTGGTGAATTTTCCCCTTCCATCGGCTTAATGCATTGTATGATTGCCCCCTTCTTTAATCTAAGCATTCCAGCTCCCTTGGGAAGGCTGCTAGACCCCACCGTGTCCACACCTGTACAACATGCAATTATTTCATGCAAGTGTCTTCCTCATTAACCAGGGAATTTTTCTCTCAACTGTGCCCCACTTCCCCACCTAATGATTGCACATATGTGCCGTAATTCCACCCTTGCCCCAATTCTTCCACCCTCCCAACCCTTTAGAGCTGCTTCTGGTCCCATCTCCAGCCTGCTCCCACTCCTCTTCATTACCACAAAACCAAATTCTGTCTCCTTGTACATTTCCTGCCTTCCTTCTTTCAGATAATAGAAAATTTAGCTGCCAGCACATCTACACACATACGATCAAAATGAGGTTACAAATGCCTCTGGGACATGCTGCCCTTCCAAGAAAATAAAAAGATGTATCCCTCTATGAGGCCATGAGATATAGGAGCCAACTCCTAGGGCTGAGGTCCCTATTTATCTACTTGCACTTTGACGTGCTTTTGAACTGCTAGGTTGGCAGGAGCTGGGACCGAGCAATGGGAGCTCACCCCGTCACAGGGATTCAAACCGCTGACCTTCCGATCAGCAAGCCCTAGGTTCTATGCCCCTGGACACAAATAACATGGAAATGAATGTTAAAATTGCAATACAGTACATGCTGCCATATTTCTGGAAGAGGCTTTTATATCATGTGAAAGCTCAAGTACAATGCAAAAATTAACAATTAGGGAAATGGAACAAACTGTCATGTGAATGCAGCCCTAAGCTTGTACTCGTAATGCTTTGAATAATGGATTAGCATTATGTCTGAATCAGCTCACTTGTGATGAGTGAACTGGAAATCCAGCAGCCAACATTATTCATCACCTTCCAACAGCTTGTCAGGATGGAGGGAGAAAAAGAAGAACCACTGACACCTGAAGGCAGTCTAGTTCCTGAAAATCAGAGTAGTGTTGGGGGTGGGGCAGGGAATAAATGAATCTAGCAACCAATGGAACAGACTGCTCAAGCCCTTTCCATAATTCCAAGCAACCATCAATATTTACATTAAGTGTCTCAAATAAGGATTGAACTTGGATTTAGCGGGGACCATTACTGTACTTTAATAAAACAGCAATTGATTATTATACATATTTACTGAAGTTATGGAAAACAGGCTCAAAAGAGCAAAGAGAATTGGGTCCAGAGGCTAAGGCATTAACTACATAGAGTTACATTAGCCAAATTATCTGCATGTCATTAGAAATCATTTTAGAAAAGGCATTAGCGTGATTCAGAAGGTGAGAAGAGACATGAATATTCATGGCACTTGGGTAAAAGGTCGCATTTCACTTATATACTTCAGAACAGGCACAACTGCATGATGGGAATGCCTGCCAAGTGCTGGCCAAGGATAGGAACCAAGAAAGGCCATCTACATGTGAGGTTTGCAGTATGGTTCTCTTCCTCACAAATCATGTGTGGTTGAATGCCAAGGACTAGTTTCAACATTAAAATCTATGGCTTTCATTTTGTAAAGCAAGAAGGTAGGAAATTCAGTGGCCTGGGGGTAGATGTGGCCCCTGGCGCCTCCTCATCTGGCCCGCAGCAAGTGGCCCCTCCTTTCTTGCCTTTCATAAGAACATATGAACATGAGAAGAGGCTGCCCAATGGCACATCTAGTCCAACATCCTGTTCTCACAGTTGCCAGCTAGATGCCCCAATAGGAAGCCCTCAAGGAGGACCTGAGTGCAAAAACTCTCTCTTCATAAGAACATAAGAAGCTCCTTCTAAATCAGGCCAATGACTCACCCACCGCAGCCCACTATCCTGTTCTCACAGTAGTCAACCAAATACCAATGACAAGCCCATAAGCAAGAACCAATCACAATGGCATTCTCCTCTCATGCAGTTTCTAGAAACTCTCATTCAGAAGCATTGTTGCCTCTAACCATGGAACCAAAGCACAGTGATTGTGATTAGCACTCATTGATGATGATGATTTTATTATTTATACCCCTGTCACCTGGCTGGGTTTCTCCAGCCACTCTGGGCAGCTTGCAGCACATAAAATATTGTAAAACACAGGGTGGGTGCCACTATCAAGAAGGCCCTCTGCCTGGTTCCCTGTAACCTAACTTCTCACAGTGAGGGAACTGCCAGAAGGCCCTTGGAGTTGGACCTCAGTGTCTGGGCAGAACGATGGGGGTGGAGTCCATTCAAGTATACTGGGCCAAGGCTGTCTAGGACTTTAAAGGTCAGCACCAACACTTTGAATTGTGCTCAGAAATGTACTGGGAGCCAATGTAGGTCTTTCAGGACTGGTAGCTGCCACATTCTGGATTAGTTATAGTTTCCGGGTCACCTTCAAAGGTAGTCCCATGGAGAGTGCATTGCAGTAGTTCAAGTGGGAGATAACCAGAGCATGCACAACTCTGTCAAGAAAGTCAGCAGGCAGGTGGGGTCTCAGCCTGTATATCAGATGGAGCTAGAAGACAGCTGCCCTAGACTCAGAATTGACCTGCACCTCCATGGACAGCTGTGAGTCCAGAATGACTCCCAGGCTGTGCACCTGGTTCTTCAGAGGCACAGTTACCCCATTAAGGACCAGGCAGTACCCCACACCTGCCTGCCCCCTATCCCCCCAAAATGGTACTTCTGTCTTGTCAGGATTCAGTCTCAATCCATTAGCCACCATCTATCCTCCAGCTGCCTCCAGACATCCACACAGGACATATACCGCCTTCACTGGTTCTGATTTAAAAGAAAGGTAGAGCTGGGTATCACCAGCATACTGATGAACACCCAGCCCAAACCCCCTGGTGATCTCTCCCAGCAGCTTCATATATATGTTTAAAAACATGGGGGAGAGGACGGAGCCCTGAGGCACCCCACAAGTGAGAGCCCAGGGGTCTGAACAGTCATCCCCCAACACCACTTTCTGGACACGGCCCAGGAGGAAGGAGCGGAACCACTGTATAACAGTGCCCACAGCTTCCAGCTCCTCTAGATGGTTCTGAAGGATGTCATGGTTGATGATATAAAAGGCCGCTGAGAGATCCAGCACAACTAGGAAACAGCTTTCACCTTTGTCCCTAGCCCACCAGAGATCATCAACCAGCATGACCAACAAAGTTTCAGTTCCACGATGAGACCTGAATCCCAATTGGAAAGGATCCAAATGGTTGGCACTCTCCAGGCATGCCAGGAGTTGTTCAGCAACAACCCGCTCAATCACCTACTGTATAATTGGCAATATTGCCCAGGTCCAAAGATTTTTTTTAAGAGTTGGTTTAATAACTGCCTCTTTCAGCAGGTATAGGAAGGCTCACTCACAGAGAGAAGTATTCACCATCCCATGGAGTCCATCAGCCAGGCCTTCCCAGCTAACTTTTATGAACCAGGGTGGGCAAGGACCAAGGAGACAGGTGGTCAGTTTCATTTGTCCAAGCAGCCTGTCGACATCCTCAGAGGTAACTCTTAAAAAATCCTCACTTGATACCTGACACCTACATTCATGCCATTCTAACAATATATTTTCTTTCCTTAGGCCTCAAAATACAGTTGAGTTGTGTGTGCATGTGTGTGTTTAATGCTGCTATGATTTAACATTTTTTTTTAGTGTTCTGCAGTTCCGTTGTTTATATGTGATTTTATTGTTTTATCTATTTTATCTGACATGTTAGCCTCCTTGGAGGCAGCAGTGCTGAAGGGCAGGCTGCAAATTTTTAAAATGAACAAAAGAGCAACAGACGCATTGGCAGAAGCTTTGGCAGGACTCAAACCAGATGCCCTGCACTGTGGGTCAGACACTGTCCCCTGCATGACTGATGAAAGGATGGAACTTCAGGCCATTGTGGCAGGGAGAATGCCACAGCAGTCCATAATCCCCCCCAAATTGGGAAGTCATTCTGTTATATGCATTCATGCATGTAGTGCATATCAGCAGAGGGAACCGATTCATTAGGTGGAATGGGCCTACTGGTCTCAGTTTGCCCCCAGCCAGCCCCCAGCTACTTGCCTTCTTATGTCCAACCAGTCAAGTAGGTGGAACTACATGTCAGCTTCCTCCTCCTTGGTCTTAGTGTTGCCCTTATAAAACTCAGCAGGGATGAGACTGAACCTGTCATTGGCTCCATCTCCATCTAGTGTCAGTCTCCCTGCCTTATACCCCAACACCTTTTTAGAACCCACCTTATCTTGTGATTGTAAGTTGTTTTAAATTATTTTTAATGTTGTGTTTTAATGTTGTAAACCACCCTGAGACCTTACTATTTATCATCATCATCATCATCATCATCATCATACAAGTCCCAATGACCAGCAGGAAGCACTGGCATTTTAGATTCCTGGGCTCAGTTCCTGAAGGCTTTGATTTCAGTTAGATCAAAGAATGGAATTTTATTTTATTTTTATTTTTTCGCCCCTCTAGTTGTTGCTAGAAAGCAGCTCCCATCATCCTTGATCACAAGCAGTGTTGGTTGGGACTGAGGGCCACACAGGTCCTCCCTCCCTGTCCAGCAGACAGAAGATACCACAGCCATCCACCAGGCAGGATCATAAGGCTAAGCTTTCATTAGATCATTCTTAGCCAACCTACAGGCTTCGTATGGACTAACAATGCATACAAATTTAATATAATTTCAACTCCATTGATTCCAGTGGTGGAGATCTCCCTTAGATCAATAGAGGTGTCATTCAACTAGGTTCTACTCAATGCAGACCCATTAATGAGCATGATTAAGTTAGGTCCATTCATTCCAATGGATTGTGTAGGTTGTGCTTTCCCCATGTTTCTTTCCAGTCCACTCGAGTAATCTTTCCCTGGGGGCTGCGTAACTTTAGAGCTGACTCTTATCCAGAACAAGTGGCTGGCTGTCAGCAACATGTGGTCTTGACCTTTACTCATTTCCTTCCACACCTACCAGAAAAGATGCATTCCGGAGACTCATGCACTTGTTTGCAGAAGATGACTTTTGGTGCTGCATGATGGAGTGAGAAACTTTCCCTAGCAAGAGACTGTTTTGTGTTCTGCCAGAGCTGCCAGAGGGGAGGTGACAGATAGGGTACCAGAGAGCTCTCCGTTTACCTCTGCTGCCTGGCTGACTACAGCTGGGATGAAGATAATCTATGAGCGGGTCTTGAGCATCACCACTGCACTTTGCTCTGTATAAATCAAGAGGGCGAAAAGCTTAGTGAAAACAATGCTCTGGATGCTTTCCTTCTTCACACCTGCCGTGCTATCCATCTGGCTCTGAAGGTCATTCAAAGTAAGGGGATAATTGCCAAGGTGGGGATGGCTCCATCATTTTCAGAGCACAGAGAAGCAAAGCACAGCTACACAGGAAAAGGCAGCAAGCAGCAGCAACAGAACAGCTAGACCTAATGGGAGTTAGCCTATTTGAGTCCTTTTGGGCAAGCTGTGCCTTCAGCCTTTCATTCTTGCCTTCCTAAGGGTGGCTCTCTGCAGTTACTCAGAGGTGAGAGGAAGGCACTTTGTACATGCTCAAAGAAAAATATTCCACTATGGTGAATTTCAGAAGCACTGTTGAGTTCATCACCTATGGACAACATAAGCTTTCGAGGTCTGGTGGTTGCAGACATGATGAAGCAAAGTTCAGCTTGGCAGAGCATATAGCCTGACTGCTGAAGTTGGCATGAATCTTCCTGGTACCCATGCTTTGTATATAATATTTGCATCCACACAGTAGTATTTCAGTAGTATCTTGTGCACAAATACAGCTACATTTAGGCACAAACTATGCAGTTCGTCTGGGAAATGACCATGGACTTGGGACTAACAGTCCTTCAATGCTCAGGCCCTGTGTAAATATTATGTTCAGCATTTAAATGCTGGTGGGACTAGAAATAGTGAAACCACACACAGTAGGCCAAATCTTGCTAGACCCACATTGCATGAAGTGGACCTATACACTTATACATCTTAGTTTCTTCCTCCAGCTGGGCTCAGGGCTCCATATATTATTATTATTATTATTATTATTATTATTATTATTATTATTATTATTAATATTAATAATTTATTTATTTATTTATACCCAGCCTTTTTCTCTGCTGAGATTCATGGCCCCACTGCCTAAGCCAGTTTACAATTCAGCCCTTCTCTTGACTTCAAACGAGACCTGCCACGAAAGCAACCTCTGAGGCTGAGTCTCTTCTTAGAAATATCCCTTGCTTCTTTTTTTCTGAAAGGGCCATCCTTTGTTTTGGAACATCAAAGCCTCACAAAATGTATTTGGTGTTCTTTATTTCAGGCAGCAGGGTTCCAAAATAGCCCTTTGCTGTTGAAATTCTTCTTTGGCAACCCCCAAAGAAATATCCTTCGCTAGATAACAGGATAAAAGAAAACCTGACTTGTGGAACAGGTGGGAGTTGAAATGTGATGAGAACCCCTTTTGAGAAACATCATTATCTTTTTTTTTAATTTCTTTTCGTTTCTTCTCTTGAAATTTCTTGGAGGTTTTGCCTTGGCAAGGACCTCCAATTCAGCTGGAAAATTTTTGCTTTGGGAAAAAAAATTTCAGCAGCGCTAGGTGACTGTTCCTAGACCCCAAAGTAGTAGAGACATTAACACAGACACCATAAAGAAGAAAAGGCAGAAGAAGAAGAGTCTACCCAAAATAGAACTACAATTGTTATTTAAGAGCCGATCTGTGGCCTTCGGGATGCTGTCGGATTGCTGCTCCCATCAGCCCCAGCCAGCATAGACCATAGTCAAGGGTGATGGGAATTGTTGTTGTTGTTGTTCAGTCGTTCAGTCATGTCCAACTCTTTGTGACCCCATGGACCAGAGCACGCCAGGCACGCCTATCCTTCACTGCCTCTCGCAGTTTGGCCAAACTCATGTTAGTAGCTTCGAGAACACTGTCCAACCATTTCATCCTCTGTCGTCCCCTTCTCCTTGTGCCCTCCATCTTTCCCAACATCAGGGTCTTTTCCAGGGAGTCTTCTCTTCTCATGAGGTAGCCAAAGTACTGGAGCCTCAACTTCAGGATCTGTCCTTATAGTGAGCACTCAGGGCCGATTTCCTTGAGAATGGATAGGTTTGATCTTCTTGCAGACCATGGGACTCTCAAGAGTCTCCTCCAGCACCATAATTCAAAAGCATCAATTCTTTGGCGATCAGCCTTCTTGATGGTCCAGCTCTCACTTCCATACATTACTACTGGAAAAACCATAGCTTTAACTATATGGACCTTTGTCGGCAAGGTGATGTCTTTGCTTTTTAAGATGCTGTCTAGGTTTGTCATTGCTTTTCTCCCAAGAAGCAGGCGTCTTCTAATTTCGTGACTGCTGTCACCATCTGCAGTGATCATGGAACCCAAGAAAGTGAATTCTCTGACTGCCTCCATTTCTTCCCCTTCTATTTGCCAGGAGGTGATGGGACCAGTGGCCATGATCTTAGTTTTTTTGATGTTGAGCTTCAGACCATGGGAGTTGGAGTCCTGCAATATCTGGAGGGTCAAATGTAACTACCTCTGCTTCTAAGTTCACTGTAAAGTGGAGTGCTCAGATGCAGAAGAGGATTTCTGTACATTTACTAATTGTGTAGACATACACATTGAAATTCTTTCTTCTGCACAACAATTCCAAGGTGCATGAGCCTATTCTCTTTTGCATCTGGCAGCCCTACCATAAAGACAATGTACCTTTCACCCCCCAGTATGCTAAGCACTTGCATCACTCCACCATGGTTTGGTAAGCACGTCTTTCATTATTCCCTGTCAAGAGTACGAAATCCTAAGATAAAAGCACAATCCGTGGACTCCCAGGTGAGAAAAGAGGTGGGTTGCCTGCACAAAATATGTCAGAATACCCACAGTTATCAAAAGCATGCCCTCGACCATGTTAGGTGGAGCAGGAAACCACACAGGAAACTGTAAACTGGAATGCCTCCAAAGAATTGAATCGGCCGCAGCCAAACAACATGCACTGGGCTTTTGCCACACTCCTCTCAGCATCCTCTGCATGCACACTGAGGAGCTAGATTCGAGGAGATGCTATTTATCAGCCTAGATGACACAATCGATAATCTCATCCTTCTTCCTGACACTGCCTTGATGGAATACCCAATCAGAGGGCATTTAACAAGCTGCAAGATGCGACTGACAGGAGGAAGAACCTATTCTGCAGCAGAGGTGGGAGAGCCTTGCAACTCCACAACTGAAATGCCCATCAAATCACAAGCCCTTTCATCTTGCCCGATGCAACATCTTTCCTGCTTCCCTAAAAAATAAAATAATAATAATAAAATCCCACTTAGATAAAGAGTCTTTGCCTGGTTTCCTCCCTTTCTGTTCTCTTTCCCTGGTTCCTTCCCTTGTGTCTCTTGCTCGCCCCCCTCCTTGGCAGATAAACTTTATAATGGTTGTAATTTATCTGCTGCACAACTTAATTAAAGTCAATGCCAAGGAAGAGCTGAGCGAGTAATTGAACCTGTTCCTAGGTAATTCGTGTTACTCCTCTCATGGAAAGGAGCAATCCAAAGTACCTGTTTTTGCCATATGCACAGTGTGTGTATGATTAGTTGCTCAGTGCAGTGTGTGTTTGTGTGTGGAGGGAGGAGGTATGTAGAGTGAGGGGGAAACTCAGGGACATTGCACTTATTCCTCATATTTGAGACTGGACGCATTGTATAGCATTATACATTATTGTGAAGGGTTGTAGTTCAGTGGCAGAGCAATCATTTTGGGAAGACTGTTTTAAGATATTGGTGCTAGCAGTCATCTGAACTCTGCTTCAACTTACAAAATGCCTTCGTATAGCCCTTTGGGGAACAACTTGTTTTAGGGCATTGAAAGGGGGAAAGCTGGGGGGGGGGAGATGCATGATTTTGCTAATTGTAAAAGGACCCAGGTTCAATTCCTTGGTTTTCCAAGTTTGGCTAAGAATATGCCCTGCCAAAACCCCTGGAGAACCATTGCCAGTCAGTGTAGAACAGGCTTCCTCAACCTTGGCCCTCCAGATGTTTTTGGCCTACAACTCCCATGATCCCTAGCTAGCAGGACCAGTGGTCAGGGATGGTGGGAATTGTAGTCGCAAAACATCTGGAGGGTCGAGGTTGAGGAAGCCTGGTGTAGAAAATACCAAGCTTGCTGGACTAATGGTCTGACTCAGTTATAAGGCAGCTTCTTATATCCCTATGTCCTACTGAGATTCCCACCACCTAAATACAAAATGTGGCTTCTTGGCCTGCCCCTGTAATATTTGGTGAGGGGTGGGAGGCATTTCGTAATCCTTAGAGCTTCATATATGCATGGTGCAGAAGTTGCTGTAGATTCCCGGAGGCCATTCCGAACCTATTTGTCATCTCCTGGAAACATCATTTAATTCCAGGTGCTGGAATCCTTCCTTTGAACATGCTCCCCCCTCACTGATCAGTAACCAGCCCTATGGCTAATGAGTTCCCCCAGCCCTGTGTGGAGCACATCATTCAGACAGCCAGGGCTGAGTCAGGAGCCTACTCATCCTCTCTCTGGACACTGACTAATCACCACCATTAGATGCAGAATTACAGACAAAGGGTGAAGGCACTGAGAGGAGGACTGACCCGATGTTTAATGCAACTGATGACCAAGTGTCCATCGCAGAGGCAATGCACAGAGAATTCAAATAACCTTTGCAACAAATCCACTTGCAAATCTCTTCCAGCCAGCTGAAGCAAAGGAAGGAAGCCAACATGTCATACTGAAGATCCCAGTGGAAACATTTAAAGACCCAGAGAAGTCACTGAGTGCCTCAGAACTATGCCAGGAAGGGTGGGATTTAGTCACATATGGGCAAATTCAGATTGTGCAATTATAATAACAGGCAAGTGGGTCGATTCCAGCACATCTGAAATTGTAGCTCGGGGGGGGGGGGGCTTACAGCTTCCAGGAATCTTTGGGGGGGAAGACTTGTCCTTTAAAATTTGTGTTGGATGTTCTTTAAATGTCTAATGGGAATCTGCCCAGTTGACTGGGAGGTCTTTGCAACAGACCCACTTCCTCCTAAATGATCTCACTTTTTGCAACAAGTAAGGTGATGGGAAAATGCACTGGAAAGAGTAGGACAACTCTTGCATGGCACAATGTCATCTAGCCTCCCCATAAGCAAATCAGAATGAATGCTCAATGAACAGATCACCTGGAAGTGTGGAAGTGACCCTTCTTTCTGGGAGGAAATTGGGAAGTAACTGGTGTATATCAGAAGATGGGGGTGAGAAACACTGGAAAGAAAACATTGCAGTGCAAAGGTGTCATCCCTGAACCACTAGAAGTACCCAGTACGAGTTTCCTACATCTTCAAGAGGCACTATTCACATTTATGTTGATCGACGCTATGAGGCCTAGAAGTGTGCTTTTGAAAATGCTGAGATTCTCGGGAATCTACAAAGGTTTCCAGTCCTCTATGACAACATGGCACTCTGCTTTGCATCATGCAGTGGTGACTGTAAGCATTTTTCATTGGGCAGATGTCAACTCATCACTAAGAGACAGTGGGGAAGCTGTTACAGTCAGTGCCTGGGATTTGGATGGGAGAAGCCTAGGTTCCAAACCCTGCTCAGCCACAAAGCTCACTGAGAAATATTGGGTCTGTCTTATGCTTCCAGTCTAACCTGCTTCAGAGAAGCAGAGCGAGAATAAACTAGATAATGCTGCCGAGATCCTTGCAGGAATGATAGGAAGCAAAACAGGACACAATTTTCTGGAACCTCTAGCTCAAGACTTGACTCACCATCTCATTTAAATGTCCATTTATTGCAGCTGGATAAATGTTTTTGAGCTTTAAAATGCAGCAAACAGACTTCGAATTGTCATGGCATGGGATGAAGTAAACATGCATTACCACCAGGGGTGTTTTATAGCCAATTGCTTTACTTTATTTCTTTTAGTTAAAGCAATGCTGTGGAAAACAGAGAAGGATTTGTTGCTCTTCTTGTTTTCCTCTTTCACACAACCTCTGGCCAAATCCTCTCCCAACCCCCTTGCTTTCTAAAGCTGCCCAGTCTGACAAATTTCACTATTTGCTGTGCACAGTCAAAGCCTGAGATCACCCTTACTGGATTTCTCTCTTATTTAACAGTTGGTATATTGATCATCAGCTTTGCATCTAGGCTTGTGGTATCTGTTTGCAAGTATTTGTGCTTTGCTTCAAAGAACCCACATCTCTCTCTCTCTCTCTCTCTCTCTCTCACACACACACCCCTTCACTGGGAACATAACTGTGGCCAATCCATAGCCACAAACGCTAAGCAGTGGGAGTTTTACAGCACCTCTAAAAGCTAAGTTGAAAAGGAGCAAAGGATGGATTTTTGCAGCTCTGAAGATCTAATAGCAGAAGATGCACATGCTAAAATTCCTCCTTCAACACAGGTGTTAATCTGTTAATGGTGGTACAGACCTCATACCTCGGTCTACACCTGTTAGAAACCTATAGTCTTTGGGTCAGCTGGGTACCCCCACACCAGGCCTCACTATTCATTGCTCAGGACTCTTCTCAGGCCATACCTCCTCCACCCAGGCCATGCCTTCCACCATTACTGCACCACACCCTCATGACCTGCCTGAAATCATAGAATCATGGAAATGTAGAGTAGGAAGGGGTCATCTATCCAACCCCCTTCAATGCAAGAATCTTTCACCCAACGTAGAACTCAGACCTATGACCTTGGGATTAAGAGTCTCATGTGCTACCAACTGAGCTATCCAACTGTGACAATATATTTTGCTTGCCTGTATGGGGGATAGAGAAAGGTGTATGTGTGCTTGTAGAAACCTCTAGCTTTTGTGAGCAGCCTATTGTACAAACATTATTATTATTATTATTATTATTATTATTATTATTATTATATGAGTCACATCCTCTGCTCCAGGCAAACTCTTCCACCTCCCACATTTGCCTTAAGGATGAGGCCCCTGGAAGGTTATGATGAGGGAATATGACCCTTGGGTAGAAATATGGTTCCCCTTCCTGGTAAGGAAAGCAGTTCTTCCTTATTGGTGGAGGGTTTTGGGGGTGGGTGGGGGTGGGGGTTAAGTGCCATTGCCGAAGTGACAGTATTAATGACTTCCCGCCACACATATACATTTAAATATAGGAAGTTTTAAAGCTGCATTGAGGACAAACATCAAGAAAAGAAGCCATCTGAGACTCAAAAAAATCTAAGCAATTCAAACTGGTTATACAAATCCACCCACACCCCTCAACTTTCGGGTGTCCCCTCATCCCAAGTGTTCTTTTCACTAGAGCCCTTCATGTCACCCCCAAGTTGCAGATGAAAAGCTATGCCTGAGATCTGTGTTGCAGACCAAGATTGAGTAGGCACGTCCACATTGTCGGGTTGCAGAAATGACTGATGGTTGGTTTCAAAGGCAATTAAGCTGCAAAAGCAGTATGATAGACCACAAAGGAACCTCCTTTCTTATCGGCCATCCTTTATTTTGTGTGCTGCCTTGTACTCCCACTCTGGGCTTTTCTCCCTGAAAATTCATGCTTTTCTCCTCCCATCCCCAGAAAATGTTTGCTTCCCTGCAAAGCATGGTTCATGAACGTCCTTTCCTTTGTATCACCCAAGCAAATTCATGTTAGTGCCAAAACTAACATAGCAACATACCAGCATGCCTTGCATTGATGCAGTCCTTTGGTTCAAGTAGCTCAGTACTGTCTACCCTGACTGGGAGTGGCTCTCCCAAGATTTTAGACATGGTTCTGCCCCAGTCCTCATAGGAGAGTGAAGCTGGCTTCTTCTGCATGCAATGTAGATGTTCTGCTGCTGTGGTACTGCCCTTCTTGGTAGCCACATGCTATTTTCTATGTGTATATGGAAATTAATAACAGTTACTATCATTTAAATAGAAATTCAAGACATCACACTGTGGCAGGGAAGACTATGTGCTTGCTTAGTATGTGGTCCAGGAGCTATCTGTGGATGTTCAGCTTCAAGGTCTCCTTCCTCAAGGTCCATTCTCTATAAACTGGGCTTGGGAGGGGCTACCCTTAAAACAGAGGAGAGTCCTCTATAAAACAGGACTCTTGGAGACCTAACCTGATCCAGCAATGATGCCCATGCACTGCTTGCCTGCTGACATTCACGTTAGCACATGGGCTCAAAATAACTGGCATTCCTTGCCAAATTACAGAGCTTATTCTTCCGTTGATTGGCATCAGTATGTTGAACATGAATGGCAGAGACACAAAGCAATCAAGGTTAGAACATGAACCTTTAAGTTTATTAAATCTAAAGAGTTTACTGCACACTTCATTGCTTAATTACAGTGTATTGTTCAAATTAGAAATGCCAGCTGTTTCCTATTTTAAGGGGCACCTAGAGCAGTTAGGCCAGCATTTCAAATGAGAATGGGATTTAAAATTGGCTCTTTTCGCTTAATGCTTTTGGGGTACGTTGGTTTCTAAAGCAGCCATGGGTTGTTGTGGTTTCAATGGTTTCAGTTAACTTTCTCAAATCTTAAACTTTTAAATAGTTTTTCTTCTTTTTAATTGTTTTTTTTTAAAAAAAAGCTGTAAAGCAGCCTTTCCTAAGCTTGAGTCCCGACTCACCCAAGACAATATGGGGAGTAGGCAGATATGATGGGAGTTGGACAAATTCTGGGGGGTCAAGCTTGGGAGAGCTGCTTTAAAGCCTGAAGCAAGGATGGGGGCAACCTTTCACCTCAACATCCAATTCAGAAATAGTTTAAATGATCAGAGACAGACCACTCCCACATCATACATTTAAGGTACTATGATACCACTTTGAACAGCTATGGCTTCTCCTGGGAAGTACAGCTTGTTAATGATGCTGAAGTTGTTAGGAGACCCCAATCCCGCTTCCCAGAGGTACAATTCTCAGAAGATGGGTTGATTGTTAAACCCACAATGGGAATTGCCATTTTGAGAGCAGAACACAGGTCTCCTAACAGCACCCTTAACAAACTACAGCCCCATGCTTCTTTGTGGGGAAGCCATGACTATTTTAAGTGGCATCATAGTTCTCTCAAGTGCTTTTTTCCAAAAAAAAAATAAAAGAAAATGTTTGGGGTACTCTCATTTTGACTCAAGAAAATCACCATTTTATAGTTCAAACCGGGAAAAATAAATACAGTAAGTAAATGAACAAAAGTACAAAGATTCACAAAATGTTTGGGGGTATGCATACCCCTGCATCTCCCCAGGAAAAAAAAAAAGCACTGGTTCTCTCCATGTATGGTGTGAATGTAGCCATGGTCTCAACTGGAACTTCAGATGCAGTCACAAATGCCTTTCTACACTCAGTGTTAAATAGTATTGTAGGGCTGGGGAACCTCTGACAAGGGATTGGGGGGGTGGGTGAGCAGATGCAGCCTTCAGGTCATTCTATCTGCCCTCTGGGACTCACCCGCCAGACCACACCCATCTCAAATTTCAAATTAAAAGTTTGCTCTGGAGTTATGGGGTTGCAGTCAATGCTAGGTCTATGCAGAATAGACCCCTTGGAGTTAATGGGCATGGTTCAATTAGGGTCATTTATTTCAATGGGTCTACGTGGAGTAGAACTTAGCTAGATACAAGTATTATGGGAGGTGACTTATTATGAGAGCATGGGAGCATATGTGCTCTGTTCTGTGAGATTGCAGAGTTCTGCCCTAAAGGCCGTTCTTTTGAAATAAAGGGTGCCTGTCAACCTCAGCTGGAATGCCACTAAGATGCAGTGATTGTTAAGAGTGTGCTATTGACTGGAGGCTTAAATGGAACAGAAACACATCCAATATAAGTAAACTGTGCCGCTAAATCCATTACAGACTTGCAAATAAATCCTTAATGAATATCCTTTCATGAAAGCCCTTGTTTTTAATTATGTAAAGACTATCTTTTTAAAGGTGAAATTGATTGCTTGTTAGAAGAAGTGTTGTTCCTTTTGCCACCTGAGCTGAGATGGGGCAAAAAAGCCAGAATCTCGGAATTAGGGTAGCCGTGTGTCCACAGGGCAGTTTTGATGGTGTCCTCTATTCGAGGGCTGTCCAGTTCACATTGAGGGAGAGCAGGAGCCCTGAAGTTGCTCATCAACAGTTGGCTGAACAGGTAGAGAGGTCACCCGGTGCATTGTATTTTTATTTAAATCATTGTAACTATTATAATATGCACATATTATGCAAATTGATACCTTCCATTGTCCTCGTTCTTTTTGGCAATGCAAATCCGCTTTTTTTTTTTTTTTGGCAATGCAAAACTGGCCACCTTACCCAGAATTTCCATTCTGAATCATTATGGGTCTCATATAGCTATGACAGCATGGGCAGTGCTTGAGGACACAGGATGGGCAATTCTTTATTCAGAGAGAGACTGAGAGAGCCACACAGAGAGAGATGGAGAGGAAATCAAATAAGTTGAAAATGGAATAAGTAAACTTACATTCAGGCTAGCCTGTCCGTCATCTTAGATTTACTGAGATCAAAGGGATTTCTAAAATGAGGTGTGCCCAAGACTCTCGGGATGCTATACCATTTGGGTTAAAAGCCCTTAAACCTAGTTCCTGATATGGGAGAGCTATTTGGTCTAAAACATTCCCACACATGCTCAGAGGCACTACCATCTTCATAAGCACCACATATGACAATTAAAGAGAGGCTGGGTGACCTTCTGTCTGGGATCCTCCAGATGGATCCTGCATTGCAGATTCCACACCGAGTCCCTTCCAATTATATGAGCTCTATCCAATGTAGTATTAAGTTAAAGTCACTTAGTGGCACACACACATTGCTAGTAGTGAAATATTTTGAGCCAGCAGAACACTGTGGAGCAGGAGAGTGCACAAGCAATTTCCTGGTAACTTTGCTGCACAATAGATTGTGTCATCTGTTGTGTAAGGAGTTTCTGCTAGTGCTTTTCTTGGTGCTTTTCTTCTATATTAAAAGGCGCTGGTACTGCTTACCTACCCTTGAGTACCCCCAGAAAAAGCACTGCACCTGTATATACAGCTCCTTCTTTTCAATGGAACTGCTCTGCAGAAAACTTGGTCGAACACACCCATCGTTATTCCCTCTCATACACAGACCCTTGCTCTTTCATGTGCCGTGGACGCATCCAGCCCATGAGACAAGGGCAGGTTGGCTCAAGCAATTTTATTTTCCGCAGGAGACCAAGACAGATTGTGAGTTTGCCTTTGGCGTGTGCAACAATATTAGGAAAGGAAACGCTGAATCAATCTATTGAAGAAAAATTAATGTGCTCATTAAAAGACTTAATTATTAACATCATCCTCTAGTTATTTCCTTAGACATTAATTTCCGACGTTGGAGCCCTTGTTCCCGGCAAACTGACGAGGCTCTCCACAGGTGTTTGCTGTTTCGGGAATGTTTACAGCTTTCTAAACAGTGACTGCTGATCAAACAGGCTTGCTACATACCTAGCAGCTTTTTCACCGGTGCACACAGATGTGCTCTTCGGCATAACATTCTTGCCTCATGCGCTTGCACTTGCTAATGCTGCTGAACACCCAGCCTGCCTTCAAGCAGCCCCGACCTGCCTGCCTTCCTATTTGCAAGCAGTCCAAGGAGTGGCACTGCCTCTGTCCGCTTCCTCCACCTCCTTAATCTCAGATTTGCCCCTGTAGAACTGAGGAGAGGGAGGAGGCTAGAATCAGTTGCCTCTGCCTAACATTCGCTCTGGCTCCCCCTGCTGTTGGTCTCCCTGCCTACTGCCTTACCAGTCCCAATGGGCACCATCCACCACTGCTCACACTAGATTTCAGAGCACAGTTCCACCATCCCATATAAATGGACTTGGCTTCCTAAAACAAATATTGCCCTCTGCTTGAGTGCCCATCTAGAGCCCCGGAGCACAAGCACATACACCCTACTGCCCCGTTGCCTCAGTCAGCTACTTCTGTACTCTCTGCTTTGGGAAACAACAATCAATTAATGAAAAGAAAAGAAAAGAAAAGACTACAGACATGGCAGGTGCCCCTGGAACAGTGTCGGTTGGCTGGTGCCCTCTGGTGGATGGCAGGAAGGTAGATGGGTGGATGGCAGGAAGGTAGATGGAGCCAGAGCCAATGACAGGCATCATAGATATCTCTCTCTCTCTCTCTCTCTCTCTCTCTCTCTCTCTCTCTCTGTGTGTGTGTGTGTGTCTACTTCAGCAACCCACTGGGCAGGAAGAAATAGTGAATAGAAAAAGCAAGATGTTGAGAAGGGGTGGCAATGGAGGAAAGAGAGAGAGAAGGTGTGCAGAAAGGATGAAAGAAAATGCAGGACTCCACCCACTTTTGGCTCTGGCCCCACCCACCACTGGCAAACAGCCCCCCAAATTACCAATCAAGTGAGTCCGGCCCATTACGGGGGAAAGGGCTCCTTGCCCCTGCCATAAAGGTTTCCTTAGAATCAACCCCCACTGTGTTTAAGAAGGAGGCTTACTCCCAAGTCAGTGTACATGGGATTTCAGCATAAGTAGGATACACTAAGTAAATAGTAACTGAGGCTAGAGTGCCATCGTGTGCTGGATGAAGTAGCTGCAAGGTCTGGGTTCAGTTCCAGGTTTCAGCTTGCTCCTTGCTGGAGCAAATTCAGAGCACAGCCTGAACCCTGCCTTGTCTTGCATCCGTCAAGCCTGAAGCTTAAGAACATAAGAAGAGCCTGCTGGATCAGGCCAGTCA
This sequence comes from Lacerta agilis, assembly GCF_009819535.1. Taxonomy (NCBI): domain Eukaryota; kingdom Metazoa; phylum Chordata; class Lepidosauria; order Squamata; family Lacertidae; genus Lacerta; species Lacerta agilis. Next base: position 24,507,381 of record NC_046326.1, on the reverse strand, counting down.
CCCATCTAGTTCATCATCCTGCTCTCACAGTGGCCAACCAGATGCCTGTGTGAAACCTGCATGCAGGACGCAAGCAGTGGCAGATCTTGGGGTCTCAAATTTCAACGGCTCCCTGTGCAACACCAAAATCCAGTGTTTCTTCACCTCTCATGCTCCATTCTAAATCACAGTTTCAGTGCCCTCAGCAGCGCCCCTGAGGCTCCAGGGCCACTGTGGCCAAACCAGTCACATTTCCCTAAATGCGCTTCTGACTCAAGCACAAGAACACCTTGCCCTCCTGTGGTTTCCAGCAATCAGTATTCAGAAGCATTACTGCCTCCAACTGTTGAGGCAATGTGGCTAGTACCACTTTGCTTTGTCTTACACCCTGGTTGGGCCGTCTCTTGCCTTCCACATAGGGGAAGATCCAAGGGCCACATTGAGAGGCCCGGAGAGCTGTGTTTAACCAGCCCTGGCTTCAGGCTGTAACTGGGTTCCTGGCGGAGGAAAGATTTGAACTGAGGTTTTATTGATTTCCAGCTTAGTCCCTTAGACGCAATGCTATACCATCTCCCATGTAAAAAAAATAAAAAAATAAAATAAAATCGATATGAACAGTAACCAAGGAACTGTTGGCAGTCAAGTTACATCTCATCCACCTTCCAGAAACTGGATGCTGCTTTTAAAGTGGGTTGCTGTATCCTCCGCTCCCCGCCAAATCAATTTTGCCCTGTTATTAATGTGAGATGCTTCAATACCAACCTGCCCTGTGCTGCTAATCCTATAGGCACAAGTGGCTGTGTGCACCGGAGATGGCCTGCAGCAAAGGAAAGGGGCCGCTCATCTATTCCGTTGCCCAGGCTTATAATTTATAAACCCATCAGAGGCCATGCCAGGGCATTCAATAGCAAAACTGATCACCAAGTCATAAAGCTAGCTCATGGCACTTATACAAAAGCACAAACGAGGGAGTCAGATGGGGGTGGGCATGCATGCAGGGACTGGCATTGCTCTAAGGCAGGGGAAAGCACGTGCTAAGTTATTGGGAGGGGCATTGGGAGTGCTCTGCCATTCCTTTTATTTTATTTTATTTTATTTTATTTTATTTTATTTTATTTTATTTTATTTTATTTTATTTTGTAGTAGTACCCCACCCATCTGACTGGGTTGCCCAAGCCACTCTGGGCAGCTTCCAACATATATAAAAACATCAAAAAGCATGAAACATTAAAGACGTCCCTATACAGGACTGCCTTCAGGTGTCTTCTAAGGGTTGTAGAGTTACTTATCTGATGGAATGGTGTTCCACAGGGAGAATGCCACTACCGAGAAGGCCCTCTGCTTGGTTCCCTGTAACTTCATTTCTCACAGTGAGGGAACCGCCAAAAGGCCCTCAGGGGTGGGACCTCAGTGTTTGGGCTGAACGATGGGGGTGGAGACGCTCCTTCAGGATGGATACTGGAATCAGCAAGGGATACCCACATGACCTGAAAGTGTTGCTGTGTAATGCCAGGTCAATGATTAACAAAACCACTGCCATCCACGACTTGATTGTGGATGGAGGATTTGACCTGGCATGTGTAACAGAGACTTGGTTGGATGAAGCAGATGGGCCTGTCCTTGCCGCTGCTTGTCCACCAGGTTTCTCTTACGCACAGCAACCCAGGCCATCTGGGCGGGGAGGGGGGGTTGCAGTGATTTTTAGGAAGTCATTAGTTTGCACCAGGCGTCCTATTGGGAAGACCCAGTTTTCTGAGTGCATGTTCTGGAAGTTGGGCAATAGGGGCAGTACAGGATTCCTTTTGGTGTACCGACCTCCCCGCTGCACCAAGGATTCCCTGCCCGAGCTGCTTCAGGTCGTGGCGGATATGCTCCTGGAGACACCTAGTTTGGTTGTCTTAGGGGATTTTAACATCCATGCCGACATGACCTTACAAGGGGCCGCTCGGGACTTCGTGGAAAGCATGGCCTCCATGGGGCTGTCCCTGAATAAGTCTGGTCCAACTCATAGCCGCGGACATGCCTTAGACCTGGTGTTTACCTCTATGGATGTTGGTGATCTGACACTAAGTAAAAGTGAAACAAAAGAAGTGCCATGGTCAGATCACTTCCTGGTGCAACTGGACTTCTCTGCGACCCTTCCCCTCTGCAGGGAGGTGGGACCGATTCAGATGGTCCGCCCCCACTACTTAATGGATCCAATTGGCTTCCAGAGAGTGGTAGGGGATGCATTATCCCATGTTGATGGCCTTTCAGTTGATTCCCTGGTGGCCCGCTGGAATGCGGAGTTAACCAGGGCTATTGACTGTCTGGCTCCGAAGCGTCCTCTCCAATTGCATGGAGCCCGGACAGCTCCGTGGTTTTCCCCGGAGCTGAGGGCGATGAAACAGTCGCTGAGACGGCTAGAGCGCCGGTGGCGGAAAACTCATTCTGAATCAGACCGGACACGGGCTAGAGCTCAACTTCGAGCCTACCAAGTGGCAATGGCGACAGCGAAGAGGACCTTCTTCGCTGTTTCTATTGCATCTGCAGAAAACAGCAGCAGGAGACTCTTCCAGGTGGTTCGCAACCTAGCAGAACCACCTTTGTCACCGGGGTCTGGTAGGGACCCCAAGATCTCCTGCAATGCTTTTGCAAAGTTTTTTGCAGATAAAGTCGCTCAGATTCAGAAGGAGGTAGACTCCACCGTGGGAGCAGGGCCGGGGCGGGAGAGTGCTAGAGCCCTGTCTAGTCATGTTTCATGGGATCAATTCCAATCTGTTACCTCCGAGGATGTGGACAGGCTGCTTGGACGAGTGAAACCAACCACCTGTCTCCTAGATCCTTGCCCATCCTGGCTTATAAAAGCTAGCCGGGAAGGGCTGGGCGATGGGCTCTGCGCGGTGGTGAATGCTTCCCTCTGCGAGGGAATCTTTCCAGACCCGCTGAAAGAGGCGGTCATTAAACCGCTTCTTAAAAAAACATCTCTAGACCCGGCCAATATGACCAACTATCGCCCAGTCTCAAATTTACCATTCTTGGGCAAGGTGATTGAGCGGGTGGTTGCTGAACAACTCCAAGCACGCCTGGAAGATGCGGACCATTTGGATCCCTTCCAATCAGGATTCAGGCCTCATCATGGGACTGAAACTGCCTTGGTCGCGCTGGTTGATGATCTCCGGCGGGCTAGGGACAAAGGTGAGAGCTGTTTCCTGGTTCTGCTGGATCTCTCAGCGGCCTTTGACACCATCGACCATAACATCCTTCTGGACCGGCTAGAGGGGTTGGGAGCTGGGGGCACTGTTATACAGTGGTTCCGCTCTTTCCTCCTGGGCCGTGTTCAGAAAGTGGTGGTGGGGGATGAGTGTTCAGACCCCTGGGCTCTCACTTGTGGGGTGCCTCAGGGTTCTGTCCTCTCCCCCATGCTTTTTAATATCTATATGAAGCCGCTGGGAGAGATCATCAGGGGGTTTGGGTTGGGTGTTCATCAATATGCAGATGACACCCAGCTCTACCTCTCTTTTAAATCAGAACCAGTGAAGGCGGTGAAGGTCTTGTGTGAGTGCCTGGAGGCTGTTGGAGGATGGATGGCGGCTAACAGATTGAGGTTGAATCCTGACAAGACAGAAGTACTGTTTTTGGGGGACAGGAGGCGGGCGGGTGTGGGGGACTCCCTGGTCCTGAATGGGGTAACTGTGCCCCTGAAGGACCAGGTGCGCAGCCTGGGAGTCATTTTGGACTCACAGCTGTCCATGGAAGCGCAGGTTAATTCTGTGTCCAGGGCGGCTGTCTACCAGCTCCATCTGGTACGCAGGCTGAGACCCTACCTGCCCGCAGACTGTCTTGTCAGAGTGGTGCATGCTCTGGTTATCTCCCGCTTGGACTACTGCAATGCGCTCTACGTGGGGCTACCTTTGAAGGTGACCCGGAAACTGCAATTAATCCAGAATGCGGCAGCTAGACTGGTGACTGGGAGTGGCCGCCGGGACCACATAACACCGGTCCTGAGAGATCTGCATTGGCTCCCAGTACGTTTCCGAGCACAATTCAAAGTGTTGGTGTTGACCTTTAAAGCCCTAAACGGCCTCGGTCCTGTATACCTGAAGGAGCGTCTCCACCCCCATCATTCAGCCCGGACACTGAGATCCAGCGCCGAGGGCCTTCTGGCGGTTCCCTCACTGCGAGAAGCAAAACTACAGGGAACCAGGCAGAGGGCCTTCTCGGTAGTGGCGCCCGCCCTGTGGAACGCCCTCCCGTCAGAAGTCAAGGGAATAAACAACTACCTGACATTCAGAAAACACCTAAAGGCAGCCCTGTTTAGGGAAGTTTTTAATTTGTGACTCTGTATTGTATTTTGATATTTGTTGGAGGCCGCCCAGAGTGGCTGGGGAGACCCGGCCAGATGGGCGGGGTATAAATAATAAATTATTATTATTATTATTATTATATAGGACCAAGGCCATTTAGGGCTTGAAAGGTCAACACCAACACTTTGAATTGTGCTCAGAAATGTACTAGGAGCTGATGTTATTTTGTACCAGCAGCCACTTCCAGTTACCAGTGGTTTGGAATGTGCCAAACCACTTGCCTTGTACCCCTTAAGCTAGCCTGATGCCCTCAGGTGTGATGGAGGTCACTGTCTCATTGCTCGTGTTGATTTCCTTATCCAGTTTGCTTCTGTACGTGGAATGGGGGCACCATTTTGTCCTTCACCTTGGACAGCAAATTGTCTCAGGCCAGCCCTGCCTGTATGTCCTTGATCAGCAGGATAAAATGTGTTGCATACAGGCAGGGTGACTTAAGTGCTCACTGATCACTCCTCAGGAGTGGATAGCCTTAGGATCAGAGGGTGAATGTGGTCCTCCAGGTCTCTCTGCCTGGCCCTCAGAACTCTCCCCACACCACAAACACACCATTAACTGGCCCTCTTTATACCCCAAATATTCCCCCCCCCTGAATTTGTCCTTGAACTCTGATTATAACCTTTGCTCTCCTGGATGGAGGGTACAGAGGGTTGTGTGAAGAAATTAGTCTGAATTACCTCTTCCACTTTTGCCCCTGACCCACTTTTGCCTCTGACCCATGTGGCCCTCAGAACATTGTCCAGATAGGAAAGCTAGCCCTCAGGCTGAAAAACATCCCCCAACTTTGGTCCAGAATTACACACCATCTGACCTTCATCTCTCTTCACATCACTGGCTTTGTCACGAAAAACCAGTTGCAAGTTTGACTCATTTTAAGCCCAGAGGGTAGAATCTGGGATCAGCTGGTGAGGTATCAGCTCTCCATCCCATCATACAGAGATTTCTTTTATATTTACTTCCACACAGGAGTCGTCCCCACCCCCCACCCTACCCGCCATCTCTCTCCCTCCCTTTCTCTCTTCCCTATGCAGAGTTGTTTGACATAAAGACAGATTCCTCAGCTGATGTAAATGCAATCTCATCTCATCAAGGCCAGCAGAGCGACGTCAACTTATGCCAGCGGAAGATCAGGCTCTGTGGTCTCTAAGAAACTGTGAACTTGTCTAAACCAAGCTATTCCTTCCCCCATTTCCAACCTTCAGAAGATTGCAAAGGGGGGGGGAGGATGAATTATACACTAGAAATGTCAACTTCCAGGTAGAATGATGGCAGGGGCGGGGGCCAGAGGAGGAGAGGAAAGCATGAGTGTGTCTGCAGGAGCAAGTGAGTGTCTGTCACAGATGGAGGAAATATCCTTGCGGGACTAAATTGCATTCAACATAATAAACTATCATCTTGAAACGAGTGCGCCAATTGAGTTTTGATGTAAACACTAATATTTTCTCCACTCTGCTATTCTCTTCTGGGGAGATCTCATGTATATTTCACTATGTGTCCTACCTACGATTGCTCTCATATATCAAAAGGTTCGAGGACAAGGAGCCTGATTTTGAAAACATTATTCTTTTAAAGATTTATCCTCTCATCTGACCACCTCTGCAGTTGAGAGAGACAGAGAAACTTTCCATAAATTATTGTAATGTGCTACGTTAAAATATGTACAGGGTACACAGAGTCTCCTCACCCTTCAGTTTCTTCCTAGCAAACATACAAATGAGAGGGGCAGCAAAACAGTTCAAAATATTTGGAAACACCTCCCCCCCCAAAAAAAACACTAAAAAGGAAAGGGGAAAAACTCCTCTTCCCAGTGATTTTTTTTTGGGGGGGGGGTTAGTCCTTGCAAACTGATATCACGCTGAGCTGCTCTTATTCCCATTTGTCTGGACTTTCCCTTGGTGACCTCATCTGCATTATGACATCATCCCACTCAGCGAGCGATCCATTTTTGGATGGGATCCTCCACACGATGAGTCCCAGAAGCAAGGTTCTCACTCCCAACTATTTTAATTTGCCAAAAGCATTGCCATTGCACAATCAGTTTTGATGAGCTGTGCTGGATCAACCTGCTCACTTTGTGATCCGCGATTGGGCTGGAATCGCTTTACTGATGATGAAGAGCGAAACACTAGACTAGCCAATGATCTGTCTGTGAGATGGTTCACAGAGCTGGCCCAAAAACATTTTGCTTCCTAAGCTGAAGAACAAGGTAACCTATTTCCGTGTGCCATACACGAAAGCCAACCAGATGGTCAGTGGGATCCTATTTCAGCACTGGCAACAGGACAGCACCATCCACCCCAAATGAAGGCCACAAGCTAACCTAGGGGGTGCAGGACAGGCTGTGTGGCACACACAGGTCTGCCCTGCAATGCCCCACCCACTCTGCACCACCATCACCTGCTGCCTGGGATGGCTGGTTCACCTTGAACTCAACTGGATTTTTAGAAAGCTTGCCTTTTGACTTCCAGCTAAACAAACAAAAACAAAAACCCTAGAAAATATTCAGGTGAGTCCTATGAGAGTCTTTCTTCACCCGGCATAGCTGCTATATCTTCACCATCCTTTCCTCTACCTACACTCATGTGTCAGGCTGAAACTCTTGTCATTTTCCTCTCATATTTCCCCACGGATACACGTTCCTTCCTTGGAGATTGATATACACTGGTGCTCTATCAATTATGGCTAGGAATTGAGAAGGATTTCAGAAATGGGTTGGGGCAGATGAGCTGGGAAATCACCAAACCATTGGGGAAATGGCTGGCTAGCTGCATGAGATGGTATTCAAAGTGTAGGGGAACCATATGTGAATTAAGTGGCTGGATTGAGAGCCAGGATGGGGTGGAGCCTCCAGCTCCAATATAAACTCTTAGTCTTGGTTGCTTCACTGTTGAAGCAACAACTCCTTTACAGCTCATCTTTCCCGAGCCTGAGAAACAGGCAAATATATGCCACAGTAACTTGCACAGGATGTTGAACAATTAAGTCCTCCTTATGATATGTTTGGCTCAGCCATCCACACAACCAATAAGCACCCCCTTTTTCTCTGCTGAAACAAGGTAAACCGTATAATCTGTATAGCAGAAACAGAAGTTCTCAGTCATCTATAACACATTCCAATAAAAGACTATATTATAACCCTCTGTTATAGTTGTTCTTCAAATCTCTATCAGGCTTATACCAGCAATTAAATATTAACATCCTGTGAATGGGCACTGAAGATAAAATGCTAGCTCATTCATGTCACTGGCAAGGGAGAGAGCTGGTGGGGGGGGGAAGGTGGGGGGAAAGAAAGGTGAAACTGTTTCATCCATAATTGCAGGCAATAGGGATATGCTTCAAATAGCCCTAATTTTCTGCTTTGGGAATTTTAAAAGCACAGAGAGTGTTTGTACTTTTGGCTGATGCTATACGAGAGACACATAATTGGATATATTATTTGAGGAACACAATTGACCTATAATACCCAATCACAGCCAATGGTTGAAAATGAATCTTTCCAGGTGCATGAAATGGCAAACAGTGTAAAGCATGGTGCCTTCCATTACAACCCTATGCCAACCTACTTGGAAGTAAATCACTCTTAATCACGTTAAAGGTAGAGGGTATGTAGGACTACAAGCTTTAAGATCCGGCCACATATTTCCATGTTAGTTCTCTAGAGGCAAATTATCTCCATCAGAGATTTCACCCCAAGGAGCCCTATTCAGCCATTCCTTGCTCTCATGCTGGTAAACAGAGGAGCAGGGGATGTGAGCATGTCCACCAGTCCTGCACCCTAACTTCTGTGAAAATATCATGATGGTCTGTTGTGATGGATTCTTTGCCGGAAGAAATATCAACAACCTCAGATATGCTGATGACACAACCTTGATGGCAGAAAGTGAGGAGGAATTAAAGAACCTTTTAATGAGGGTGAAAGAGGAGAGTGCAAAATATGGTCTGAAGCTCAACATCCAAAAAACCTAAGATCATGGCCACTGGTCCCTTCACCTCCTGGCAAATAGAAGGGGAAGAAATGGAGGCAGTGAGAGATTTTACTTTCTTGGGCTCCATGATCACTGCAGATGGTGACAGCAGTCACGAAATTAAAAGACGCCTGCTTCTTGGGAGGAAAGCAATGACAATCCTAGACAGCATCTTAAAAAGCAGAGGCATCACCTTGTCGACAAAGGTCCGTATAGTTCAAGCTATGGTTTTCCCAGTAGTAATGTTCGGAAGTGAGAGCTGGACCATAAAGAAGACTGGTCGCTGAAGAATTGATGCTTTTGAATTACGGTGCTGGAGGAGACTCTTGAGAGTCCCATGGACTGCAAAAAGATCAAACTTATTCATCCTTAAAGAAATCAGCCCTGAGTGCTCACTGGAAGGACAGATCCTGAAGTTGAGGCTCCAGTACTTTGGCCACCTCATGAGAAGAGAAGACTCCCTAGAAAAAACCCTAATGTTGGGAAAGATGGAGGGCACAAGGAGAAGGGGATGACAGAGGATGAGATGGTTGGACAGTGTTCTCGAAGCGACTAGAGTGAGTTTGGCCAAACTGCGGGAGGCAGTGAAAGATAGGCATGCCTGGCGTGCTCTGGTCCATGGGGTCATAAAGAGTTGGACATGACTGAACGACTGAACAACAACAGATGGAGCCAAAGCCAATGATAAGCAGAGTCAATTTATATCAGTTTTGTCCCCTTCCTGATGGGTTTTACAAGGGGCAAAACTGAGACTAAGGAGAAGAAAGGTGGAAGAGGAGGAGGAGGAGTTTGGATTTGATATCCCGCTTTATCACTATTCTAAGGAGTCTCAGGGACGTGGGTGGCACTGTGGTGTAAACCACTGAGCCTTGGGCTTGCTGATCAGAAGGTCAGCGGTTCGAATCCCCACAACGGTGTGAGCTCCCGTTGCGCAGTCCCAGCTCCTGCCAACCTAGCAGTTCTAAAACACCCCAAAGTGCAAGTAGATAAATAGGTACCGCTCCGGCAGGAAGGTAAACGGTGTTTCCTTGGGCTGCTCTGGTTTTGCCAGAAGCGGCCTAGTCATACTGCTCACATGACCTGGAAAAACTGTCTGTGGACAAACGTCAGCTCCCTCGGCCACTAAAACAAGATGAGTGCTGCATGCTGCAACCCCAGAGTCGTTTGTGACTGGACTTAACTGTCAGGGGTCCTTTACCTTTTTTAAAGGAGTCTCAAAGCAGCTAACAATCTCCTTTCACTTCCTCCCCTACAACAAACACTCTGTGAGGTGAGTGAGGCTGAGAGACTTCAGAAAAGTGTGACTAGCCCAAGGTCACCCAGCAGCTGCATGTTCAGGAGCGGGGACGCGAACCCAGTTCACCAGATTGCAAGTCTACCACAAGTCATGGAGCCCACTGGGTGATGCTGAGCCTAATCTACCTCACAGGGTTGTTGTGGGGGTAAAATGGGGAGAGGGGGAATCATGGACACCAGCTTGAGCTGCCTGTAAGAAAAGAAAAGGAAAAAAGAGTTCAAATGTAAAACTAAATAAATTACAACCTGGGCACTAGGTGAGCTTCTCAGGATGACATTCGTCAACAGGGTAATGGGAACTCCCCACCCCCACCCCCCAAAAAACAACAACCAAGAGAGTGCAATGTAAATATTTCAATTACATATATTCATTGTGAGGTCAGAATTGAACAATCCTGCACAAGGAAGGTAGTGTATCTCCTTCAGGGCAGGGTGGAATTGTCTCCCACACAGAGAGAAGCAAGCAAGCCTCAAACAACACTTGCACAGTGACATCAGTTCAGAATAAACCTCTGAAACTAGACAGTGAAATATCTCAGATTGATTTGGAGGAGTCCAGTCATGGAGTTCTGACAGCACCACCTAGTGGAAATGTGGCAGTATCACATGCTTCCCTTTCCCCGGACTTGTTGCTCTGAATTTTCATAGAAGAAACAGGACTCCCGATTCAATTTCTTGATTCAGTCTGCCATTCCTTATTTATCTGCAGCACAGTTCCTCCTGACTCTACAAGCAAAAGACAGCTCTCTTGCTTTTTTAAAAAAGGCCAGAATGAACTTTTGAAAATTATCTGCTGTGACCTTTTAAATGAGACAACCTCACATGAAACTTCATTACCTCAAAAGCGAACATACAGTCTACATTCTGGAGGCTGCTCTGAAATCAATGAGAGCGACTCTGGCACCTTTGGGCAGTCTTTTTTATTGCACATTCATGATGATTGGTGCTCATGATATTATTGGTGTGTTCATTATATGTGATCCTGCTTTCAGTACAGTTTGCTCCTGCAAAAGTTTTGGGGCATTTAGAAATACCACGAATTTCTAGAGAAGCAGCCATGTTAGCTTTTTGCAGCAAAAACAGCAGAGCCTTGTGACATCTTAAGGACTAGACTAACAAATTTATTGTGGCACAAGTAGATTTAGTTCCATGTCTTCAGTTTTATCCCAAGTTGCAGGAATATAGTTGAGTATGTGAGTGGTGGTGGGCATTGCAAAAAGTGAGGTTAGTGGGAAATGACATGCAGGGAAGACTTACATTGATCATTATGTGTTTGACAGTAAAAATAATCATAAAGCACACTGTTGATGGATGATGCATATCATGGATATTCATTACCATTGCAAAACCAGCAACCAGAGAAAACCAGGGGGTGGCAGCATTTGCAGCTCAGTGGTAGAGCATCTGCTTTGCAGGCAGAAGATCCAAGGATCAGCATGTGCAGGTAGACCTGGGAGAGAACAGTGTCTGGAGCCTTCGCATGCTGCTGCCAGTCGCTGTAAGCAATACTGAGCTAGATGGACCAACGGTCTGATTTAGGGAGCTTCCTGAGTTCCTATATATTCCTGCTTTTGCACTGTAAATAAGTGTCTTGGAACTAGTGAAGCACTGATAATATTTTAGCTGCTTTCATTATTATGAGCCTGATTCACTTTTTGTTTGGGGGAGGTTGGAGGAATCTAGAAAACCCGCACTGACAATTCTAGGGCATGTGTGGCAAACCATTTGCCTTACAGAAGTTGTTTAACAACAGCTCCCATCATCCACAGTCATTGGCCATGCTTGTTGGGGCTGATGCGAGTTGCAGTTCAGCAAACATCTGGAGGGCCAGTGGTTCCCCATGCCTGTTCTAGGATGAAAGGGACTGCAAAATGGGGCACTGAGCCAGTGTGGTGTAGTGGTTAAGAGCAGTAGAGTCGTAATCGTCCCCGCTACTCCACACGCAGCTGCTGGGTGACCTTGGGCTAGTCACACTTCTTTGAAGTCTCTCAGCCTCACTCACCTCACAGAGTGTTTGTTGTGGGGGAGGAAGGGAAATGAGATTGTTAGCCGCTTTGAGACTCCTTAGGGTAGTGATAAAGCGGAATATTAAATCCAAACTCTTCTTCTTCTTCTTCCTCCTCCTCCTCCTCCATATTTTTGTTTCCTTTTTGCTTTGTATTGTGCTCTCTTGTCTACTCCATGCAAATGAAATCCTTCCATCCACTTTGATAGAGAATAATGAGTTGGACCTGCATGGAATATTCTGCATTGATCCTGGGGATATTTGAAGGCAGAAAAGAAAAGGACAGGGCTTGTGCTGTTGTTGTTTCTCTAGCTGTCCTCCTTCTGACTTGGAAACAGGTGCTATAATATGTGCAGAGGTGAAAGAGGCGATTAATTCTTTGGAGAGCTCAGTGACAATAATTACCATCAGCAGAAAGCTCTTCTTTCCAAAACCTAATTTGACTTTCCACTTAGAGGGATAGAGAAACAGAAGAAGCTTGAATAACCCTTGTGGTGTTTGAAAAACCACAGCACCAAGCGATTGCCAAGAGAATACAGGCCATCTTCTATTGCAACCTGAACCCAATGCCCCCTAAACAGCAATAGAGCGTCTAATGCAGAGCTGCTTAGCTGGCGTCCTCATTGTGTTATCAACAATAGATACATCCTCAAATAAATATGCAAAGCTGCAGCCAATTTGCATTGACATTTTAGGGGAGGGGAAAGAGGGAGAGAATGGCTGAGAATGAATAAAGTCCGTTATAGCGCAGAGTAATTTAGGATATTACCGCCAGCATCTGAATTACAAATCTACCTCTCATTACTGGCATGTTAACGGGGAAAGGCAGCTTCTCAGCAACATGCAAGGCAGAGTTTATTAGCATGAATTTGCATAATAATTATCTCTGCAGCAAGCAAAGGCTGTTGTGCCTTTCAGAAGCCAACTTTCAATGTCAAGTTGTGGCATCTTTCTGATTGTTCTCTCCCCCCCCAAAAAAAAATCCACCATCTCTCCCATTTACTATTACACTTAAAGCACTGAAAAGTCCAAGGTGCAGATCCAGCTGAAAAAGAATTCCAAGGTGCTGAGAAGTTTAGGTAATTTTGTCCAATTGAAGTAAATTAAAGCACTCCAAATCCACACCAGGCCCCTGCAGACTAGTGTATTGTGGCTGTATTCTGCAATATGTTTCTGGTTGCATTCACATGACAGTTTATTCTATTTGATGTGATGAGTGCTTTGTAAAGGTAAGGTAAAGATAAAGGACCCCTGGATGGTTAAACCCAGTCAAAGGCAACTATGGGGTTGCGGTGCTCATCTCGCTTTCAGGTTGAGGGAGCCAGCTTTTGTCCACAGACATCTTTCTGGATCATGTGGCTAGCAGGACTAAACCGCTTCTGGCGCAATGGAACACTGTGACGGAAGCCAGCGCACACGGAAATGCTGTTTACCTCCCCGCTACAGGGGTACCTATTTATCTACTTGCACTGGCATGCTTTTGAACTGCTAGGTTGACAGGACCTGAGACAAAGCAACGGGAGCTCACACCATCGCGGGGATTCAAACTTCCGACCTTCCGATCGGCAAGCCCAAGAGGCTCAGTGGTTTAGACCACAGCACCACCCGTGTCCCTGTGTAAAATCCAGGTGACCCCAGTGCACCTGGAGCTAATCTTCCTTTCCAGCTCCCCTTGAGTCTCCAAGATGCAGCCAGGTTAAGTCTGGAGCTTTGATTGCAGGCTGCTAACTTTTGAAACCATGAAAATCCAACAAAGTAAAAGTTATGTAAGGGATGCGCAGACTTCTTCTGGGTTCAAACATGCCTCTGACCCAGTTCTAGGAGCAGTACCATCATCATTAGGGCAGAATTGGATCTGTCAGTCCTGATTTCTCTCAAATTCCCCCTTTTCCAGTCTGAAATTCAGTTCACCACATTGCTGCAGCAATTTCATTAAAAAAAACTCATGAAAATTCATCCACTTAAAGAACACATTTTTTTGTATGCAGTTTTGACCAATATACACATTTTTGCAAGCAATTCCCTCACATATAATCTATTTCTGTAAGTTATTTCCATAACTTCCACAGAGGACTGCATCCCAAAACTTAGAGAAGTTTAATTTTCAAAGGACAGCTGTCTTTCAGTATGCATATTGGATCAAGAAGTGCAAATTAGGCAGCTTCTCATTGAAATGCAAAAAATAAAAGAATCGGGTATGACTCAACGCCCTATCAAAATTTCTGCTAGGAGTGGCAGTGGATACAGTGACAGGAAAAGGAGGCTGCTACAAGCATACTCAGCTAGGGTGTCATTCCAGATAAAAACACTATAAATTATAGCCAGAGTGTTTTCTCGTCTCACATCGAGAGGCTGTTAGTGGCGAACTTGGGCCTGTTGGTGTGAAGTGTTGATTGTTACAAGTGCAAACCCTGTTTGTTTGCTCAGCTTGTACACCAAGCACATCACTCAGCTGGCAAATTGTGAAGCCCTGAGGTTGACCTGAAAAACAACAGAAAGCAATAGGAAGAGGGAAAACAGGAACACAGAGAAACCTGCTCAGCCAAACAGAGTTCCGTTGCAAGGCCCATGGCCTGGCTAGTTGGCTCCATGTCATTTCAGATTTCAGTTGCAAAGTGCCAGGCTTTGATGTTGACTCTCATGCAGATAGGGTAGGAGTCAGCCCTGGGTTCTTTTGGAGGGCGGTCCCTTACAGAGAACGGGCTTCTGCCCCATTAACCCGAGACTAACCTTAGCCTGCTTCCATGTGCTTGTCTTCTTACTTCGAGGTAAGAGGATGGTACTGCTTGCCAGTGACCTCCTCCTTAGTCTCAGTGTTGTCCTTCTAGAACGCAATAGGCAGGAGGGTGGAGGTAAATTAGAATTTGTTGGATCTGCCTTTCACTGGCTCTGGTGCTGCAGCCGACCCAGCCATTAGGCAGGGTGAGGCTGTTGCTTTAGGTGGCAGAAGATCCCCAGGCAGCACATCCATGTGTGTTCCACCACTTACGCCAGCAGTGAAGCACTACCGCCATTGGAGCCAATTTTGGGGAAGACTGCATCCATTTTGCATGAGAACTTACCGAAAAAATTGACTCTGGTGGTGGTGCTGCTTCTCTACCAGCAGCTGGTGTGGCAGGGCGTGTGCTGGCCACAAAGCAGGCCATGGCGGCAGGAGCTGGTGGGGAGCGGTGGGAGCGGCAGGAACAAGCAGCATTTCCTGTTTTGCTTCAAGTGCCACCAAATGTTGGTGCCACCAAATGTTGGGCTCCTTGTCTTCTGCCCTACCAGTCCCAAAGTTCAAAAGCTACTGTGCTTCCATGCAACAGTAACATCAAAACATCCAACTCGATGGTGTGCCAACAAGAGATGCTGAGAACTTGAACCTTGGGCATCTACTACCTATCAGACTAATCCTTATTCTTTCATGGAGGTGGAGTCATCAAAGGGCATGAGGGCTACATACTATCTCCATTGTTGGAAGCAATATGTCTCTGATTAGCAGTTTCTGGGAATCACAAGTGGGGAGAATGCTTTGAATTAGGACCGCAAACTAATTGCATACCCTCCAAGGGTCCCTATTTTCCAGGGACATCCTTGGTTTAGAGAAGCCGTCCCGGTTTCTGATTTGATCCTGGAATGTCCCGCTTTTCCTTAGGACATCTGGAAAAATGTTGGAGGGTATGGAATTGGCAGCCAGTACAGTTGGACTAGGATCGGTGTAATATACTCAAACCGTATTGCCCCGTTGAGCAACCGGGCTACTGCATTCTGCACTAGCTGAATTTACCAAGCTGTCTTCAGAGGCAGCCCTATGCATGTTTAGAAATAATGGATATTGTTTAAAGAGAAATAAAATGCAATGGTACCTCGGATTTCAAACAACTTGGTTCACAAACAACTTGGAACCCGAACACTGCAAAAGTAGGTGTTCCGGTTTTCGAACTTTTTTCGGAAGCCGAACGTGCTCCATTTTGAGCCCCCCCCCGTGTTTCCTGTTGTATTGCTAATTTGTGCCCCCCCATTGCAATTCAAGCCTTCCACTTCTGAATGCAGTGTTCTGAGGTGATATTTGGAGCTTTTATTTGGTGCTTTTGTTTTTTGCTATTTATTTTGCATTTTTTGTTTTGAGGCCTTTTCAGTTAATTTGTTTTTGTGACTGTGTGGATTCCAGTTCAGCTACTGACTGTTTGACTGTGTGACTGTGGAAATGGATAAAAGCCCCCCCCCCATCCAAACAATGACTATCATCAGTGCAGGAAAGGGGGAGGGAATTAATTTTTATCATCTACAATACTGTTTTATTTATTTTATAGTACTGTACATTGTTTATTGTGTTCATTTTATGGATCAATGGTCTCATAAGTTAGTAAAATTCATGTTAAATTGCTTTTTTAGGGGTTGTTTTTAAAAGTCTGGAACGGATTAATCCGTTTTGCATTATTTTATATGGGAAAGTGTGCCTTGGTTTTGGAATGCTTTGGTTTTGGAACAGACTTTCAGTACGGATTTAGTTTGAGAACCAAGGTACCACTGTACATCTCAACACAGTAACTGATGTATCTTAAATTACAATGTTCCCTGTTCTACAAAAGACAAACAAGAAAGCTAAAAAAAATGGACAGAAAAATATATATAAGGAAACTATCACTGTCCATAATATCCACAGAAAATGCAATTCAATTTATTTCAAAATAATGAAAATACATAATAAAATAACACGAAGATCAAGTTATGTTGCTATTGTCAAAAATACTGAGATTCAAATCTTACCCTCAATATACAGTAGTTTTGCAATGCATGTGCCACCCCTAAAGAAACCACAAGGGGGCGCTGTGTACCTTCTAAAGCTACACATTGCTCCATATTGCTCTGTCTTCAAAAAAACAACAACCAAAAAACAGGTTCTCAACTAATTTTCTGAATCATATGAATAGAATAGACAAGAAGACCAATAAATCCAGCAAACTTGACTGCCACTATGATTAAACCACATGATCCAGGCCATGGCTTGTCACCAGCAGAGAACAGAAGAGAACAAGGGTGGAGTTGCAATGAATCTCTGTGCTTTAATTTTATTCCTAAAGTGAACTGAAAATAGTCATGGCTACAAATAAGTGTCCTGAATAAAGCAACAGGTTTTCAGCATTGTTGGAGATCGGGGAGGGTGTGTGTGTCAGATGTAAGCCTCTTGTTGCAAAGAATGGGGAGGAAGGAACAAGGAGATATGATGGGAACAACAGCCTTGTCACCAAATGGAGGCTGGTTTATTGGGGCAAACTGGGTACTGCCCCACCAGCCACAGTCTGCTCTCTGCCAGTCCCACCTAGCTTCCTTCTTATGTGCAAGCAACCAAGGTGGTTCTGACTGTTGTTAGCTCTGGCGCCACCTGCTGTTGGGCTCCAAACCTTCCAACCTACCAGTCCCAAGCTGTACCGGCTACCATTGCTGACACCAATGGTAGGAGACGAACATGGCTGGCACTCAGATGAGGAGCAAAGAAAAGAAAAACCACCAAAAGAGCATGGTGTTCAAACTTCAAACAGACCCAAACTGAGTTTTGAAAGGAGGAGGACTCCTCACTGCGTGTGGCTGGTAGTAAGGCCACCTCCACAGAACCATCTGCAGGTTTTAACACTGGCCTGAAATTACCACCCACCTGTTCACACACACGAATACATACACAACCCTTCAGCACTTTCAATTTAGCATTTGTTTAGAGGTCCTTTAAGTGGAGGCAAAATGTGTTTTTTTGCACAGGGACCTTTTATCTGACAGTGGTACATTTTCAATCCCTAATCTGGTTATGCTCTGCCTGTGGGAGACAGAACCAATCCATGGTGGGTAGTTTTTAACTCAAGTCCCATTGCCAACTTTGGTAGGTTCATGAGCAACCACTGTTCCCTGAACAGGGATAGCATTGTCACACAGCAGTCCCTGTATTGATCACCTGACGTTTACAGAACTGTCATGTGCTGTATTGGGGACTATCCTGGTTCAGAAGTGAACCACACTAGGATCTTCAGACAAAGGGTGGTATACAAATTTAATAAGCAATAATATATATAAAAATAAGTGGCACGTAGTGCAGAACACAGCTGCTAGGGTGCTCAGTGGGACACCGAGCTTTGTACATATTACCCCAGTGTTGAAAAAAAAATTGCACTGGCTTCCTATCGCCTACTGAGGCAGGTTCAAGGTTCTACTGTTGACGTCTAAAGCCCTAAACATACGCACACTGCATAGTTAAACTGCAATTGCCCTACCTCAACCAAAGAAGAGATGGCCACCAACTTTGATGGCTTTAAATGTTTATTAGATGAATTTATGGAGGATAAGGCTATCACTAGCCAATGCGGCTATGTTCCACCTCCACTGACAAAAGGAAGAAACTCCTCTTATGATGTTCTTACATTCTTAACAACTAGGGACTAGGGTACCTAGCAGACTGCCTTCCCCAGTACAGACCAAGATGAGTCTTCAGATCTTCCAAGGAATCCCTACTGGTCATTGCATGGATTAGCGGGATTACCACTTCTTGACAACACAGAAGTGGGACTCCTAGGTATACCACCCCTCCTTTGGAATGCTTCCTTTGGTTACTTCAGATGCAGTAACCAGCTTTAAACACTTCTCATAGACCTTCATATTCCTTTCCTGGACCCCTGAGTCCTGTTTGTGAGCCATTTTTTTTTTTGTACTGTCCTCTTTTGTCTATGATATATACTTTTGCACTGTTTTCATTTAACTTTTTAAAAGAAGTTTTATTTGATTGTTGTTGCATTTTTATACAAATGATATATTGGGTTGTATCCATTTGAGATCTGCTCAGAGTAGATCTATTGAAAGTAATTAACCTAAGTTAGTCATTGTTGTGAACTTCAATGGGTCTACGCTGAGTAGGACTAGAACTAAATACAACCCTTGGGATTTATTTTCTTATACAAAAGTGGTACGTATATTTTATAAATGCATAAATCTGGTGTAGCTTCAGATTTTGTGTTTTTAAAAATGTGCACATAACTAAAGTATATACTGTAAGTAGAGTACCTGTCTGCATCTGCAAACATGTATCCCATAGAGGTGAGGCTCATCAGCACACCAGGATTAAGTGAGAGATCTATGAGGAGCAGCAAATCCAGCTTTGGGTGTGTGAAATGGCCTTAGAAATGAATGCCAGCATTGATTGTCCTTGAGCCTTTGACCCTTTGCATAATCAAAGTAGAAGCCTGAACTGAAAGATTCCGCAAGTCATCACACCAATTATCACATCCCCAGCCAGGCGTGTCAGTGCAGGAGAGGCTGTCTTACACCTGCAGGATTTCTGTTGGTAACATGTTCTCCCCACAAAGCAATCAGTCAAACATTGAAAGCTATTTGCAAGCTGTGTCTGTAGCGAAGCAGCACCCAAGCTTCTGAAAGCATTTGGGTGGAGAGATATTCCCCTTCTCCAGCTTGGTAGAGGAAGGTGTGTGCATGTGTGTGTGTGTCTTGCGAAAACTTGACCTAACAGTTATTTCATCCTTTGAAATTTTCTTAAAGTTTGATGTGCAATAGAGTGCCTAAGGTTACTCCTGTCTGATGTAGCTGTTTTTGATGAAAGCCTGAGTAGGGATGCAGTGGTGTCCTTTCCTTTGGAGAAGGATAGCACAGTGATTGAGCACCTGCCTTGCAAGCAGAAGGTCCTACATTCAATCCCTGGGGTTTCCAGGTAGGGTTGGGGGAGACGCCTGCCTGAAATCATGGAGAGCTGCTGCCAGTCACTGTCCAATGGTCTGTTTTAAAATCTTAGAGTTGTAGAGTTGGAAGGGACCCAAGGGTCATCTGGTCCAACCCCCTGCGATGCAGGAATCTCAGCTAAGGTATCCCTGACAGATGGCCAACCTCTGCTTAGAATCCTCCAGGGAAGAAGAGTCTACTACCTCCCAAGGGAGTCCATTCCACTGTCAAACAGCTCTTAGTGTCAGAAAGTTTTTTCTGATGCTTAGTCAGAATCTCCTTTCCTGTAACTTAAAGCCATTGGTTCAGGTCATACCCTCCAGAACAGGAGAAAACAAACTTGCTCCATCTTCCCTCCGGCAACCTTTTTGATATTTGAAGATGGCTATCATATCTCCTCTCGGTCTCCTCTTATCCAGGCTAAACATACCCAGCTCCTTCAACCATTCCTCATAAGGCTTGGTTTCCAGACCCTTGATCATGTTGGTCACCCTCCTCTGCACACGTTTCAGCTTGTCAATATCCTTCTTAAATTGTGGTGCCCAGAACTGGACACAGTATTCCAGTTGGGGTAGATGTTGTTTTCTCTCCATGTGCTCAGTGTGGTGTGCATGGTTCTCCCCCATCTCATTTCAACCCAACAACCCTGTGAAGTAGATTAAGGCTGAGAGGCAGTCCAAGGTCAACAAGTGAACTTCATGGCCAAGTGGGGATTTGAACCCTGGTCTCCCAGGTCCCAGTCCAACACTCAGACCACTGGCTTTCATGTGTTAATTATCTGCCATTCACTCCAGGGCCCTAACTACTTTAGATTCAACATTAAACATAGTTTAAAACACATTGCAATCACAATAATAGGATGGGTCCTAAAAATATGCAACTTGAATGTCAAAGACGAGGGTAAAGAAGTAGACCTTCCACATTCAACTAAAACTGTACAGTGAAGTATCTTAGAAACATAGAGTTGGAAGGGACCCAAGGGTTGTCTAGTCCAACTCCCTGCAATGCAGGAATCTTAGCTAAAGCATCCATGACACATAACATAGGAGCCATTACAGAAAATGCCCTGTCTCAGACCACTATTACCCTTAAGGTTCTGAGGGTGATGGAACTACCTGGAGGGACTCTAAAAAGCTGATCTTAACACTCAAAAGGGAAGGAAGCCATATTTCCATTATTTATGCAGTATAACATTATCCTGGTTGGTTTTATTACATCTGTTTTATTTTGCACCCTGCCCTGAGATTTCTTAGCAAGGAAGGGCAAGATAGAAATGTTGACAATAAATTAACTATGTATTACAGTATGAATTTTCATACTTTTTTTTTTCAAAGATCAATGCACAAATTTGATAGAAGGGAATGACTAATGAACACACGCAACACTGAGATAGAAGAGAAACAGACCAATCTATTCTTTTCCTATCCAAAACTGCTTAGTTTCAGTGATGCTTCTGCATCATGAGTTGTCAGAAGATGCCCTGAAACCATTTCAGATTATGGAGCTAGTATTTGAACTCGGGAATCCTGGGTACAAAACTGATGCTCCATTTGAAAGACTTTGCTTGCTCTCCACAGGTATAATGCATGCACTGTTAGACTTGCATCCCTTCCACAGAGGAGTGCCAGGTAAGTAAGCAAACAGCTAAACTCCCTACTGCTTATTGTTGGCTGAACAAGGCTTTGATCGTCTACAATAATAAAAATCACAGTCATTTTGGTCCATTATACGTGACTTACCATCTCCCTCCCCCTCCCTCTGCATTCATAAAGTCCACATTCTGAAGACTAAACTTTGGTTGACAAAGTCTCTTTTCATATGGAAAAGGGTCTCGTTAAGGCAAAAAAAAAAAGGAGAATAAAAAGCTGACTTACATTTGACAATTTGTCACGCTGTAAGAGATATTGTGTGCAGGGTTTGAGGGCAGAGGGTAGGGCAAGAAGGTGCATAAAAGTTTTTTTTGGAGGGGGAGATAAAAATCACATAAAGGAGAGAGAGAGAAAATCTGTATGCGGAGGAAGAAAAGCTTTTTTATTATTATTATTCAAACAAAGGAAGTCATTTTAGAGCAGGCAACGCTTTCTTTTCAAGGCAGCATTGCGAGCGTTGTGTTTCCTTTTCAAGATTACAGATGTTGTTGTGTTAAAAGTGAATTTCATTTCATCACAATAATGGCTTTCCCCTACTCATCACCACCTTTCAGCCGTCATCAGAATGCTTGGCTCCTCTTCCGAGCAGGAATGGGATGTTCCCTTCAAATCAAAATGGGGGGGAGGCTCGGAGCAGGAGAGTGTCACCTACAGAAGGGTAATTTCAAATTTCTCTTCTCTCCTTCCACCCTACACACCCTCCCTGCACTGTTAAATTACTTCCAGCTTATTTGTCTGGCTAGAGGTTAATGAAACACTAATGATGTTAATGAGCCATGTGCAACCACAAGCCTTCTACCCCCCTTTTTTTCAAGAAAGAGATATAATAGCTGTTTTCCTTCCCTTTTAATCTTTTTTGTCATTTGGGAATTACAGGCCGAAGCAATTAACGACGCACACAGCTCTCCTCTTCCCTTTCAGTCACAGCCCAGTGAGGCAAAGAGGAGAAGGCTATTAAGCTTGCTTTGAATGTTTACAGGTGAGAGCCTGTTCACCAGCCAATGCAACATGCGGTTCTGGCCAGAAGGCACAAGCAGTAGCTGATGGGGGAAGGCGGCGGTGAAAGGAGCCATCTGCCAATGAAGGCTGCTGGTGGCAACTTGGTGGGGAGGAGCTGACCAAGGTGCTGAAGAGTCACTCGCTGATAAGTAGAGGAGATGGAAAGAGGCAACGAAGGACAGTGATAAGCAACCTTAAGTAGGCAAACCGAATGAGAGAGTGAGACGGGCAGCTACTTGGCTCCTGATGGCTGCCACAGCCAGAAGGTACAGAGGTAGACAGGGCATTTGGACAGCTTAATTGACAAGTTATGAATGCCATGCACACAAGAAACCAGATCCTGCAGGACCTTACCTATCCTAACCAGACTTAAGCCTTGTTAAACCTTAATGAGGCTTCTGCCATAGGTATGCCTCCAAGTAAAGATGTCACCCAATGTCAGGTGAAACATAACTATAGGCAAAGATGCAAGGTCTTGGAGAAGAAGCCACAACAGAAAAGAGAGAGACAGCAACAGACAGACAAACCTACAGGCAGGCAAACACACACACACACACACACACACACACACGGTGGATGCCATGAAAATGGGGGTAGTATTGGGTGCATTTTTGAAAAGACTGTTTTGGGGTGCTCTCATGTATCCCAGGTGGCTGGGAAATTGTTTATCCCCCCCCCTTTTCTTTTTAAACTTTTGTTATCACTTACCACAGAGGTGATTGAGATCTTTATCATGGCCAGTGAAATTATATCAAGAGGTTGAGGGTGGTGGTGAGTTTTTTTTTAGTAAAATATTGAAGACTCCAATGTGTGGTCTTATCCACTTTGAGTTCAGTTGGACTGGATCCAGGAAATGTGTTTCCTTCAGATTTTTTGGGACCACATCAGAATTTAAGCAGGTATATTCTTGTAAAAGGATAATATGCAAGTCCTTGCTTCACAATTTCCATGACTTTTGTAGTATATTTCAAAAGATGCTTCCATCCAAATTCCAAATACAGTCTTGAGCTCAGGAATGATTAAGAGTTGGCAATTGATTTTCACCTGAAGCAACATTTTAAGTAAATCTGTGGGTTCTTCACTCAGTGAAACAGCCAAAGGATTCTAAGACAAGCTAAAATAATTTCTTGGGGGATTTCTGCATATCCTAGGCTGTCACTTTGCTTTCTCCAAAAATGAACTCATAAGTGCAAAAATATGTAAGGAATCTGGGGAGAAGCCAAGTAAGCTCCAATAAGGCCGACATCTTTTGATATTTTTTCCATAAATTGACACCAGATATCCCCTATGGAATATTTAGAATAAATTTTGTAGTTTTTTTACGCCTGAGCAAAAAGTTCTATGAAATTTCAAGTCAAATCCAAACAAACAAACAAACAATATCCTCCTGGTGAGATTTCTTGGAGAAGGGTGTGCCTGCATACTTGGATGAACATGCATGCCACAAGTCCATGTAATGTGCACATATGTTAGAAGGAAACATTATTCATCAACCAGTACTCTAATTCCTACACAGTACAATAGTACTATGTATGGAATGCAAGGGATGTTAGGGGAGGGATGGTAACTATGATGGGGGCCATGTTGTGTTCCTTCTGGGGTAGTCTGTCCACATGTTGTCACCACCCTGCACTCAGCTCTCACCTATGGCTCCTAGAAGTTGTCAGTGTGAGACAGTGGCCACACCCCAGGAAGCAACTTCAACTGGTCAGCTAAACCAGGGGAGGGTAGCCCTAACCCTCACTGAGTTAGGGACTTCCCCCGCATGCAAAGACAGGCTCCAGTGGATTGAGCAGACAAGATCCAACAATCAATAAGGCAGTTTCTGCATGTGCTGTAGGGGGACGTGAGGGGCAAGTGGGACTTGTCAACCATCAGGGAAAGGAAAACTCTGATCCTAAACCTCCACTGCCTTGTGGGATATCTTCAGTAGAAGAAAAAAGACAAGGAGTAATCCCTACACAAACCCTTAAGATGACTGGATGGCGCCTTGTACATCTCCTTCTGGCAACTCCTGCAGCCAAGCTAGTGCCAAATATATTGCTCTGCTTTCCTTTGGACTACATCAAGGAAACTGAGAGGAGGGTCTTGCCATCTGGGCAGCCCAGCACCTTCATGCACACTATACAGGCTTGTGCCTTGGGGAGTTCACTTCGATGCTGCTAATGCAGCAGTTTGACTTCACCCTTGGAGGCACATTCCATTGTTTTATGAGACAGACAGATGCCAACAACAATAGTAGTCAAACAATAGCCACCCTCCAAGAATATTATAGTAACATAGGGAGATGCCTTATACTGAGTTAAACCAATTGATTCATCCAGCTCAGTATCGTCTACACTGGCTGACAGCAGCTCTCTGAGGTTACAGGCAAGGGACATTCCCAGCCCTACCTGGAGATGGCACTGGGGATTGAACCTGGGAAGTTCTGCATGCAAAGCAGATGCTCTACCACTAAGTTTTGGCCTGCTCTCTAAAGCAAGCATGGCCAAACTTGGCTCTCCAGATGTTTTGGGACTACAACTTCCATCATCCCTAGCTAACAGGACCAGTGGTCAGGGATGATGGGAGTTGTAGTCCCAAAACATCTGTTTGGCTATGCCTGCTCTAAAGGAACTGTCTCACTTCTCAGACACAAATTGTCCTCTATTGTGTGTCATTTGAGAATCACCCATAAATTTTTGCAAAGGATCCCAATGGATTTAAGAAAGAGACCCTTGGAATCTGAGGAAGAGGACACACATGCAAACACTGCAGTCTTTCTTAAAACAACACCGACAACACACTGATAGATGTGTTGATGCCAGGGGGTGTGCAAGTAAATTATAAGCTGGCAGTTACAAAGGGGGGGGAGAGAAAGACTCCTGCTGTTGCTTCCATTAGAGGGTATCTGTCTCCGTTCAAAGCTGTGGTGCTGTGATAAGGGGAAGGCAATGCACTGGAGAGGCCTCAAAAATTGCCTGGACGAACTGGGAGATAAGACTTTTTTGACAGAACACACAAACACACACACAAAGAACCCTGCCCTGCCCTGATTTATAGAGCCTCCTATGTCCTTGACAATACTTCTGCCGCTCCTCAGCTTGGACGTAGTACTGGAAGTCACCATCACAAAATATCTGTCCTGCCCCCAAATCTGTTTATCCAGACAACCTGCCAGCCAACTGCAGCCAGATCTTGTGCTGACATGAACAAGGCAGCTGCACAATAGCACAGTGGCTTTTTTTTTTATTGCTCTCCTCCAATCTCCCTTTTTAATAGTCATGGAGGTTTTGTCTAAACCACAGTAAAGACCACCATTCCACATTTCCTTTGTTATCGCCCCTTTCAGCTGCTTGCATTTATTTATGACCACCACAAAAGGCTCTGTTGAAGAAGAAGAAAAAGAAGAGGGAGATGCCATTAGAGTGGAATGACACGGCCCTGATATGGAAGATGAAAATCAAGCACAGACGCTCAAGCCGCAGCTCATTTGATGTTTGCCTACTTGTCTTAATTCCCTTTTATGATGGTTATTTTCATCACAAAATGCTAACCCAAGAGATTGAAAGAGAAAGAGAGAGAAAGAGGCAGGCAGGCAGACAGACACAGACAGACACAGACAGACAGACAGTCAGACAGACAGACAGACAGACAGCAGGAAAAGATGCCCAGCACAAGCCACAGATGGTGAAGGTTGGCTTGGCTCACTTTTCTGCCTGCTTAATGCAGACATTGCTATAATGCACAAGCTCGTTGTGCCAGGTATTTTTTTTAACAAACTGAATGAGACCTGAAGCTGACCAGTGAATACCCAATGACAGACTGAGACTCTTGTTAATGGACAGGAGGCTTGCGCTTTGGAATGTGATGAGGACATCCATGAAGAACGGGGTTGGAAGCACCGGGAATCCAAAACAGGCAGGTCCACATATATCCGGGTCAATGGACATGCAAGATGAGCCCGGTTTGGCAGTTCTTTAGGTGGAGCTGATGCGAAGCTTGTGCTACTGCTGTTGTTGGATGTGGCTCCCCTGCAGATGATGGCAGGGCAAGGGAGAGGCAGGCTGCAGCCAAAACAGCAATGACAACAAATCCAGTTCTCATGCAGGGCAACCCTGGGCATGTTGTAGGTGGAAATCAACTATCAGGCTCAGCAAAAAAGCATGCAAGTTCACAAACTGCATAATTTGCACTTTGCAAATGTTTTGCTTTTTAAACCAGAGACATTCTTTAACTCCTGGTGATATTTTCCAAAATGCTAACCAAGATTAGAAGATCAGAGAAGAAGAAATGTGCTTCTCTATGTGAAATCTTTCATATTAGTGGACATACAAAGCATTTGTTCCTAACGCCATTTATATGAACAAAGGATGGCAAGCTACAATGCAGCCTAGTGGCTTGCTCTCTGCTCCAAGAGCATGTGAGAACAAGCTCATGTCCCTGTCCCTCAGTTACAATGCAGCGGAGTGTCCCTTTCCTGTCCTGCTTCCATAGACTGCAGTGTGTGTGTGTGTGTGTGTGTGTGTGTGTGTGTACGCACATGCGCGCACACACGCATGTACCCCATTCTCCCAGTGCAAGATTTCTGTCAATGCTTTTGAACCATTAAGGTGTGTATTTTGCAATACAACAGCTCTCAAATTAGTCCTGTTTGTTTCAACAGCTTGCACCCTGGAGGGATTTTTGTTTTTTGTTTTGGCCACTTTATTTCACCATCTCTTCCCATCTAGGGTGCACTTGGATCTTATAGTGTACCATCTGCTCTGGAATTGGATAATCAGTGTAGCATAGAGGTTAGAATGTTGCATTAGGACCTGGGAGCCTAGTGTTCAAATCTACACTCAGCCATAAAGCTTGGGCAGTCACAGTCTCTCAGCCTAACCTACCTCACTGGGTAGTTGTGAGGATGAAACGGGGAGGTGGAAAAGTGTGTGCACCCCCTGGAGCTCCTTGGAGGAAAGGTGAGATATGAATGCAATAATAAATAAATGCTTTTATAACTTTCCAAAGTCTATGTAAGCACTGGTGTGGATGTTTGTGTTGGGTGTGCATGAGAATTATCCCTCCTTCTCCCCCCTTCTTCTTTCTGAAGTTTAAAGACTATCCAGAGTATACCCATTGAAATCAGTGGGCATGAGTAACTTAAGCCCATCAATGTCAATGGGTGTACTATGTGCAGGACTACCATTGGATATGAATCAATATCTGAAGCACAATCTCCCAGGGTAACTGATACCTGCTAATCATCTGCAAGATGAATAAAGCATCCTTACTATGGTCTCCATCTTCCTCGAGTCCAGTCAGTCATGGATCTCCAGGTGTGAAAGGGAATGATTCAATAAGTCTTACTTTCAGATGGCACAGGAATAAATCCATGCAGAGAGCTAATATAAAATGTTGGTGTTGGTGTTTAAAATAGATAAATGTTTTTAAAAGCTGGATCTTGGATCCTGTCACACTACAGGGAAGAGGCACAGAACTGCTAGTCTGCAAGACACAGGTGGCCAGTGAAACCTACCAATCTGTCCCATGGTCTCTGCTTATCCCCACAGCCTTCTCACCTCTAGCACTGAGGATACCAAGGGCAGGAACACTGATGCCCTGAAATGAACCTCTGCATATTTGCACATATAAAAGGAGGAAATGAACAAGAACACTGAGTTTGATTACATACATATCACACACAGAGAGAGAGAGAGAGAGAGAGAGAGAGAGAGAGAGAGAGAGAGAGACTGAGGCCTAGTGGACCAGGACAACTGACCATCTTGTCCAATGTTTTGTGGCCAACCAAATCCCATGGGAAGCCCATAAGCAGGACCCACCCAAGTACAACAACACTCTCCCCGCATGTGATTTTTACCAGCTGGTATTCAGAGATGTAGTGAAATATGGGGGGAGGGGAGCACACCTGCACACTACCCTTGAGACCAGTTGCCCTTCCATCTGCCAACAAGAAGTCCCATTGGCAGGTGCAATATGTCCCAGTGCATATATAACATTGAGGCACATAGCACCTCCACGGTCTCCTGAAATATGCAGACCCTCTCTCCTCATACATCCCATCCACCACAATGGACATTTTGTTTATACTACAATGAACTTCCCTTTTCTCGAGAGTCCACTATATTAATTGACAGACTTAACCTTGTGGTTAGCCACAGAACAATCCATACAGAGAAAACTGATGAAGCGGCTGTTTGAGGGTAAATTGAATCGTCTCTTCTGTTTTTGCGAAAGTGAACTTCATTTCTGGATGTCCAATCTTTCTGCATAGAGCATGTTATATACTCAGAGATTCTTTTAAAGGAGGGGGGGGGGGCTTACTGTAGTCCCAAGGATAGTATGGCTGTCACCACTACTACCACCACCTCAATGAGATTTTCAGAAAATTACACCCCTATCTCAAGTCTGTTTGTTTCGGTGGAATGAGGGGCTGAATTTCAAAATGGTTCTCACCCATAGCTGGTGCTTACAATTCCCAGGTTGAGAGTGGGAGCAATATGATAAAATGTTTGCCTTTTGCAATGGACTTGGGAAACAGAGGTGGCCAGGGTGACCAGACAGGAGATGCTGGAAGAAGAAGAGGAGGAGCTGTTTTATGCAAGTGTTGCTGGGAAGGAGAAGGAGGAAATGGGTAGAACTGAAGGGTAGCAGCCATACTTTCAGATAGACACGGGGATGATGCTTAGGATGCCTCTGAATCCAATGCTGCACAGCTGGGAAGGACAAACCCCTATTGAGGTGTAATTACTGTCTCTACATAAAACGCAAGTGTAAATATGTGTGAACAAACCATATTTCTTAAATACACTACATTCTCCATTGTGCCTCATTCCGAAGAAACACAAACCCTGGTTAATTGCCAAGACCCCTGGAATCTTGCTGCCACTTGGCAGAGATTGGTGTGGCTTGTAACAATATTCTCCAGTGCCCTTGCTGGCAGCTGCCCTCCTCCTTCCACCTCCACAACACTCTTGAATCATGTGGTGGATCCAAACTGGGTGTCAGGCTGCTGTTGGGGTGCGGGAAAGCGAAAGGTCCTGCTGTTACCACTGCTAATGGTGAGCCCCACACTGCACAAACAGTTGGGGAATTCCACCTTACCCTGGGTAATTTTGGCAAAATGTTCCCTGAGGAAAAGCCCCCTCCCCAAAAAAAAACAGCAATGGTGTGCAAAGAGGGTGGAGAATTTTGAGAGGCTACTTGAGCACAGCTCTCTTTCTCCTACCAGTGAGATACTTAGATGGCAGAAGGGAGACACGTTTGCTGAATGGCCCTGGAAGATAGCACAGTGAGCACAGATATTCTCCATTCCCTTGGAAGGCACCCACAATTTAGCTGTGAGTGAGTCTATGATATGGTGGCACCAACAGGAAATGGCTCTGTGGCAGCCCATCAAAATTAAGAGCCCACTTTACTACAGTGGTACCTCGGGTTAAGTACAGTACTTAATTCATTCTGGATGTCCGTTCTTAACCTGAAACTGTTCTTAACCTGAAGCACCACTTTAGCTAATGGGGCCTCCCGCTGCCGCCGCGCCGCCAGAGCACAATTTCTGTTCTTATCCTGAAGCAAAGTTCTTAACCTGAAGCGTTATTTCTGGGTTAGCGGAGTTTGTAACCTGAAGCGTATGTAACCCGAGGTACCACTATACTCGCATTGTTTCCAAAGTTGGCATTCAAGAAGAAGCTGCCACCTAGCTGTGCTATGTTGAACATTTGTTCTGCCTTTAAAAAAAAATCTCCTTTAATTCATGAGAAATTGCATTCAAAAATTATGAAAACAATATCTTTTTGTGTGAACTTCTCAAGGATGGGATGCAGAGGTTTTGTTCTGCTTGCGTTACTTTTAAGGTGCCCAAGGGGTGTTTGAGAGTGTCTTTTCTTTCATTTTATGAATAGTATAACCAGTGTTCTGCACTCTGCAATCTTCCTGTGTGCCCACATGACCTGAAAACTCCAGGATGTCCTCACCTTCATGGGAAGGTACCTGACAAAGACC
Source organism: Lacerta agilis (assembly GCF_009819535.1). Lineage (NCBI taxonomy): Eukaryota > Metazoa > Chordata > Lepidosauria > Squamata > Lacertidae > Lacerta > Lacerta agilis. Next base: position 24,477,464 of record NC_046326.1, on the reverse strand, counting down.
TTTGCAGTTCCAATGGCAGCTCAAGTAAGTTGGACTGGGGCTCTTTATTATGCTTTAAAATCTCTTATTATTTGACTGGTAGTTTTATTGATTGTTGTGTAATGCACTTTGTGACTATCTTATGATGAAAATCAATCTATAAATATTGGCAACTCTCTCTCTCTGTGTGTGTAGGATTTTGTGGCCTTGAGGTTTACACACACTAGGGTTGCCATATATCAAGAAGTTGTTGAACCTTTTTAGGAAACCCAAAAGAGCCTAAGATGCAGGCACCACATTTGGCAGCCCTAACACACACAAAAGTGCACCAATATGGTAACAACATTGGCTCAAAAATAATAATGAGAGAGGCGGGACATAAAGAGGATAAACTAATGTGGATAGACCTAATCAAAGAAGGCAGTTCAGCAAGCTGCCATTCAGTTACTCTCTCAAATACATCTGGAAACCAATAACAAGGGTCACATTCCTTCACCCAGTTGCTACATTCTGGGGATTCCATCCCACTATCACTGACATAAAAGTAAATGAATTATCCTCAAGGCTTTTGATAAGGCCATTCCCTTGAGGGCAAAACAACATGCTCTGAATAACTGGCACTATCTTTCACCAGAATCTGACCTCTTTCCCACCCTGAATGACATTTTGTCACGTTGTTCACTTCTTTCTCTTCAGTGGCATCTATCTCAGGAGAAAAGAACAAAAAAAGTGAAGCATGGGAAGTGAAGACTTAACTATTTGTCAAGCTCAATTCCTATGCCACACAACAATGCATTAAGGCAACCTTCCCCGATCCGGTGCCTTTGGGAGCTGCTGGACTGCAACTCCCATCAGCCCCTGCCAGCATGACCAGTAGTTGGTGATTCTGGGAGTCACAGTCCAGAAACATCTGGAGAACACCATGTTGGGTATTCCACACTAGACAGTTACACTACACATTACATTGCCTTGCACTGAGTAAGGCCATTGCCTCTCAAGTTTCTAAGGTCTCCCACCAGAGATTCTTTCGAGTGGATATACCATGAATTGAACCTGGAACCTTTGGCTTGCAAAGCATGTCCTCTCCTGCTAGGCTATGACCCCATCTCCAGATGTGCACCTTCCCAAATGCATCTTGGTGTATCCCGCCAGGATTCTTCAGCAAAGGAATGAAAATATACAGTGTCCTCACATTTCCCCAGAAGAATTTATGGAGCATCACTGCGCTTTTAATACCAAGCTTCCTTTGAGCAAAACTGACGTGTCAGGAGAATTGAAAAGGGAGCCAGTGAACCTGTTATCCAAACTGTCATGGTGTTAACAACCAGCATCCCAGAGTACCTCCACAACAACCTCACATGCTTCTGAGCTTCTTCTCATCTGTTTCTGTTTGGGGGAGGGGAGAGATTTTGAAATCAAAGCAATTGCTCCCCTTGAAAAATGTGTTACAGTGAATGTACTACCACTTTCCCCCCTCCTCTTGTTCTCAACTCAGCACCATCACTCTGACCTCCCCATTCATCACCCCCAAGATACACAGTGGTACTAATGCATCACAGGTATTGTAACACACTAAGGTTAGCTTAACTGTCAAAGGAAGGGTAGGGAAGATATTGCTTTCCATTGGCTGAACAGATTAGACCAATAAAGTTTCCGATAGCAGTTGACTGAAGCTGCTTATGTCTGGAGACGGGCAGGCTAAACAGCTGGCCCAGGAAACATAAGAACATTAGAAAACCATGCTGGATCAAGCCAGTAGCCTATCTAGTTAAACATCCTGTTCTTACAGTGGCCACCCAGATGACTTTGGGAAACTCACATGCAGGACCTGAGCACAAGAGGGCCATTCCATTGTCACGGGTGGGACACTTTGACCATGTTTTTTGGTATTCACACATGTGTAACAATGTAAATATACATAAAAATTGACAACCAAAATTTAAACTATGTTCTTAATAAGATGCTGAACATTTTACTAATGTTTTAATATTTTTATGGATATTTTTGACAATTTTATTAAATGTTAAAAGTGTTGTCACGGGTGGGACAAAAAAAGGACATGGAGCTTGAGATAAGTTTGATTTATGGAAAAACTCTGAGTTGGGAGGTGAATCAATGATAAACTCAGCATATCTATCTCAATCAATGTTTTTGGTTACAACTATGCAATCAGGAATTAAGTTTAAGAAATTTAACGATACAAAATTAAGGAAAAAATGCTGTCACGGGTGGGACAATCATCAGAAAACTTTTAACTTGAACACTTCTGTGAAGACTACATGGGTGGACTTTTGAAAAGATGGTCCATAAAATAAACTTCTTTTGTCTTTAGCTTTTAAAAAAATGGTTAGACTGCACATTTGGAATCTTCCTCACTAAAGTCCAGCGCTCATCTAGCATTCTTATCAGGCTCATTTTTCATGGAATGGCCCAAGAGCCCTCTCCCCTCCCACAATTTCTAGCAACTGGTATTCAAAAGGGTATCACCTATAATGGTGGTGGTGGTGGAAGAGGAGACTAGAAGAAGCCAATGGAAGTAAGGAGGCTAGGACAGGAGGGTTGGGAGTGGTCCAGAGGAAGAGAGGAAGGGCTAGAGAGGAGGTGAATGAAGTCAGATAAGGAAAAATGGGCAGAGAGGACACTTGTGTGCAGTTGGATATCATCATCTGCATTACCTAATGATTTCAAATATCTAGCCAAAATTTTTACTGTGAGTGAGCCTCTTCAATGTGGTGGTGTGAAATGTGGGGCCCTCCAAAATGGCTGATGCTCAGTGATGATGGCAGCTGGAGTTCCGCTGCTTTAAAATGACATGCCCTCCCCCCTCCATCAGGCAGTGGCTTTCTCCCTTTTCCTCCTGTGCATCAACCAAGCTCCAGGCAGGACTTAATTTGTCCTGTACCATGTATACTCTTTCCACCCCCCTCCAAAAAAAGAGAAATGTTTCACTCTGCCTTTTGGCAGCAGGTAACATTTAAGGAAGAAGAAGAGGAAGTATATATTTAGCAGCCATTCCAGAGGGGACGAGGAACAAAATAAAAGACTTTTCAATCATTTCTTCTGTTAGAAAAACTCTACTCTCTGACAAGGGCAAGCAAGCTACAGTCAGAGAGACCTCTTCAGTCACAAAGAGGGGGGTGGATGAAAGATGGTAGGAACTTGAGAAGCAAGGCAGGCTCCCCAGGGAGCCTTTTCATGGTCACCTCTCTTGCCAAGGTGCCTCCTTATCAGACTGTGGATTTTTCTGTTACCATATCAAAGACAGGAGCCTCATCCAAGCTCTACTTCAGAGTTTTCCACTGCGGTTCCTGGAAATTCCCTGGTGACATTTCAACAATTGGCTGCTCTTCACCTTTCTCCAAAGTGATCTCTATGGCAGGGGATGAAAAGCTATACGGCTATATTTAAGTCCCTTCTTTCGGACAAAACCCTTTCAATGCCATCCAGATGCCTGAAGGAGTCCTGCTGAGATAATGGCTGGTTTTAAAATAAATGTTTTGGGGTTTTTTGTTTTTGTTTTGTTTTTTAAGTTGCATGCTTGACAGTGATTAGCACAGAGTTGGTCCCAGAAGCCAAAGGAAAGAAAGCTTTCAATGCACAACCGCAAACAATTATTCCTCTTCGATAATCACCGTTTTACAGGCCAACCACACATATAAATATTGCACAATGCCAAGGCTCCATGACTAATTGCTGCAATAAATTCCAAAGTAAGTCGCAACCTTACCAGCTAGGGCTGGCGGCTGGTCAGATCTCGCAGCTAAAGCAGGGTTAGCCCTTGGATAAGGAATCATCAGAGATTGAAGGGGATAATGTGTGACAGATTAAAAGAGGAAGCCTTGTGTTTGATGTACAACAAGTTCCTCTTAGTGCAGGGATGTAAGCAGAGAGCAACCAACCATGCTTCAGTGGGAGAAAGGGGAAGAGGAGGTGGAGAAGTCGCAGTCCTTTCCATCTCCTCTTCCCCATCTCCAAATAATGTTCACCATCAAAACTATGAAGTTTGCAGGGCCCCAGAAATCTGCGGCAGCACATTTGGAAGCTACCTGGCAAATTCAACCTCCTGTTTTTATATTGAACCTTATGCCAGGACAGAATATAACGGATTACATCCGCCCTGTTTGTGGCCAAACATTATATCTTTTACAAGATGTGAAAAGTAAATACAGTCCAACAATGTACATAGGCACAGAGTGGTTCACCACGTATGAAATAGCTACATATTGCATTAGCACGCCAGATGGCATGGCTATACTGAATGCTATGGCCAGATGAATGTAAAAGTATTTTGCCTATAACATTCCTGTAGTTTAAAAGTTTGCCACAACTTCCCTCTGCTCATTTTTTAAAAAAAACAAAACAAAACACTAAAAGCAGAACTCTCATCTATCTGTCTGTCTGACTACTGACTAACTGACAGGATCAAGCTACAAAAGCTGAGGTTGCTGAATAGCTCAGAGACCATTTTCCTGCTATTCTCTCAAAACCTGCTTCTCGGGACACCTACAGACTCTTGATGTGGGATATTGTTTAGGATTTTTTTTTTAGTCAAGGTTTAATGTTGGATATATGAATCCATATATCCTGGAGGAGACTCTTGAGAGTCCCATGGACTGCAAGAAGTCCCATGGACTGCAAGAATCCATATATCCTGGAGGAGACTCTTGAGAGTCCCATGGACTGCAAGAAGATCAAACCTATCCATTCTCAAGGAAATCGACCCTGAGTGCTCACTAGAAGGACAGATCCTGAAGTTGAGGCTCCAGTACTTTGACCACTTCATGAGAAGAGAAGACTCCCTAGAAAAGACCCTGATGTTGGGAAAGATGGAGGGCACAAGGAGAAGGGGACGACAGAGGATGAGATGGTTGGACAGTCTTCTCGAAGCTACTAACATGAGTTTGGCCAAACTGCAGGAGGCAGTGAAGGATAGGCGTGCCTGGTGTGCTCTGGTCCATGGGGTCACGAAGAGTCGGACACGACTGAATGAATGAACAACAACAATATGAATCATGCTGTTATTGATATTAAATTCTGCACATTAATTTTTAGATCTTATTATGACTTACATGGAGATGGTTTGATTTTGTTGTGCTCAAGTCATTTTGGGCTGGTTGGCACCAGGATTTGCTTTGTTTGAGGAAGACAGCATTAAGCAATACCCTGAATGCGTGAAACCCTTCTTAGTTTTATTGGTAAAGCATGGGACCCACTTGAACATGCAAATATGGCAGCCAGACCCCACAGGTGACCCAAAAACAGGACCAATGGTGTCACTGGATCATCAAGAAACTCACATCAACTGGGTAGATATCCAGCATCACCCAAAAAGCAGAAATGCATCATCCAATAAAGAGGCCAAAACACATAATATTCAGATATGCTAATTTATGCGTATAAATGTAAATAAAGAAACAATCACTGTAATGGAACTAGAAATGCATCTCATTATAAAGAGAAAGACACCAGGAGTTGTATCCAAACCTATGCCTTCTGTCAGCACAATGATTTCCACTTGCACAATGGGATTCTTCCGTTCCCCGCTGTGCACCCCTTGCATCTGTTCTAGATTTTCCCCAACCCTCCGGGACAGATTCAGGGAAGGTGTAGGCATGCACAGGGAGAAGTTGTACTAATGGAAATATTTGTACTGATGGCACATGTTAATAGGCTACCACCCCAGGTGATTCATGTGCCTTCTCAGTCTACTGTCCTACCTTCTGAAGAAGATGATCAACTACCGTTAGCCATGATGGCTGTTTTGTGCCTCCACACACAGTCAGAGGCAGAAATGCTTCTGAACACCAGAGACTAAGCTCGAAATCAAGAAAACCCCAGTCCAAATCTCTCCTCTACTAGGAACCCACTTAGGGCCTTAGGCCAGGGGTGGTTAAACTCAGGGCCGTCTTAGAGCGATCGGCCGCCATGGCGCGGCCATCCCTCGGCGCCCCCAGTGTGTCGCCTCTCCGCCCGCCTCCCTCCTGTGCTGGCCGCCCCTCGGGGGGGCGGTGAGCAGGAGATGAGGGGCATGGCGCTGGAGCGGTGCGGGGCTTTGTGCGCCCTTCCAGCGCTCCAGCTGGGGCTCCGGGAGGCGAGGGAGGCTGGCTTGCAGCCCACCTGCCCACTGGCGCTCGAGCGCCCGCCCATGGGGGCGGGGGCGGGTTGGGGAGGGGGCGCCTGGCATGCTGGCGGGCTCGTGGGGGCGCCCCTGGGGGGCCCGGTGCCCTGGCGTGGCACGCCACCAGCCCCTATGGATGAGACGGCCCTGGTTAAACTCACTTCCGGAGACCAAATGCAGCTCTCTGGGCCTCTTGGTCTGGCTCTTAGGACTCTCCTCATGTGTTGGTTTGGCTCTAGCAGGGTGTATGATGAGGCAAAATTGATGGCTATGTTCTGCCTGCACTGTTGGAGGCAGCAATGCTTCTGAATACCAGCTGCAGGAAACCATGGGAGAAGCAAGTGTTGTTATGCTCAGGACCTGCTTGCTGGTTTCCCAGAGGCATTAGGTGGGCCAATGCTGGATTAGACCCTGCCCTGATTTAGCAGAGTTCTTCTTATGTTCTTAGTAATTGTCACTGGGGAGCTTCAAGGCTCCTTCTTCTCTCCTTCCTTTAGGGTCTTTATCTTTAAACAGTTCTGGAACCAATCAGCTCTCCAAAGAGAATATTGCCCACTGTGATGCAGGAAAAATAGCATCTCCCCACCCCCAAAAAATTCTGGGGGGATGACACTTTTTTCCATATTGAAGAAACCAAGAAGGCAGGCAGGGTGACTCCTTGCAGTGTTTAGCAAGAAGGGAGGTTCTGTTTTCCTGCTTCTGTGCCCTTCTGTTGCCAGAGAAACACGCTAGAATTTTATTTTTCTCACAGTTGCTACACGGCCAAGAATAAGCACACACAAATTGTAGCCCAGGGAGGGGGAAAACGTAACAAAAGGAACACTTGAACACACCGTGTGTAGAAACACAAGAACAGAGCATCACATGGGAAGCGTCACAGCACTGAGTGGTTACGCCAGCCGCATGTTAACGCATTGTGATAATTTGTCCAACTGAAAAGGAGGGCAGAGAAAAAAAAAGGGAGGGGAGCATTCATTGCCATGTCTGAATCAGAGGGTCTGCGCACACCACCAGCAGCAGCGGAAGACACACAGCATCCCTGTCGGCTTTTGAGTGGCATTTTTAATTTAATTCCACCGTAACCTCCCTCGGCCAAAGCGCTGAACTCTGCTTGCTCTGTCATAAGCACAAACAAAAAGGGGTGGATGATTTCTCAAGGCAAAGTCAATTTTCACTCTACGAAAGAAAGGATTTGAATCCCCCCCCTACCATCTAGCCCCACTTTTATTTGCTACCTTGCCATATATGAAAGCATTTGCTGCACCTTTGGGAAATTGCAAAACAGCCCTAATAAGCACCCTAGATAGTAATTGAAACAGAGGTTTCAGAAATGAATTAACGGCAGATGACCCAGAGCGCAGGAGGGGTCCCCTTGGAGACGATCAAGCTTGATGAACAGGTGCAAAACAAATCGGCTTTTTTTATTTTCGGGGGGTTGTTAGTATGGGCATGTAAACACTCATTTGCCTGGTCGCCTGTGGTTTCTATTCAGACAAGTCAGGAAGCTTTTAAAAAGTAGGTTCTCTCAGATGACACATGGCAATTGTGGCTAATCTTACTAGAAAGGCTTACAGGTAAAATAGATTTACAAGATGATTTACAAAATGAGTTCAGATCAATAACTGAGCATTTTCAGCATAGCCATCAAACTATAATTTGTCTGGATACACTGGGAGAAAGCCACAGAAAGCCATAGTCTACAGCCAAGGAAGCCAACATGGTGTCTTCCAGATACTTTTCAACCCCCAACATCCCTGACCATTGGCCATGCTTTCTGGGGCTGAGTCCAACAGAGTCCAACAATGTCAAGGGAGCACCACATTGGCTACTCCTGGTCTAAGGTGTGGGGAATGTGCAAACTTCCAGGTATTACTGAGCTACAACTCCCCCCATTCCTGAATATTGCCCATGTTGGTTTCAGCTGATGGGCACTGCAGTCAAAAATAATCTGGAGGGCCATAGGCTCCACATCTCTGGTGTTGTTTCAAAAGGGCAGTGAATTTAAAAGCCACAAACAATAGGTTTCTTTTGTTTTTGCTTTAAAGGACTTTTCACTGAAAGAAATTGCAACAGCTAAGAATGCAAAAGAAGATAAAGAACAATTAGTGATACTGGATTAAGCCATTCAACACCATTATGAAGCAAGGATAAATATATGGCTCCTTATAAATAGCACCCAAGGGTCCCTCATGTTTCATTCACCGTTCATTCCATTCTTGTTGGGTGAGAAGGATAAGCAGAGAAACAATATCCAGCAAATGGCTTTCATTGAAAAGGTATCTCATAAACTAAAAATATTTAGAAGAGAAAGCTTGAGTGACCTCCCCCAGCCTTTTTGGCTATATAGCATGATTTTATTTCTTATACAACTATTGAGGCACACAGCCAACTGTATATGCAAATGTCTGGCTGATCTAAGACTTTATAGAGCCTTCATTCTCAATAATAGTGAAACTCAGAAGTGGATAATACTTTCATTTTTACATATCTGTGTTATAACAAGAATATTTGTATGAGTTAATACTTCATTATTCCTTTGTAGCTGTGCTGGGCTTTTGTCCTTGTGATGCTTGATGGTTTACGTTTTTTTTTGTTCCTCAGTTACTTTCTTTTTTGTTATGTTTTCACTTCTTAACACAATCAATAAAATATTAGAATAAATGGCTTCTTATAAAAAAGCACCCTAGGGGGACCCCCCCCCTCCATGTTTCATTCACCATAGCAAACTTGGTTTGGGATTTATGGTAAGTTGTTAATTCAACTAAAAAAAAGTGTTTCGCACATGTTTTGCACAATTCCATTGGCAGGGTGGAGGAATCCAGAAACAAACAGATATAGGTATTAGACATAAGAGTGGCCATTTCCCAGTTTCAGTCCACCAAATGGAACTCACACAGAAGGTGAACTTCACAGGAGAAAGGAAGGGAGAAACATGTTGAGTTTGTGCATGTGTTTGTGAGTAACCCCCATTCAAAGACACCACTTCTGGAAAGAATTCTTTTCCCATAAGCACTATAGTCCTGGATGCACCTGGCTTAGCAGCAGCCAAGTCAAGGAAAATGTATCTCTTGTCCTCGCATTCGCCTCTGGAGAAGCTTCCTTCTCTCCCTCATCCAAATTTGTTTTGTTGTGGGCCATCTGGCCAGCTTCGTGAAATTCACACCACAGTGGAGTTGCCCACGTGGAAGGGTTCTGTTATCGTTCTTTGAAAAGACGCATCTGGGCACAGCTTTGCCATGGGCCAGGAGGGCCACCCAGTTTGGACAGCAATCAAGGCCCACCCTCCCTCCTTGGCTTTTGAACCTACGTGGGGAAGCAGCAAGTACTCAGCTGCTTCCCTTTTTTTATTCTTTTCAGGAGGGGAAGAAAAAGTGACAGCAGCAAATTCATTTTTATTTTTTTTGGAGAATTTTAAACCAAAGGCGGAGAAGAACCTCACATATGGGGGTCAAATGTGGCCCTCCAAACATCTCTATTTGCCCCTCAGGACTCTACCCAGGGCACACCCTCAATGGCTTGGCTTTGACTGCCTGGAAAAATCAAGATGGAGGTGGTGGTGCTCCCTAGTGGTGGAGTCCTATTCATGTGTCATAGGAAACTGCCTAACTATGCTGATGGCTGGTACCGGCTGTGGTATACACATCTCCATTCTGTCACCTGAGAGTCTCAGCTAGGGGGGGGGGACACATGACAGTTTCAGTTACAGGTGGGTAGCTGTGTTGGTCTGCCATAGTCAAAACAAAATAAAAAAATATTTCCAGTAGCACCTTAGAGACCAACTAAGTTTGTTCTTGGTATGAGCTTTCGTGTGCATGCACACTTCTTCAGATACCTTCAGTATTCTTCAGTATCTGAAGAATTCAGTATTCTTCAGTATCTGAAGAAGTGTGCATGCACACGAAAGCTCATACCAAGAACAAACTTAGTTGGTCTCTAAGGTGCTACTGGGATTTTTTTTTTTACAGTATTTTGTTTTGACTATGACAGTTTCAGTTTGTTTCACTTTCCCAATTTCCCCCCAACCTTAAGTTCTCCCCATTTTTACTTGCAGCTTGCAAATTTTTCTTTCAGAAATTCACAAGGGGGTGGGGATCCCTATCCATTTGGGGGTGTATTTACCCTATGCATTTCTCTTTGCAGTTTTGCACAGAATGAGCATTTTCTTCTAATGCAATGCATGCTAGTTTCACTAACTGTGCACAACTCAAAGAGGGGTGTGGATGTTGGAGAGCACGTCTGCTTAATGGTTCAGAAAATGCAAATTAGGTAGGCTCAAATTGAAACGAGAACTGAGTGAATCCCCACCACCGCAATCCCTTTACATGGCAGAGCAAACCATGCCATAACTGTGGTTCACAGAACAACATCAAGGGCTGCTCCTAACGAAGCTTCGTACACAGGGATATTATTATTATTATTATTATTATTATTATTATTATTATTATTAAAATTTATATACTACCTTTTACCTGAAGATGACAGGGTGGTTCACAACATAGAAACACAATATGAGAACACAAAATACATAATAATAAAAACCAAATAACCAATAACCTCTCTTCCACAAACACATTTAAAAGGCTATAGAACGTTTAACCAGCTAAAGGCTTAGTTACAGGAGGCTGGTGGGTGGAATTCTTCCAGCCAGCTGAGCACAGATACAAATGATGACAACATGATCTCTCTGAGAGACATATATGAAGATGTTCTCCTTGCTAATGATTCACCAGAGAGCCTACAACATGATCCAGGACAAAGAATCCGACTAACCAGTTATGAAGAGTAGTACAGTAATACTGGTACAGGAGATTAATGCTAAATACTTTCAAACTGCCCTTGCTGGAGGCAGTGACCCACTGTGCAACAGAAACCTCATTCGAGTGTATCCATGCAAATTGTTGGTTGTGGTTTGAAATCCAGTAGGCCACTATAAAGTGGGAGGGGGGAGATACAACATTATCTTGATTGTTTACCTGCCAAAAATCTATTCATTCACCTTTTTTAATGATCATATTATCATGTTTTGTTTCATTTTTTCTCATTGTCTGGCAGAGCCATCTGTTGCAGGTCTTCTTGAAAGACTTGTTCCCTTACGTTAAATTTGGCACATAGAACCATAAGGGGCATCACTGGAAAAGCAAATCATCCTCTACAATCAATACTATTAAAGTTGGAGAGTGAAAACAGCTGACCGAACCCAAAGAGTACTCATTAATGGTTCCTCGTCATCCTGGAAAAAAGTGACAAGTGGTATGCCGCAGGGTTCTGTCCTGGGCCTATTGTTGTTCAACATCTTTATAAATGACTTGGATGAGGGGGTGCTCATCAAATTCGCAGATGACACCAAACTGGAAGGGGTAGCTAATGCCACAGAAGACAGAATCAGAATTCAAAATGACCGTAACATATTGGAGAACTGGGCGCAAGCTAACAAGATGAATTTAAATAGGGACAAATGTAAGGTTCTGCAGTTAGGCAGGAAGAATATAGGATGAGGGACACCTGGCTTACTAGCAATACATGTGAAAACGATTTAGGGGTCTTGGTGGACTACAAACTTAACATGAGTTAACAGTGTGATGAAGCAAAAAAAGCTAATACTGTTCTAGGCTGCATCAACAGAAGTATAGTGTCCAGATCAAGAGAAGTAATAGTACTACTATGTTCTGCCTTAGTCAGACCACACCTGGAATACTGTGTCCAATTCTGGGCAGAGGTTGGATGGCCATCTGCCATGGATGCTTTAGCTGAGATTCCTGCATTGCAGGGGGTTGGACTAGATGACCCTTGGGTCCTTTCCCACTCTATGATTTTTTGAAGGGGAAAGTGTCCTCCAGTTGACCCCCATCTCAGTCAGGGGGCAGCTGAAAGATCAAGGAGAATGAGCAGGGTCACATTCCCCCATCCCCAGCTCTCTCTCTACAAATGTCATGGTTTCAGTGCCATGACTGGGCCTGAAGCCAGACTGAAGCTGGACTGCTAACTCCACGAATTTTTTTTAAAAAAATGCCCCAAACTAGCAGATCAGGGAGACAGGCTCTCTCCCAGGTATCTCTCTCCTATGCTAGTTTTCTACTTGCAGGGAGATCGCTGCACACAAGCATGCACATATAAGGAAGATTACCAACTTTGATTCCCCAACTGCAATATGAATTGGTACAATCAAGGAGAAACCACTTCTCCTGCTTTATCTCCACTTTTTAGTGCTGTGTATGTAGATTAGACTATTTAGCAGGGTAGGTAAAGGGCACAAACAATTCACGCAACTGCTATTTGGAATAATAATGTCACATCCAACTCAGCCCAAACACAATATTTTAGATGTCACATCACAGAAGCTCCATGTTGCCATAATCCAGGTTTACAGCATTCCGCCTCAGATCAGCCCACCCACACCATTCATTTCCCTCCAAGCTAATACTCTGTCCAACTGCAACTACAGAGTTAAAGTCTTGTTATACAGCACCCCAGAGGTGGTCATGTTCAGTGCCGGGCCAAAGTGATTTAGATGGGTAATTTGCAAGTGATTTGGAATCCTCTGGGATGAAAGGCACCACATAATATTAATAACAGCTCTTATTAGCATGCAGAAAGGATGCCTAGAGCACCATGGATCTCGTCCTTCCCCCCACCCCCTTCCCCTTTCCTATTGATCTCAGTTATTGCAGGTTCTGTTGCCTTTGTCTCATGTTTTATGCTTGTTTAATCTCCCCCCTCCTTAATGAAGAATTGAATAAACAATATAGCATTCTAACCACAGGCACTTGCAGGGAGGAACTGCTTCTCCTCCTCAACAGAAAGGAAGGGAGGGAGGAAAAGAAGGAAGGAAGGAAGGAAGGAAGGAAGGAAGGAAGGAAGGAAGGAAGGAAGGAAGGAAAGAAAGAAAGAAAGAAAGAAAGGCCAGTCAGTATGTAATGAAGTTTACTTCAGGACAGCCACCAAAGAATAACTTGTCCATGCAGAGAAGAGGGAATTTAGGTAAGCAGAATGTAATTAACTAAGCTGGATTCCTGCCATGGATCACAGATGCACAAACATACCACAGGGGTGGTGGTGGTGGGGAAGAGCGATATGTACTGCAAGTTCTCATTACCCCATACAGAAAATCCACACACACACCACTGCTTAACTGCTGCAGCTGCAGCTGCAGCACTGAATGGCCATGCACCAAGCTAATGCTGAGCAGCAGGATGAGGTCCAGAGATGGTCAGGAGAGGACCAAAGGAAAATGGGGGTGAGGAGAAAGAAAGGATGACTTGCTTTGATCAACTCCCTAGCAGAACTGCATAATGGAGTGGTGAAACCCAGAAGAGTTGTATTTTTATAGAAGACAGAAGACAGCTCCAAAGCTTAGGCCAGGGATGGGATACCTGTGACCCTTCCAGATGTTGTTTTGATCTCAACTCCCATCATCTAGTGTGATTCACATTAGCCATACCTGTTGAGCCCACTGCACTCCTAATATTATCACCGGAAGAGGTGAACTTCACAATGAACTCAAAATTAAAAGGATTTGCTTTCTGGTTTGTTTGTTTGTTTGTTTACACACACATTTTTACCTAAGCTCATTCTGAATTGAGTCACAGCCTGAATTACAGAAGGAGGATCTCTTGCACACCACCAACCCATGCCAATCAACAAATACTGAATTGGACCACATTGGGAACACTGTGTACAGTTCTGGTCGCCTCTACTCAATAATGGTATTGTAGAGTTGGGAAAGGTTGAGAAAAGGACAACCAAAATGATCAAGGGTGTGGAGCAGTCCCCCTATGAGGAAAGGTTACAGCATCTGGGACTTTTTTTAGTTTAGATAAAAGATAAGTAAGAGGTGAGACAATAGTAGCTTATAGAATTTTGCATGGCTTGGACAAAGTGGATAGAAAAAAAAGTTTGTTTTTTCTCTCATATCCCTAGAACTCAGGGACATTCAATGAAGCAAAATGTTAGATTCAGGACAGATAGTTATGCAGCACATAGGCTATGGCACTTGCTCCCACAAGAGGCAGTGATGGCCACCAACTTGAATGGCTTGAAAAGAGGATTGGGCAAATTCACAGAGAAGGCTATCAGTGGCTACTAGCCATAATGGCTATGCTATGCTCCCATGGTTGGAAGCAGTAATGCTTTTGTATGTCAGTTGCTGGACACCACTGGAGGGAAGAGTGCTCTTGTGCACAGATCCTGCTTGCAGGTTTCCCACAGACATTAGGTTGGCCAGTGTGAGAACAGTATGCTGGACTAGATGGACCATTGGCCTCATCCATTGGCCTCTCTTCATGTTCTTACATTCATCAACAAATGTCAAATACAGGTACCAAATATAGGGTAGGAAATTTCCCAGTATTTGACCATTTTGAGGATATCTGATGAATATACAGGAGCAACATTTACAGAAGAAAATTCTGGGAAGCAAATTCATATCAGATTTACAAAGAAAGACGTTAAGATGACATTGGCCATAGCTGGACAATCCACTTTGGTCTTCTCCTAAGAGGCAAAGTGTCAGACCTATTCCTTTCGTTTGAGTCTTTTGGATCAGCAGGAGAAGGAATGTGAGCAGTGTGAAAAGGCAAAGCCCATCAAATTTTAAAGGAATGAAATTCCTTCAGCTGCCAAAGAGGGCATGGCAGCCAATCCCAGGAGGAGCCAGGGCATGGCCTTCTCTGATCAGTTCAGTTCCAAACAGCTTGTTAGAGGAAATGGTGCCGCTTCTGTGGTTTCTGGATTGACCCTTCCATGTACTTCCCACCTGCAAATGGCAGGATTCTGCGTTGCTCCCTTCATTTTGACTTACTTCAGCAGAGGAATTTCTTATTTTTCTTTCTTGTTCAGGCTCTGTGGATTATGTTTGCGTGTTTGTGTTCTTTGTGTACATGGTGTAGCAAAGCCTACTGAACTCACAGGAAGTCTTAGTGTCCCTGATGAGTGGCATTTACATAGTGTGAGCCTTCTCCTTCCTCTTGATCTCCCTGTGGCTTTTCGTATCATTGACCATGATGCCCTTTTGGACAAATTCTGTGAGGTGGGCAGTGGAGGCACTGTTACTACAGTAGTTCTGATCCTATCTGAAGGATGAGGCCAAGAAACTGGTCTTGGGAAAGAGCTCCTCCACCCCCTGACATTGGAGGTAGAACACAGCCATCATGGCTAGCTGTGACTAATTGCCTTATCCTCCATAAATAGCCTTATCCTCTATAATCATGGCCTTCTTACGTATCAGCTAGGATTCTGAAAATTACCTTCCCAGAAACCCATGCCCATGTTCACACTGTTTTATGACAAAGAAACAAGCAAAGTTGAGCTATTGCTACATTTTCACCCAGTGTTATCTTGTATCATTCTGTGTTGGTTTACACAAACACAAACACACACACAGCTTCTATCGTGAATTACAATAAATCCCACAGTTTCTTCTTTCTTCTTTTTTAAATGCCCAGTCTCTCAGTTCCATTCATTCTATCAATCAATCAATCAATCTTTATTACGGTCAGTGACCAGCACAACAAATAAATGCATTACATCATTCATTCTAAATGTACATTGATGCAGGGCTAAAAGTTTTCCCTAAATCTAAAACAGTGCCTCCACCTTTCCCAACACAATGGCAGAGCATATTGGGCTTACACGCCCCTCCCTCTTCCACCAACAGAGCTGTGAAGAGCTTTGTTTCTATTTTTGTTTCTATTTTTAATACCCAACAAACTGTGGTTAGCCTTAAGTACGGTGTGTTAAATTGATCCGTTTGTTGTGTTGTTGATACCCAGCAAACTGTGGTTCATCTTAAGTAGAGTATGTTGAATACTCAAGCTATGTTCAAATTTTAGTTCAATAAGTTAACTTATTTCCATAAACCACAGTTAAAATGAATCTGTTTCAGTGCATAACACTAAATTGTAGTTACTCTAAGACAAGCAGAACACTTCAATCTCCTCCTCACAGCCACACCAACAGAGGTGGGGAGCCTGAAGCTCACTTTGGCTCATCCTTGGAATGCTAAACCATGGTTTACTGCCACGTGCGAAACCTCTCAATATTCTCTGCTCCATCTATAAGCATCTTTCACAGGGATGGGGAGACTTCCAGCCCTAGGTGTTCTTGGACTTCAGCTCCCTTCCAATGTGGCCAATGGCCAGAGCTGATCATAGCTATAGTCCAGCAATATTTGGAGTGCCACAAAAGAGATTCATTCTTTGATTCATTAACTGCCCTGAGTGTATGACTTGGTTTGTTAAAAGGTTTATTGGAGCTGCTAGTCAGCTTTAAAAAAGGGCAACCTTAAAATGTTTGTGGAGGTGAAGCTGTTATTGTGAGCCTTTAAATCATAAGACATTGGCAGGTATGATTGAGCCAGGCTTGAAATAAATAGATAAAGCTCTGCAAATTTACAAATCAGCTGTTTGTTTCCCAGAACTACTCAAATTCAGGCCCTGTCTTACCTTAGGGAATGTCAATGAACTTTTAAGTGGCTTTGAATAATTCACAGTTTATTCAGAAATTGCAAAGTTATGATATGAATTAAGTTGCAATTGATACTTCTTCATTTGCAGTTTGGAAAATGGTTTAGCATTTGAGTCTGCAACCCTGCTCAACAACTTACTTGGGAGTAAGTCCCCAATGAACTCAATTAGGCTTACTTCTGACTGAGTAGGCATGGACAAGTTTGCACCCTTAGGGTACATACAGATGGGCATTTCATTGCACCTTAACTGCACATTTGCACCTGAGATGTACCAAAAATTCTCCATACATCTTGGATGGATGACTTAGGCTGCATTCACATAGCAGATTATTCCTTTTCCCTGACATTTCCCTAACTGTTTATTTCCAAATTATATTTGAACTTTCACATGATGTAGCAGCCACCTCCAGAAAATTAATGGAATATAGTGTGCATTTAACACACATTTATGTGTTGTCTGATTTGGGAGGGGGAGACCTGTTTGCAGACCCCTTTACCTGGAAAATTGCAGGAGTAAAGTGACAAAATTTCAGGTGCTATACCAGCATAGTTCATTCCTGCCATTTTTATCATGAGAGGACAGAACCAGGCTTGTGGGAAAAGGGATGGGGGGGAGTAGCAGTGTTGTCCCATGATGCCCACTGGTGTGAATGAAATTTAGTACAACATGCCATGGTTCCATAATACCACAGGTTTTGCAGCATGAAAGTAACATTAGAAAACATGGCAAAATGTTAGCATTATAATCAGAAAAAACTAACACAATATTCCCCACATCTAAATGCACCCATAAACAACCAGGCTACCCCAGCACAAGGTCTCTGGTGCTGCCCTCCCCAGCCCCACAGGTAGTCCCTGGATGGCAGTCTCTCCATGGTTGTGGCAGTTAATCTATGCATCGTATTTCCTTTAAACTTCAAGGTTATTTACAACCATACACTAAAACAGTTAAAACACATTTAGAAGCAAAGGGCTGCGTCCCATGCTAGTCATACTCAGAGCAAACCAGTGGGTCAGCTCTGAGTAGAGGTAAATCAGCTACAACCCACACCCAAAGCAGAGACCTAAACATTTATTTATTTTTTAATGCATGGGGGAAAGCTTGTTGAAAGGGAAAGATGCCTTAAATTGTTTTCAGAAACTACAAATAGCGGGTGCCTGTCATCTCTCAACAGTATTAGTATTTCAACAGCCTTAATATTTCATATGGTATTTATATTACTCTTGTCATTGCTAGGAGAATGCGTGGAAGCTATTGCATTAGAATCTGACGTGCGGCATTTATTTTAAAGTTATTTTCAGTCAACAGCAGACCGCCTGCTCCCACGTGGGCCTGCCTGACTACAGAGATCTATCATCACCATGACCAAGGGTTGTGTTCTTCTCAGCCATAGACCCAGTAACTAGAACTTGGATGAGGCAACTATCCTCTTCCCTCCTAACCAGGAGTGGGGGAAACACCATCCAGCCTGAAGGCCATATTCCATCACAGACAACTTTCCAGCAGCCATATTCCAGCGGTGGGGATAGAGGGGAAAGTGGGAGGAGAAAAGAGATTTGATTCTTACATGATGCTTCTCAGTCACAGACACAGATACTAGGAATTGTGAGTTGCAATTTGCCTCTTAACCAGGGATGGGAATAAAAAAAAATTCAGCCACAGGTCCACAGTCCATCGTGGACTGTGGGGAAATGTGTGGGGAAAAGATGGGAAAGTGGGAGGAACAAAAGTTTGGTTCTTCTGAACTGAGGTTTCACAGTCACAGGACAAGATACTATGACTTCAAAAGTGCATCTAGCCATTTCCCTCTTAACCTTCCAAAGATTCATAAACTGCCATTTAAAAGAGATTTAAAAGAGAGGGGGGGACCATTAATTTAAGTTAATCTCTTCTCCCCAAACAGTTGGGTTCATCTAGCTTTCCTGCTGATCGTGTTTAAGACTTCTTTTTATTATGTCCTGTTGTTTTATCTGATTGCTTTGGAGCCCTGTGGAACAAACATTAAATAAAGAAACGATGTGTATAGCTAAGTAAATGTGAAAATCAACTTATTCCAGACTGAGATTGTTAGTCCATCCAGCCCAGTGCTGCCTAATGTAGGAGTGGCTAACCTATGGCCCTCTGGATGTTGTTGGAATGTGACTCTTGTCAGCTCTGACCATTGGCCATGCTGGGTTAGGGGCTGATGGGAGTTGAAACCCAACAATACCTGGAGGTTCTCTGTCCTTGGTCTCCTGTGTGATCGATTCACTTTGCCAATGATTCTGCTCCTTCCACAAGCCTGAATGTTTTCTCTATTACAGTATATCTCTTGCCAATACGGATTGCTGTTGACTCTGTACATGGAAAGAGGTTAGCAGGTTCTAACTGCCTTTGGTAGTTTTTCATGATTTTGGTGAAGTGCATTTGTGTGTACATGCACACACAGGTGCAAAACACCCGACACATCTGGGGAAAGCAACTCTGATTCATTTTCTGGGATCCAACATTTAACACACACACACACACAGACACACAACACACACACACAAATATATATATCAGCCATGGCAGCCTGCTGAATGCCACCAGCTATTAAATAAATTGCACCTTGCTTCAAGACGGGTTCTTCCATTTCATTAAATCCCTCCTTCTCTCTCCCTTGCGGATATGCACAGAGACTCTGAGCAGCTTGGCCTTCAGGGATGACCTTTGTGGCCATGTGTAACTCATCCCATCAACGCGCTAATCCACAATTCCGAAGAGCAGTCATTCAATTTGGGATTCTGGGCAAAGCGGTCAGAGAAGGATTATCTGGGGAGACGAAGGCAGAGCTATCTGATATGAGTTAGGGATGGAAGGAGAAAGCGTAGGAGAGTGGCTATAGCGAGAGCAAGGCAGCCCAGAGGAATGGCTAGGGAAGCACCCTGGGTCTGCTTGCTTGCTTGCTTGCATTGCCAAGTAAGGCTTGGTAGAGGCACTGTTGCAAAACCACTTGTGGGAAGCAAGCACAATTCTGTACATGCTTACCCATCATACATGCCAACTTACTAAGCAGATGGGTATGTGTGTGGCACGTTTGCATTGTGTGTGTGCTATATAACTTCCAGCCCTTCAAATCTCTCACACATACACAGTACATTCAAAACCTCTAACTCTTGATTAATTCATTGAAGCTCCTCTTAGGTTGTAGGGCAGCCAGAGGTTAGGAATCTGACTTATACTCAGTCAAAGCATCGGTCCACCTGGCTGTTATTTTAAGCCACTACTGTGTGGCATACAAATGTTGCTAGTAAATAAATAAGTAGCTCAGCATTGTCTACAGTGACTGGCAGCAGCTCTCCAGAGTTTCAGGCAGGAATTTGTGCCAGCCCAACTTTGACAGGCTAGTGAATGAACTTGGAACATTTTCCATCAAAGCATACGTTCTACCACCAAGCTATGGTCCTTCCACAATTTGGCAGATTTATCTCCCATCCCTGTCACATGTTGACAGATGAGACCTCACAGTGTGGACTTTAGCACTGCAATGCAGTCTGTTCAAGGCAAAGGAAACTCCTTTGCATTAGCATAGGATAATAAGAAGCTCCCTTTTAATGAGTCGTGTCATTGGTCTATTGAGCTCAGTACAATGACTGACAAGTGTCTCTCCAGGGTTTCAGGCAATGAGTCTTTCCTGGCACTACGTGGAGGTGCTGGGGATTAAACCTGGAACTTTCTGCATGCAAAGCAGATGCTGTACCACTCTTTGAGCTACAGCCCATTCGTGTTCTGGTCCTCTTCTCTACCAATTCATCATCCCCAAGGGAGATCACATCAGAAGAAACAACTTCTTCTTTCTCTCCTCCTCCTCCATCCTCAGATGACTTCAAAGCTCTGAGAGTCTTAGCCTGTTAGAACTGCCCTGGGCTATGAAAAGCACCTCACCATGCCTTGGGCTTATCTGGTGCTAGAAAGAAGACCATTCTTCAACTATCTCCGTGTGGCACTCGTGCGGTTTCATAAAGAGCAGATCCAAGTGTACCACATGGAGCTGCAATGCCCTTCATAAGGCAAGGCTGGACTCCCAAACAATACATTAGTCCAGTAAGCATGCAAATAATTTGGCTCTATTCCAAATATATGGGATAATACTGGCAACCTGGACTCCTTCCCAGGCTTGGTGGCACAGCTTAACCAGAGGGCTTGCTAAATTCCCTTGTGAAGTGGGCACTGCCTCAGCTATTATCAGGAATTATTGCTGAAACAATGTAGTAGAATAATGAATCAGAGAATCATAAAATCAGAATTGGAAGGGACCCTGAGGATCGTCTAATCCAAACTTCTGCAATGCAGGAATATGCACCACGCTCTAACCAAGTAATCTGTTTTGTAGCTGGGATAAAGAACTGGATGCAAAATACATATGCATTGATTGAGAATGCCATACACTTATCAAACTGTTATTATTGAGGTGTGTGAGAGAGTACAGTCGTACCTCGGGTTACATACGCTCTGGGTTACATACTTTTCGGGTTACGAACTCCGGTAACCCGGAAGCGCAACCCGAGTGCGCGAGGGGCGCAGATGCGCATAAACATTCTGTCCAGTTCATGCATGCGCAGACACGTTCGCACATGCACAAACCGCTACTTCCGGGTTTATCGTGCGCTTGTTCGGGTTGCGTACTTTTCAGGTTATGAACTGTAACCCGGAACCAATTACATACACAACCCAGAGTACCACTGTACTTGGGTGTTGTTGTTGTTGTTTTTTTCCTTTCTCTATGTTTATATTAAGAAAAGTGGTAACTTGATGCAGATTCACCATTCTCATCTCATAGGCATAAAAACAAGTATAGAGAGAAGGTCCTGATACACACATGGCCACAAAGGTCACCCCTAAGGTTCTCAGAGTCTACATGAATCCATGATGGAGGGAAAATATGGGATTTAATAAACTGGAAGAGTCAGACAACAACACCTGTCTGGAAACAAGCTGCAATTCCTTGAACAGCTGGTGGCATTCAGAAGTTTGCTATGGTTGATTTAGAAATGTCAGATCCCAGAAAAATATGTCAAGTGTTGTGTCCTCCAGATGTGGTGTGTGATTGGTCCAGGGTTTTTTGTGTACCCCAAAGTATTAAAAATTGATAAAGAAAAGCAGTCAGTGCAGGTCAAAATAATGAAAAGGTTGTCATGATCTAAGAGACTGATGCACTTTGCTTGTCAGGCTTGGTATGGATTCTATACCATACAGACTCTCCAAGTGTCCCTATTCACCAGGGACAGTCCCAGATTTACAGAAGCCGTCCCTGTTTCTGAATTGATTCTGGGAAGTTCCACTTTTCCTTAAGACATCTCTATTTTGACCAGAGGAATGTTGGAGGGTGTGGATGCAATCCCTGAGCCAAGGAGACAAGCAACTATACAAGCTTTAGAAGACATCTGAAGGCAGCCCTGTATAGGAGAGTGTTGTTAATGTTTAATGTTGTGTGTGTGTGTGTGTGTGTGTGTGTGTGTGTGTGTTTGTTGGAAGCCACCCAGAGTGGCTAGGGAAACCCAATCAGATGGGTGGTATATAATTATAATTATAATTATTTGAATAGGGTGTCCCTATTTTCATCAGAGAAATGTTGGAGGGTATGGCTTTATACATGGCAGGATATTAGGCCCACCATTTGTTAAGATCGGTGGATTGTACTGGTTTTGAAATGCTTTGATGAGATAGGTGTCCCAAGTTTGGGCTAAAAGCAAGCCTTTCCAATAGTTGCCCCAGTTTTAAGGATTACCCTCCCCAGTGCCCACAAGTGCATAATAATTTGGAAAGAACATTAACCTGCTTTGGAAGACAGGGAAAGCTTTTAATGTGTGAACCAAAGTTTAATTAGGTTTTTTTTGGGGGGGGGTTGACCAATGATTAATTAGGTGTTGTTGTTTTTTTTAAGTGACAGTTACAGGAAAATTTTCTGGGAAATGTGGGATAATGCTTGATGCAATGTCATATAATCTCATTAGGAACAAATCAAGATGGATGCTCAATGAACAGGTAATTTGGACAAGTCCAAAGAAAGAACACTGTTCCATTCAAGCAAAAGCTGGTAGTATCCAGTTCAAAGGAAGGAACCTGCATTATGAGGGCCATTTCAAAAATCAAGAAATGCCACCAAAGTGCATTGTTATCACCCACTTCTCCCTATATCAAGTCTATAATATCGCCTCTATTGTTTAGGGAGTGTTAATGTGCTATGACTAGAAAATTGTAATTAATTCCCCTTTAATTGATGTGTGAGAATATCCCGGCCCCTCGTTCGCTTGGCTTCATAAACGAATATATGATTTGACAGGTTAATTTGAAAGTGAAAAGTTTAGGTTCTTCTCAGCCATCCAAGAAATAGCCCTGGAGTGAACTCTCCCCGTCTACTTATGTGAAGCATAATAGAAAGGGGTCAAAGTTAGGTGAGATCCTCCCTTTTTGTTCCGATGTTGTTAATTTAATTTTTGTTCTTCAAGAGGTAATAATAAAAAAAGCTGCATTCCACTATCCAGAAAGCTGTCTGACAGGCAAAGGTGAAACAGAGCCAAAGAAAGAGAGAGATGGAGAAAACTACTGCAATTCCTAGGCAACTGATGAGCTGACACAAAGCAAACACACAGGCTTTGGCTGCAGGAGTCCAGTACAGGAGAAACTAAAAAGGACAGCGGGCTACCATATCTCCAACTGTGGCTGCCTCCACACTTTACATTAAAGGGCCTTCTCTGTGGCAGCCCCTAAGTCGTGGAACTGCCTCCCCACAGAAGTGAATCTGGCACCTTCGTTGTACATATTTCAGTAGATGTTGAAGACGCATCTCTTTTTACGCTGGATGTTGACGAGGTGTATATTTTTAGGACCTGCCTTGTTTCTGTGATTGCAAGTCATTTGGAACTGTTTTTATTGGTGTGTTTTGATTGGTGTAACCCACCCAGGGACCTTAGGGTGAAGAGTGGGCAACTAATAACCCAAAAAAACTAATAATAAAGCACTATGGTACCATGTCTCCCCCAATGAATCCTGGACATTACAATTTGCTTAGGGTGCTTATACTGTAGTTGTTAGGAGACTCTTATTCCCCTCACAAAGCTACAGTTATCAGTGTGGTTTAAAAGTCCATCCCTCTCCCCAGGGAAGCTCTAGGAGAGAAAGCCATGGCTGCATTAAGTGGTATGATACTGTGGAATAATATGGATATGGTCTACATCTGTATCTTCATACATGCAGATATATGGAAGCCTCCAGTGTGTCACTATTCTGTGGGAAGGATTAAAGCACATACTACAACATGTCTCTGAGAGCTGCCTGTCCCTGATGTGCATATCAGAGATGGGGTCCAAAAATATAAGAATCAAGGAAGATAACAGCTGTTGCAGGTATCTGGCCCGGCACTTCTCTTCACATCAGTGGGTAATGGATGATGATCCTAGGTCTGATGGTAATTTAGGTGCAAATGCGGCTGTAAAAACAATGTGTCTCTGCAGTTGCACAAATGGCTTTCATCCAAGTGAAAGACAGCCATTTAAACAAAAAACAAAAACAAAAAAACACATACATGGTAAAACCATTATAGGTTTTACGTGCGTGCCAAATGTGATTGATTTACGGCTCACTTGTGGAAGTCCTCTAAATCCATCTTCCCAGTAAAGAGAAAATGTGACCGCCCGCCACCTAGACTGTGCCCTACCCTATGCTTTTAGCCAGGACAAGGTCAGGGAAAGGCATTGCTTCCGTCTCCATCACCTTCTCTGTCCAGCTGCTTCCATGAAAACATAGACATATCCTGCTGCTTGGCTTCGAAATCCCACTGAGACCAGAAGTAAAGGCTTGGGGGAAGGAGGGCAGAAGGACATGGTTATAGCAAAGCATTCTCAGTGGACAGTTTACCCTACAGGGCAAATAGCTTTGAATGCTTCCCCTGCATTGTCTGGCAGTCACATTCTAATCCATGGTATTCGACAGGAAGGCAAAATCTGGAAGGGTGGAGAAAGCACAGGGCACCATTGCTCTTCCAGATTTTGCAACTGGGCTAGTAAGCACTTAGTGATAGTTTCGAGCTGCGTGCAACATAGCATTTTATTTTAGAATCAATGGGGACTCAGCACTTGCTTTTTATATGTAGTCCACACACAACCTAGATCTATTGCACCCCCTGCCCCCCAATGAAATGTGCTTTCTGTTAAACTGCTTTCAATTTGGGGAAGGGAGAGGAGATGGGGGGACAGGACTCACTGCAGATTGATTCTGCATTACCCTGCAGTGTGTGGGGGGGATATGTATGCCAAGCTCACAACCACCACTTCCTTCTTCATGTGGGGTATGGGCAGGAAATCATCCTTGTGGAGAGCAGGTTCTAGAATCAATCGAGATTATTTATTCATTTAATAAAATGCATGCATTGCTAGAGTAGGCGCTGGGTACGGTCATTCTATAGTCAGAGTCACAGTCTTCACTTTGGATAGAGACTTCACTTGATGGTCTTACCCTGTTCCTCGATTTATTTTTAAAGTTTGGACCATTTGCACAGCCAAAAGCAAAACTAATTCCTCCTCTTTGTGGTCAGCACAGTAAACATAACGGTACATTTCTGAATTTTATACTGAGTTAGAAGATGGTTGTGAGGCCTCATTCCTCCTACACAAAATAATTGTATACCTGGAAAGTGATTCTGGCTTCTCGGTCACCTTGACAGGTGTTAATTACCCACAACTCCCACCTACTTTATCACTGTATCCTAGCTAGGAATGGAGTGGGGACCAAATCAGTTCACATTTAAAGGCAAGCCTAAATAAGTCACACCTTTTTTTAAAAAAGCAAACTGAAACACAGCCGTGCTTCAAAATGTACATGTTTCTGAATTTTGCAGCACAACTCTCAAGCCAAGTAATGTGTACAAAAATACACAGACCTGGGTAAAATGTGCATGTAAATGCATATATTAGTGAAAAAGACGTGCAAAATGCATTATAACGGGGGAAATCGCTTTGCAAAAAAAAAAAAAAAAATCACTATGGGAAATCAGCACTAAAGTGGTGGTCAGGTTTCATGAGGACCTTTTATTATTGAATGAATTTATTTTTACGGTCACAGACCAACTCAAAAATCAACAATACAAAAGTGATACATTAAAATTTGCACAGCAAATACCATACACGTATATACACGTATACAGCAGCATTTAAAATATATAGATTAGAATCGGGGCATTTAAAATATTGCCTAAAAATTGCCATTTAGGGTTCTGTTCATAGCGATAACACCGCTTGTTCTCTGAGCTTTATGGCTGCTACACAGTATTTCGCTACTTTCAGGGTAATCTCAGAGTCCCTGTCTTCTACAAGGCATTTAAGGCATAGAAGATCATTTGAAGGATTCTGTATAACTGGGGAAATAAAAACACGGCGTATGTCATTGTAAAAGCGGCAACGTAATAAAACATGAGTAACAGATTCTACCTCCGGCCCTTTTATTATTAATATCATTGCAAACTGATGTGGAAAAGTGGAAAATGGAATTAAAGACTGGTGTAATGAGAAACCAAAATCAACAGATTCACCCACCCCTAATCCAGGTGTGTGGAAGGGTGTTAATGGCTGTTGGGGTCTAGCAAAGATTAGGATAGCACCGAAGCCTTGTTCCCATTAAGACTCACATGACAACTCAAAAGTGCACAATGCAATATTGATAGTAATATACCAGCTGGCGCCTTTCCTTAAAGCATTCTGAAACTGGAAGGGTGGAAAAAGTTGAGCTATACGAGTGTTATAATATGGGGAGTGCAAACCCCCCACCCCCACCCCTGACCTCAAAAGCAGAAGAGAGCACGTCTGATTTGCTTTTGAAAAGAAACATCAAGCGGTTGCGAGAGCCCGGGTGAGTTAACACAGAAACCTTCCCCCCCCCCACCTCCCTTTTCGCTATGATAGGCACCTCTCCCATTCTCTTTCACCTCCCTGCCACTTCTCATAAAACAGAAAGATATCAGCTGCCAATTTTGAGGCGAAAAAATGTTTTATATCTATTTTAGGTTATTTTTCCCCATTGCCAGCCGTTGCTGTAATATCTGCTTTGATTACCAAATTAATCACTGGGTTGCAAAGCCCATTACATATAATTGAGTCCGACAGTCTTCGGTACTCCACACGAATCCTTGCTTTGTCTCTCGCCTTCATTCGGCTGACAGAGAGAAATCTCCCAAGCCAGCCTGTCGGCTGCCAAAAAAAGGGGGGGAGGGGGTGAGCTCAAAACTTTCTTTCTTTCTTTCTTTCTTTCTTCTTTCTTTCTTTGCCAATTTAGCAATACTGTTACCCAGTGGTGGCTGGTGCCCATTGAGACTGAATTGGCCAAGCAGCACAGAGGCCAACAGTAAGATGGCGTCAAAGCTAATGGCAAACAGAATCAACTAAACCAAGTCTTGACCCCATCTTTCTCCCTGCTGAATTCTATGGGGACTAAGGAGAAGAAACTTGACAGGTAATGCCATCCCCTGGGCCTAAGTTGTGAAATAAGAAGGCAATTGGGTGTGGGCTGCATTCAGTGGGGCAGCATCCAATTTGCCCTAAAGGACCAGCTAGTTATGAATGCAATAGAAAACATCTATAGCACAGGAGTGCTGGGCAAATTCTGCAAGTAATTTAGTAATTCTTGCAGAAGAAGTGAGTGAAAGTGGCATGATAAGAGGCACTGGCTAGGTGAGACATAATACTAAACCACAGAGTGCAGCTTTCCTCCAGCTGACTTGCACATCCCTCTACTCCCATCTGTTCTGGTGCAGCCATGAAGAGGAGTTCAGAAGCTTTTGCTTCTTTTGTTGATTAACTGCAGTTTGTCCCGACATCCAAAAGTGGATAAACTGTGGTTCATATTAACTGCAGTTAATAATGGCTTATGAAATTGCCTTGTCTTCACTAACTACAGTTAAGACCAGCCACAGTTTAGGGTTTGGATGGCACAGCTCTCGGGCACATGAAGCCACCACCTTGTTAAAGCTAAGCAGGCCTGGATGGGTAACTCATCAGGAACCACATGTTCTTTGCCTTTTGTCGCAAGGTGGATTTGTGTGTGTGTGTGTGTGTGTGTGTGTGTGTATATATATATATATATGCTAAACTGCAATTAATCTAAAACAAAAGCAGAAACTTCTCATCTCCATACAACTACACTGGAGTAGGACAAGGATTGCAGAGTGTGTGAGCCCAGGGAATCTAAGTGCCTTCTCAGAATCAGCCTTCCCCAAACTTGTGCCCTCCGGGTGTTGTTGTTGGTTTTTTTGGACTACAGTTCCTATCATCCATAACCATTAGCTATGGTGGCCAGGACTGGTGGGAGTTGTAGTTCAGATATCTGGAGGGCACCAAGGTGGGTGACACTGCAATAAAATGGTTTGGCATTACATCTCAGTATAAAATCATTGTCAACTGAGAAAAGCAGGTTGGTGTATGGAAGAATTCAGTTGGTTGCATAGTGGCGACGAAAAGGAAGAACTGGGATCCAGCTCAAAGGGAGTCCCCTTTCTATTATTGGTCAGATATTGAATGAAGGATCCTTGGGACTGATATAAGATGCAGGGATAAGCCCTGGCACAAATTAAGTCCTGCCTCAGATGGAAAATTGAGGAAATACCATTATAGGAAGAATTCTATTGAATTTTTCACATGTATTTTTTAAAAAGAATAAAAATAAAAGACACTTTAATGTGTGAAATGAATTGGGGAAATCCACAAATGAGGACTAGATTGGCTGTCAACAACCCCCTAACCCTCCTCCATAAAAAAAAAAAATCCTGCTGCCATTTCAAAATGCACCAGTGTCATAGATGTGCATGTGGGTGTGGTTTGGGGGAGATGGCCACATGGGCCAAATCTGGCCTGTGGGATGGAGGTTTTCCACCCCCTGTGTTTGCAGATGCTCAGGAAGACTTTACTACAGCCACAAAAAACATACAAGCCATGATATGAAGCCACTTCCACAAACAGCCGATAGAAAATCTCTCAGAAAAGCAGTGCTGTTTGCTGCTCTCATGCAGGAGGGATGCATAGTTTTTCTGCTTGAACAAAACAAAATGTCCTCCCTCTCTTTTTTATTTCTATTGTAAGTTGCACAGAAAGCTAGAAAATGCATTTAATTCGAAGCCACTCTACCATAAATGAACATCCTAATTGAGTTTCTCTTTCTCTGTTTGCAGATACTTTGAGGTTGGGGGATCACTGCCCTCTTGTGGCTCATCTGCCATTTGACAACTGTTTTGAGCTTTGTTTATTTTCCTTCACGGTATCTGACTCCACCCTGCTTCAAACAGGAACACGGGAAGCTGACTCGGTCCATTGGTACCTTCTAGCCAGGGGTCTCAAATTCCAGCATGGCCAAAATTTGGGGTGTGCTCCCAACTTCTTTCTTTCCATTCTACATCACCCTTGCAATGCCCCCACCCCCAAGGCTCTGCAGCCAGGGCAACCGAACTGGTTGCTGTTAGAATTTGCAATGTAATTTCATTGGAAATGTATTTCACAAAATGCAAATGGTGTTGGGGAAAGGAGGTGGTGGCTGGTAATTGGAAGTTGGGAGCTGGTTGGTTATTCTGATAGTTCTCTCTTGACTTTGAAGCTGAGAGGTGTGGAGACTTCATGCAGATGCTGTCTGGAGGAGTTTGCAAATAATACTTGTTCAACCATTCAACTGGCAAGTAAAAGTTACCTTTAACTATTTGTGTAAGGCTTATACTGTATTTCTCTGTCACAAATAGCTAACAGTTGCACTTCCCTAAATCCACTTCTGGACCCTAGGAAACCAGGTTCAAATCCACACTCACCGATACTCATTAGGTGACCTTGGACCAGCGACGGTCTTCCAGCATAGCCTACCTCTCAGGGTTACTGTGAGGGGGGAAATGATGGGGCGGGTGCAGAACCACCTTGGCTCATTGGGAAAAAAAAAAGATGGGATAGAAATGTAATAACCAAAAATTAAGAGCTAGCTCAATATTGCCAACACTGACTGGAGATTCCAGGGATTGAAAATTGTTTTTTTAAAAATCATTTTATGCATATAAAACACAACCATTTTAAACATTAGAATACAACGTTCTTTTGAACCTGGGACTTTCTCAATGCAAAGCAGGTGATCTACCACTGAGTTGCATGTAGGGACTGCAGTCAAATAATGGGTCAACTAAGGCGGGAAATAAGAAATGGGTTTCTCGATATTCTATTTCTCCTGAAATAAAATAAAAATAAAAAACCCCAATCCATTATGGAACAAAGGTATTATATCTTCAAACCTCCCCCCTCTACTTCCCCCCCTTTTTCTTAAATGAGTCCTGGAGCTTTTCAAACATAGAAATCCTACCTTGGGGGATATATCAGCATTTCAAAATCAGTCTGCAATTTGGCCGCGAGCAAAAATGTCATAAAGTGCCGTGAAACTAAGCATTCCCTTTCTGAAAATGTCAAACTGAAAGAACCACCATCACAACAAAAAGGGATCACTTTTAGATTGCAATAAAGCTCCAAACATGCCATTTCACTTGAGTTTCTTCAAACCAACCAAACAATAATAATAATAATAGTAATGTGGGGATGAAATGAATAGACAATATTGCTTCTAAATGTCAATCTACGAGGATAAATTGTGTTTTGTAATTTCCCCAAGAAAATTGAATTTTTCTTTCTCTAGACTTTATGTTTTCCCCTGACAATAAGTTCATTGAACTTTTCTCCTGGCAAATTATAATTCACACTTCTTCGTTTCTGAGGAGGGCCTTCTGCAGAGCAGCAAATACCACAAAATAGAATCCCTTTGTGTTTCCATGAATTTATCTCCAAACTGCCCAGGAGCCCACAGGG
The DNA here is from genome assembly GCF_009819535.1 of Lacerta agilis. NCBI lineage: Eukaryota > Metazoa > Chordata > Lepidosauria > Squamata > Lacertidae > Lacerta > Lacerta agilis. The sequence goes on along the minus strand of NC_046326.1, from coordinate 24,447,072 downwards.
TGGAAAAAAAAATGTCTACTGCACAGTTGCTGCAGTGTGTTGTCTCCCATCTCCACCCATAGGAAGGAGGCTTCAAGTCCTGCCCCACAGCTGAACCATCAGAAGAAAGGCTGAAAGAAAAGATCCGAACACTATTGCAGATGAATTCACCATTCCACATAATAGGGCCTTATCAGTGGTGGCACCATGATTGTGGAAAGCTTCCCCCAAAACCATTTGTTTGGTGATTTTTCACTTATCCTGCAGATGGCAAATTCAAAAGCATTTACAGTGGTGCCCCGCTAGACGAAAATAATTCGTTCTACAAGTTTTTTCGTAGAGCGAATTTTTCGTCTAGGCAAGCGGCAATGGAGCGCGGAGGTTTTCGCGCTAAAAAATAATAATTATTTTTTCGTCTTGCAAAGCAGCCCCATTGACTTTTTTGTCTTGCGGGGCAGCTTCCGCTAGACGAATGCCGTTTGTCTAGCGAGTTTTTCGTCTAGCGAGGCATTCGTCTAGCGGGGCACCACTGTATTTGCCTGGACTGCTATGGAGGCCAGGACAAGAACTTCTGCTATATTGCTACTGCCAGTTTTATTTCTTTTCTTTCCCCTTTTTATTTATTGTCATTTGCTTTTTGTTTGTTCGCAAGCCACACTGAGCCTCTGTTTGGAGAGAAAGGTGGGATAGTGGTTATAGTGTTGGACTAGCAGTGCAAGACCCTGGTTGAAATCTCAAACTCAGCCCTGAAGTTTACATCAAACCTCGCCCCAGCTTAGCCTACATCACAAGGTTATTTGAGGATAAAACTGAAGGGAAATCAGAGAACGATTTATATTACTGTGAACTCCTAGGAGAAAGGGCTGGAGAATAATGCAATGAATAAACAAACTGAATGTTATAAATAAATTAACCGACATTGCATTTCTGTTGCCTTTAAATCTTAGCTGCTTTAGAAGCATCAGGAATGGTGGGTCACTGTGTGCACACTTCTTGTGCAACATCCTTCAATAGCTATTGGTCACAATGTGTATGCAACCAATGATTAGTCTACCTTCACTTCTGGAGGCAGGATGCCTCTGAATACCAGTTGTTGGAAACTGCAGGTAAGGAGAAAGTGATTGCACTCAGATGCTCCTTGCAGACTTCTCATAGGCATCTGGCTGGCCACTATGGGAACAGAGAGTTGGACTAGATTGGCTCTTGGTCTGATCCAGCAGGGCTCTTCTTATGATTATCAGATCTTGGTGGAGACAACTGATGATGGATAAGTGGACTGTCATTCTGGATCAATGAGGTTCTCAACATGTACACTTTTCCACTTCATGAGTGAGTGAGTTGAGCATCAACTCACTATGAATCTACCTGCTGTTTTGATTTTCCTGGCTATGTTTTGCATTGAAAGGGGGAGGAAAGGAAACTTATTTGGCCTCTGCAGGCATCTGGGTTTTGCTCTGTCTGTCCAGGACATGCTTTCCTTTGAAAAGCTATCACTTGGAGGGATGGAGCTGTCACTTTTTGTATTTTCAGACTCACAAACCTTGTATTTCATTCACCTGCCAGCTTTTGGAAAAGATGAGTGAAAGGCTGTGGTGAAGAGCAAAAGGGGAAAGAAATCAATACTCCACAGGAAGGTGGAAGATCTCTTCCCATTATTTTCCTCTGGTGTCAGGTACCCAGAGATTGCCAATGCAGTAAAGAACTGGGCTGCTGCTTTTGTACTGCTGTCCTAAACTTTAGAACCGAAAGACAGGGTTTTCCAAAATATGATGAGACTTTCCTATCATGGATTAGATCAACCAGTTGGATTACCACAGGGCTGATCCTCAAGTTTCTTATGTTCTTATGCGCTATCATCATCATTAATATTAATAAAAATTATAAATATGACATGTTCAGCTTCTAAGAATTATTGATGAGATTTCACGTGCATCTTTTTGTGTGTGCCTTTTGTTTCTTACACTATTCTGCCCATTCCTTGAAGAAAGGCCTGAATCTCATGTGTGTGAGGTGTGTGTGTGCATGCAACACTGTTAAAACCCATAAGGCAGATGGAACTCCATATGCAGAAGCCATCTACTTATGAATATATATAAAATGCCGACATATGTAACTGAGGTTGCCAATAGCCTTTGTGTTGGACCATCCACCCAACATTCTACTTTATTAGTTTTTCTGCAATGTTACCGTGTTATTTCCATTTGAAGGGGCAATGAAACAAAAGTGGCACAAAACACAAATACGCAGAGAAAGAACATTTGTGGTAGAAAAAGTTACAGGGTTTCAGTAGTTAGTTTTGGGACATCCACCAGCTAGAAATGAAGCAACATTTCTGCCCCGAAGCTTTTGCAGGTACAAACTCAGTTGGAAGTGGGATTGCAGATAACTGCCCTAATAACACCATGAGCAAAAGTAATCATATAAAATGAAAAGGACATCTGGAGGGGCCCAAAGTTGCTACCTGACACAGGAGGGATCAGTGCCCCCAAATAAATATGATAAACTGAAGTAAAGTCCCAAGAACAAAATGGGAAATGCAGAATTAGCTGAAACTGTGACCCCCATCCATCCATCCATCTAGATGCAGACCCTTTCACACAGCCCAAGCACATCAAATGTTCTATAAATCAGAAAGAGAGGGATGAGTACAGGGCGGCGGCACCCCGGCAGCAAGTGCTGCAGTTATAAATCAGAGCCTAATTCAATCTTGTGAGATGCCTCGTTTGATTAATTTATGTTGCCTCTTTCAACTCCATCAGCACTCTCCCCTCTTCATCCCCCTTGTTCTGCGCATTGACTTCTCAGCCCAGGGTGACTTCACATTTTCATGGAAAGAGGATAATAGTTCCCCTCTTTGTTTGGTAAGTTGGTTGGTAAAGCTACCAGTAAGCGCTGAGCGTGCAGGGTGGAAATGGGAGTTAAGCAGGCAATTCGAAGAAGGAGGCCACTGTTGTGTTACTGGCAAGTAGGCTAAAATATAACAAAAGCGGAAAGTCTGCTGTGGTCTAGTGTGGTGTTTAGCACAAATGATGTGGAAATGTGGAGAACTGAACTTAAGATGAGATTTTTTTAAGAGAGAGAGAGATACCAAAACTGATAGATTTGCCCATCACTAATTGATACACATTGGTGACAGACCCTAATACAAAGTGTGCAAGATCAACACTTGGGCCACCTGGACTGACTCTTCACATGTTCGCCATTTCCTTACTATGCTAAACGAGTTAAGGGCCCTTAGGAAGTGCCATCAAATGTTTAATTCAGTCCTCATTTCAGGAGCCATTTTTGGCTTGGCTTATGGGGTGTTTTCTAAAATGAGACTTTAAATAAATCACCAGGGCAGAGTTTAAGAAACTAGAGAGGCAATGATGCATGTTCAAGGTCCTGACTCCTGTCACATAGTCTCTAAAAGGCCTGGAAATGAAATGCTCACTTTCGGCATGCAGGACTCACAAGGAAGGGATGATTTAGTTTCCCCCTGACAGGCAGCAAAATTCACAGAGCCAAAAATCAGAAGTGTGGCCCCCCTGGTTTTTACTTTTTTGTAATATGGCAACCCTACCCTCTCAGCACCCTGTTTATTCAGCATTCATCCTGATTTGCTTGCAAAATATTTGCACAGAGGTTAGATTAAATCTGTTCTCTACTGAGCATTCATTCTGATTTGTTTGCAGAGTGGTTATACAACAAAGAACACTTATCTGACAGTCATTCTGACTTCCTTGGCCATGGAGCGCTTATAAGTGTTCCTATCAGTCATTTGTTCACTTTATACTATGAAATGCATCACTTTCAAAACCACAAGAAATCGAATTCTTCTTCTTCTTTACAATGAATTTGTTGCACTAGGGCAATCCTAAAGTTCTGGTTTGCACTTAAATCTCCCCACAAAATTGTGTGGAGGCAACCTTCATGATACAAGCCATTTCCTCTGGTTGGTTTTATACCAAGGCCACCTTGTATATGAATGCACCATCCAGCTTTTAGAAAGACTTTATTGTCTTCTTAAAGGATGCAAGTGATGGTGGGGTGGGGAAATTGACTGGTCTGTTTTGCCCCTCAGTTTGGTGCAGCCACGAAGACACGGTGCCTGGACTGTGCTCATCCACCACCACATCCTGACCCAATATTTGTAGAAGTGAATTTAGAAATGCAAAGGCCTTCAATTTTAGCCTTGATACTTGCCTTTTCCATTGCCACTTCTGTGGGAGCAGCACTTGGAGACAGCAGCATCGTCGAGGAGATAATGTGCTGAGGCCATAGTAGCCATCAGCATCAGAAGCACCAATTACAGTGAAATTCCATTTGTGCGAAGCAACTTCCCATGCAATTGCAGCATTTTCAACTGTGCAATCATGTTTCCCCTGGAAAGACTGTGCTCGTATTATTATGGCTGATATTGCTCCATCCAAACGGGGAAACTATTCACCAATACACCTGGGCATGTACACTTGCAGAAATAAACAACCAAACCCCTAGCCAGAATAGACATATTAAGTAGTCCCTAATGTGCAGAATTGTTCTTCATTGTGCCCCTTTGTTTTCTCCCATATGGGTGAACAACTGTGATGCAGTCGTAAGCAGCTATGTTCTGCCTCCACTGTTGGAAGCATTCCCCTGAATAGTAGGGTTTTTTTGGAAACCACAAGTGGGGGGGAGGTGCCGTTGTGCTCAGATCCTGCTTGCAGGTATCCCATTTGGGCATCCCATTTGGGCATCTGACTGATCACTGTGAGAATAGGATGCTGGACTAGGTGAGCCTTTACCCTGATCTAGCACGGCTCTTCTTTTGTTCTTTAATGTATGACATTGCACTTGAGAATTATTGGTGTGGCAACAGAAAAACCTGCCCTGCACCAGGGAATTATGCAAGGAAGGGTAACATACCCTTGGGTACAGAAGGCAAAGGTATGCATTGCACTGCCAGAGGCCCCTACAATGAACAGAGTGGTCCCTTTTGTCATAATATCCAACATTTCACTATCATATTGCTACCATTAGTTCTCCTAATTTAAGAACTATAAATAAGTACAAAATAATTTTGTGATGTGATAATGGGCATGCTGTTGCCTATGTTCTACTGCACATATTTGTATTTTCACCTTATAATCGGCACCAGCAGATTATTATTATTATTATTATTATTATTATTATTATTATTATTATTACACTTTATTACCCACACTTAACCCTCAAGGTTCCAGGGCAGGCCTTGACAATTAAAATACAACATTCATAAAAACACCAGTTCAAAACAACTTAATATTAAAGAAATAAGGTGAGCAATAAAGAGGCTCCCCAAAAGGACAAAAACATGGGCAGCCAAGCTAGCTAATAAACTGCTAACGGCAATCGCCAAGCTAGGCCGGCAAGAGCACAGCCATGCTGGGTTCATGCTAGGCCATTTATATGAAAGTTCAGCTGGGCTTGAGATAGGCCTCTTCATTTTAAATCAAGATTATACCTGCTTTAGGTTGCAAAAATTTACAAACCGGCACCTCAGCCTGTGCATAAATCTGTTCAGCTGCACTGTCAAGATGACTTACAGAAAAGTCAGTGCTGCTCCACCAGTGTACACTAACTAAGGAACTGGATCTTTGGGTCTGCATATCTACAATCTCATTTTTTAAAATAATAATAATAATAATAATGTTTTTTTTTACTGGATCTGCCACCAAATTCGGGGTCACAATGTGTTTGTTAATTAATTGATTTTAAAAAACAAAAACAAAAAAAGCCTTTCTCTCTTTTAATTAGATGTCTGGGCATTGTACAAGGTAAGATAAGACCTAAAATTGTCTTAGATACAATTCTTTCTCCTTCTCCCTATCCCTGCCCCCTTGTCTCTCTCTCATCAAAACAGCTTTAAGTGGAAGTGAAGCACATTAGGATAGACTTCAAAATGAAACAAAGAATACACCTTGCAAAACAAAAACTTTTTGACCTGTTGCTAAAAGGAAAATAAAGAAAGTCATACTTAAGTGAGGCGGGTGTTCTAGAGTCAGGGCATCATAACATGAGACTAGTTCACACATTACACTGAACACAGGTCTAAGCTGGCTCTACACATAAATAAGAGTTTGTATGAAAGAATGCATGCTTGTCAGTTTGCACGGTTCAACTCTTCTGTGCACAGGTGCACAGACTATACACTTGTTGCATGTGAATAACTGCATGAATGTACAGCTCAGCTGTTTTTATATGCAGATTGTACACTAATTGAATGTATCACGTGAAACATCCCTCTGTAGAAAGCACTTAAAGGAGAGCCTCCCCAGCAGGACTTACTTCATGGACAGGCAACTCACACTTCTCTGCTGGAACTCGACTATGCTGGGTAGTTTGCAGGACCTGGATGTAAAACATGCCATGAACAAACACAGTAGTAGTTTCCACTATATCTGGAGTGGCCAACATGGAGCTTTCTTGTTGTTGTTGTTGTTGTTGTTGTTGTTGTTGTTGTTGTTGTTGTTGTACTACAACTGCGATCAACCCTAGCCATTGGGTATGCTGGCTGAGGCTGGTGACAATCATATAACATCTGGAGGGCACCAGGTTGGCTATTCCTGCACCTTGGCTTGTGGATCATCATTCTACTCTAACATTGTTGCGAGTCTCAAGCTTATTGTTTGTGCATCCCATAACACAGCTTTCCACTATCTTCTCAATGCCTCTTTCAATAAAGAGCTTTCGAAAAGCTCCTCCTGTACATTAATATCCCAGAATTTAGAACAGCGTTTTTCAACTTTGGGTCCCCAGATTTTGTTGAACTACAATGCCCATAATCCTGACCAAGTTTAGCCAATAGCCACGGACAAAGGGAATTGTAGTCCAACAACATTTGTGGACCTAAAGTTGGATTTAGACAGCTCAGACTGTCTGGGCCTGGCCCTGCATTCCCAGAAAAACAAGAAGACCTGTTTTCCTTTAACCTAACCCACCAAACCCCATCAAAAATTTGGACAACAGAAGCATTTGCAGTCCAGGTAGATATTAGGCTCTGCTCTTTCCATTTTCACAGTCCTTTCCCTCCAGCCTTTGCATGGGTAAAATTAACAGAATCTGTGTATAGACACCACTTTTCAATGCTTCAGCTCATCCCAAAATCATCTCACAAAAGAAAAAGGCCAGGCTGGTCTGAGCTGTCTGAATTCTGGGATGTTAATGAATAGTAATCTACACACCACAAAGGCATACAAGTGCCAATCTATCAATCAATGGATTAGCATGTAAGCGTCTTAAGAAATGATGTACACACACACACACACACACACACGACACCCATAATCTGAGTTCATTCATCAATTGCATCAGGATAATCATAGTCCAGACACATTTGTGTTTGTAGAAGATTATTTGATTTCCTCCACCCTAAAGGGTCTTTCATTACCAACCAATGCTGCCATAATAGCAGCCGATGGAATGGAAAGAAAAGCCATCTGAATTAATATAGTGCAGAATGATTTCATTCTGCAGTGTGGGGGGGGGGGGCATTTGCAGAGCCCCTGTAGAACTCAGCCAATGGCAGGTGGGGGAATAAAGCCCTCGGTAATGGGGTTCACACCAGGAGAACTAAAATGTTCTCTCACCAATGGGAAGAAAATTGAAGAAATTAGTGGCTCGTTGTGTGTGTGTGGGGGGGGGGAGAACAATCTGGAGCAGGAATCACAGGAAGGGAATGAGAACAGTCTGCGCTTTCATTGCCTCTCTCCTGGAGCCGCCCAAAAGGATGCTGTCTCAAGAAGCTGATGTTACCAGCAAGACACACAGTGTGGGATGTCTAGTGCTGCAGGATACTTAGTGAAGGCACTGAGGATATTGCCCCAGCAGAAAAGAATGCTCTACACAGTATTAATGTATGCACACATGTTGTTATACCGGTATACCATGCTAGGTCCCCACCAGCAGACATCTTAGCATGAGCCTGTCTATTATTCTTGGGGGCTTCTTTAGGGAGGGAAAAGACATAGTTCTGCCATACTAGTGCATTTACCATCCATTTTAAAGGTTGTTTCAAGGCGGAGGATGAAGAGGGAGAAAATGGAAATACTTGGATTTGGTCTCCATAGAAGTAGCATGTCAGGTGGAGTGGAGCCAGTACACTTGCTTCCCAACAGATAGGTCACTGTTGCTTTCCAGGAAGGAGAGCCAGCGTGGAGATCATTGCAGTGCAAGTGAATTGATGGGGCTAATCCAGCGCTGCTGCCCATGCATTTGCACAGTGCTGTCCAGATCCATAGCTAATTGGCAGCCAGTGCAAATTCCTCAGCAGAGGTGTAAGGTGTGCACATCCAAGTGCACTACTCAGCAACCTGAATGCAGCAGGAATCTGCAACGGCTGCAGTTTCCAGGCCTTTCTCAATGGAAGCCCCACATCACAGTAGCCCAATGTTCAAATGTTGTGCACATTTTATTTAAGGATCAAATAAGCTTGTGGCCTGCTGTGCCCCACACAGCCCATTAAGGGCTGAAATACCTCTGGCTTTTGCTCCCTTTTTGGAAGAGCAAAACTGAATGGGCTGGCAAACCTCAATACATGGCTGGTGAGGTGTATTGTATTTGGCATCAAAGCAGCCTGATGAAGATGACATTGTCTCAGATGTCAAGACAAGACACGGTAAGAGTCACAATCTTAAGATATTAATCTTCCAAGAGGCTGAGACTTGCCACTGTGTCCCATCATGTATTAATACACATAGGCCATGTTTGTGAGAGATCTTGATTCCAGTGAGAATCTTAACACAGTGGCCGAACTGCTAAGTCTATATGAAGACAACGGAGTTTCTTATTGGAATGGGAAACTCTAAGAACTTCCCTTTTCTTCTTCTTTTAACTCAATAAATCAGACCAATAGTACATTTTCGCACCACAGCAAGATTATCACTGGGACACCAAAGATGTGGAACCTTATCGGTCAAACGCAGGAGGAAAAAGAAGCCATAGAAGAACATTGCATTAAGCAGTAATTCTAGGGAGGGGTTCAAGCCAAAGCCAAGAAGGGCAATTTCTTGAAATTATGCCAGTCTCCCAACTCCTTCAGCTCTTTCTGACTATTGGCTCCATGCAGAGATGAATTCTATCAAGTGGCTCTGCCCTCCCCCTTTTGTCCTGTTGGTGATGCAGCTGGAAAATCCAAATAATCGCAGCCACATGCATAGTGTCCCCCTCCCACCTCTCTCGACTCTTCATCTTCCTGAAGGCTTTTGTCTTGGTGCTCCCAGCAAACGGAATGAGAAACAGGAGAATCAATATCGCTCCTGTTCCTTCTGTACCTCTCCCCAACTCCCTCCATTTATTGCATGAAGGCAAGTGCCTGCGTCCTATCAGTGGGTATGAGCTGGCTGGAAAGCTTGTTGGGCTTGTCAGGCTAATGAAAAGCAGCTTTGGATTCCCCCAGGAGGTTTTCTGAAAGGATTAGTGAGGTTCTCCAAGGCAGACACGGCAAAGACAGTGTGTTTATCTCAATACGCTGGGGAAGGCTCTGGAGCTCAAATTTGGCTTGGGTTAAGCGGAGCTGTTGCAATTCTGCAGGATGGCTTCTGATTTTTGAAAATGGAAGCGACTGTGGGGAATATGGAATTGGCCAGTGGACTCCTCTCTCCCTTTGGGGGCACCCAGGTAACTGAACACAGGCTAATAGAGCTAATAGAGGCCTCCGTCTGGGAGCTCCTTAGCAGGGCATGAAAACTACACACCTTTTTTGCAAAACAGAGCTGCTTACTATTATTATTATTATTATTATTATTATTATTATTATTATTATTATTATTTGTTTATTATCAATAATTCAATCTGCTGAGCAGCTATCCTGTGCTAACCCAATTCAAATGAAAAGGAGCAACAAAGTATCTCTCAGTCCCCCCCCCATATGTCAGAAATGAAGTATCGAGACCTTATAGATGCGAAGATATGTTCTAAAGTGTGTGCGGGCAATCTCTGCAGAGGGGCTCAGTTTTTCAGTGGCCAGGAGCTCTTTAGCATTTGCCATATGTAGCAGAAGCTGAATGACTATACATATGATGATGAAAACAAGTATTCCAGACCTGTGCAATTTAGTTCCATGTGTGAGTTTATTGTGGACATAGTCAGTGACAGCTGGTGCCTTTTGGGATTGGTAGGGCAGAAAGCAGGGAGACCAAAGACAGACCAAGTGAGAGCCAGTGATAAGTGGAACCAACTAATTCTACTTTTGTCCCCATTCTCATCTCTGCTGAATACTGCAAGAACAAAACTGAGACTAAGGAGGAGGAAGCTGACAGCCACCCCTTGGACTGGTTGCAATTAAGAAGGCAAAGAGGTGGGAACTGGCTGAGGTCAAACTGAGGTTAATGAGACAATGCCCCATTTCCCCTAATGGGCCCCCCTGCACTGGAATCAGTGTTGCTCATGCATGCAGACTGTATTACCTGCACAATGTTGACCTCAACAAAATGCCACCCCTTATCCTTCCCATCCTTTCATCGGGATCCATATTCAAGGGTGGTGGACTGGGATAGCATTTTGATGATGACAACTTGTGGACACTGAAGGGGGAAAAAAACCCTTTCATGCAGAGGAAACTAACAAGTATTTGGTGTTGATAGACCTCTGCCTACTCTTTTCTCATTGCCTAGATACAGTTGGTTCTACTTATAGTCCCAGGTGGGCTCCCATAGTCTGGTTTGTATTTTAGCCTCTGACTAACAGGGGCAAGTGATTAGCTGCCACAATCACCCTTAAGAGAAGCTGCTGTTGCAAGGGGTAATTGAATGTTATCCTGGTAAAACAAAGGGGAACAAGATGTGATAGCCATATCATTCTGAAATAGGCTCTACACACAGGCTATTCATCCTTCCCTAAGGGCCTCAGCTTTGTTAGAACAAGATTATGAACTCCCCCTTCTGAAGGAGCTTCATCATTTTCCACATATTTCCCATTGGTCATGGGTAGGCAGAATCAATAAAGATATAATCCAAGAGACAGCTGCAAAGACAAAGGTTCCTAATGAATTCCAGCCCAGACCATCAGCCCAAACATGCAACCTGTCAGCTGGGAATTTGCACAGAGCCATCACTCCAACACGCCTAGAATTTCCCCATGGAGGAGGAGGGGAAAGAGCTGGATGAGAGATGGTTCATGTTCTGCCTTTTTTTAGTACAGCATTATCCCCAGTTCACTTCCTACACTAGCCGATGTCATCTTTGAAGGAAAGGAAAGCGAGGCAAAGGAGGGGAATGGAGGACAACAAACAGACTGAGCAAGAAGGGGAATATTTGTAGAAGCACAATGGGAAAAGCTCTAGATTTGTGACTTTGATCAGCACCAGATGCTTAGAGCTAAGGGGTACAGGGGACAAAGAAATCAACCTCATGGGCTTTTGAACTTCACTGAAGGCAGTGTTTTCTGAAGCAACTTTAAAGGTACCTGTAACTGTCTCTACAGTGATGCAGAGTTTCAATAAAAGTGAAATGTCAAGACAAATTTTGGAGGTCCCAACGAGGGATGGGGGAGAAATTTGCTTGGTTTGCATTTTAATGTGGACTTATGTAAAACACATTTCCTGAACTGATAAGCACACCAAAAGCTATCTTTCAAAACTCACACTTCTCCACATTTTGTGATGCAGTTCCCCAACCAAAAAGTGTGTACAAATAGTGCATATATTAGTGAAATTAGCATATAACGGTATGTTGCACTGGGGTACAATGTTTGCAAAAACATGTATAATAGGCATGACTGTATACAAAAATGCTTAAGTTTAGAGAACTACATCCAAAAATGCAGGTTAATTGCCTGTGGACTATTTAAAAGAAAAATCACACAATGCTGAGGAAATGAGTCAGACTCAAGAGAAGGTTGGAAAAATGAGAAACTGAGAGAAAGTAAAATGGATAGCCACCCCATAAATGGGGAGAAAAAGGCACCAACGTCAGCCGCCACCATGCTTGCAGAGAGAAGCCCTTTGATCTCTCTGTTTGGAATCATATCCAGGTATCAAATCCTGGCATCCAATGAAATGTGGCCATGTTTTAGGAGGAATGTTCAATGCATGAGAGGCTGAGTCAATGAAAGAGGGAGCATCAATAGCTTCTTGTGCATTATGAGTAATTAGGTTTCTTTTAGGGGAGACTGTTTGAGCACCATGGGAGTATTGATGGACACACTGGCACCCATGGGTGCCATGTTGGCAACCCCTGGTCTAGATTATCTCATTGTAATATGGAAGTTATCTATGTTTACTAAATTGCTTTGCCTTGTTTGAATGTTCGGTATTTGTATGCTTCACATCAGATCATTTTCAGTTGTATGCATTTTGATAATAAGTTAGTGATTGTTGTGGTCTGCTTTGGGCACAATTTGCTGTGGAAAAGAGACATATAAATAAACCCAAACTTCATTAAGGGGTGTGGGGAAGGCACACCCTGTATTGGGGGATAGTGATAGTTCAGTGGTAGGTTGCATGTTTTATGATGTGTGAAACACCTTTCAAAAATCCCAGCTACTTGTTCCAATGATGAGCTAAATGGGCCAGTTGTATAACAATACATAACACAGCTTCTTACAATCCTAATTCTAAGACGAAGCATGCAACACAAAGGGGAGCATGAAGCATCTTTCTGGTCTGGGGACCAAGGATCATTTTTCCATGGCCAGACGTTATCGCTGTCATCTTTAGGAGATCTCTGTGTCCACTCTAGGTTATATTTTCCTATGAGATGGGCAGCAAACTAATATCTCTATTATTTCTGCACTGATGCTTTCTGAGATACAAGAAAATTTCAATAAAGGTCCCAGTAATAAATAACTTCACCAATAAGGAACTTTGTGCTCTCTCTCTCTCTCTCTCTCTCTCTCTCTCTCTCTCTCTCTCTCTCTCTCTGTGTGTGTGTGTGTGTGTGTTTAGTACCTCTGCAAATCAGATCTCCCACTGAGGAGTTTACAAAGGATGTTACTTATGGTGATGGATAACAGGGATCGATAAATACACTGTTGCAGTTTGTACTGACTTAATGGAAGCGTTCAACTCCGAGAGCCACAAGTCCAGCTATGCAAGCACTCTGGTCTGAGTGACTTCAGTGATCACTTGGTTAAATGAGGGGATGGGAAAGGAGAGGGAAGGGAAGAGTTGCATTGCAGAGCAAATAGCTTTTGTTTCATTCATAAACACACATGCACATCCACAGCATGTCAACAGAAAAAATAGGCTAAGTTGCACCCACTCTTTGAGACCTTTCCAGCCAAGCCCTGTAAAGAAAACATGTGTGGACGTGTGCAGTCCACCCAAGATGGCGGGCGCAATCGGCCGGCACCCCTTCCATGTGGTGCGGCAACTTTTAAGGCTGCAGCGTGCGAACAGCAGCACAGATGCTGTGCTGCTGTTCACACGTTGCAGCCTTTTAAAAGTTGTCGCGCCGCCAGTGTGGATCGCGGGGGGTGGGGCCCCCAGGGCGGTACCTGGGGTAGACCGCCGCCCCCCACCCCTTGCTCTGCCCCTGCATCTATTATCATCAGACCTTCACACAAAAAATAGCAACCAGTTATTCAAAATGTCACACAGGCAAACCAAGTGTGTTATGCAGTGTGCAACTAGGGCGGGGGTCTGCAACCCGCGGCTCCGGAGCCGCATGCGGCTCTTTTGCACCTTTGCTGCGGCTCTGGGCAGGGCTGGTGTGTTTAGCGCCGAAATGTAGGGGGCGCTGCGCCGCGCTGCTGGCCCGCCTGCGCCCACCCACTTCTCTACCTTGCCGGCGGCTGTGCTGCTCATGCGTGCCTCGTTTCGTGCCAGCGCAGGCGCAGCAGCAGACCGCAGCAGCTTCCCTCCTTGGCGCCTGTCCCGGCGCTTGTGTTTGGCTGCTGCTGGTGGAGCTGCTGGCTGCTGCGATTCGACGAGGCGCGACGACTCGACGAGGTAACGAGGCAGCTGCGGGCTGGGCCAGGGGCGGCGGGCGGCAGGCGAGGGGGGAGCCCTCTTTTAAAAAAGTGGAAGGGCCCGGCTCCAGGACACGTGGCAGTCTGGGAAGGAAAAGGAAGCCCGGCTGTTCAGCTAAGGGCGGCCCAACGGGATGAGATGGGCACGGGAAAAAGCTCAGGGGATGACCGGTCCCGGGCTCTGTTTCAGGGGCGCGCAGGAGACTTCCCTTAAGCAGCGTGGCAAAAGGGGCCCGAGCATGGGCGTACCGACGGGGGGGGGGGCAGGAGGGGGCAGCGCCCCCCTAGAAGCGGGAGTCCCATGTCTGAAAGAAGGGTTTTATCCATTCTGAAGGAATGTTTTCCCGTGCCTGCAGGGGGGACGTGATCAGCCCCCTGCTTCAGCCCCTCTCAGCTGCCTTGCCCAGCCCCTCTGCTGGCCAGTAGTGATTGGGGCAGTGTGCATGCTGTGTGCTTTTGCATAAGTTTGCTAAACTTTTAGGGTTGCATTTGTGCTGTTCATGGGGTGGAAGTATTCTGGGGGGTTGGATTTCCCCTTCTAGATTTGCCCCTGCAGCGTCAGGCATTCGGACGGTTCCTTTAATACAGTGCTTGTTGTTTGGCTGGGGGGGGGAAAGAGTTTTGTGATATTTTGCCATTTTGCCTTCATTACCTGCTCTTCATTACCTGTCTAAATTGTGCTATGAGCTTCTGGGTGTTTATATTTTTGTGGGCCGCAATGGTTTTGCGGCTCCCAGTTTTTTTTTCTCTTCAGAAACGGGTCCAAGCGGCTCTTTTTGTCTTAAAGGTTGCAGACCCCTGAACTAGGGTACTGCATCAGGGTCAGGCTGGGGCAGCAGATGGCTGAACAAGACTTAGAGGACATGGATGTCAACTAAAGCTCCCTGAATGTTAAGTGGGGCCTGAATCTGATGCTAATGTGATGATAGCCATGATGGTATAGTGTTGGACTAAGACCTGGGAGACCAGGATTCAGCTCTGAAGAGCTTGGGGGCATTTAAAGCACGGTGATACCACTTTAAGCATCCATGGCATGTCCCCCCCAAAATAATAATAATAATGGGAGCTGTAATATGTTAAGGGTGCTGAGAGTTGCTGTTCTCCTCAAGGAACCACAATTCCCAAAGTTTCCTGTGAAGAGGAATTGATTATTAAACCATCCTCAGAATGGTAGCTCTCTGAGAAGAATAGGGACCTCTTAACAACTCTCAGCACCCTTTACAAAGTATAGCTCCCAGGATACTTTGAGGGAAGCCATGATACTTTAAAAGTTCTATCATGGTGCTTTAAACATATGGTGTGATTGTGACCCTAGAGAGACCCACAAACTCTTGTCAGCTAACACACAACACAACTGCAATGAGCACATTGAAGGGACCAGACTCTTCCCTGAGTAGCTCCGAAGCCCAGTCATTTGAAGTAAATCTCTGATTCGGTAGCATCTAGATACCTGCCACAACCCCGCTGCAGCACAGAACATCTTGTTTGACATGTACCAACTGCAGCTGGTGCAGCCATTAATGCCCCTTTGTCATCTCAACCGACGCCTAAGTGGCCCTAATAGGAAACAGGTTGCCCAGTGGCTTCTCCTTGCCGACTCTGATTGCTGCAAAATAACATATTATACGGCGACGGCAGCTGTCCTCTGCCGTCTGGAAATCCTGTATAAAATGCTTTACAAGGTTCATTTTCCTCACATGGTCATTACTCTCACTCCACGGTGGCTTCTGTAGAACAAGCTCAGTTGGCTGAACCCCTTTTCACACACCAGGGCGGGCATTTATTTGCATTCATGTTTGAAAGGAACATGCACAAGTTCATAAAGGCAAGCCAGGGAGCTTTCTGTGCCAGCTCCCTGCTGCCAAATGGTGGCCTAGGAACCAGGTGTTTCATAGGAATATATATATATATATATATATATATATATATATATATATACACACACACACACACACACACACACACACATATATATATATATATATATATATATATATATATATACACACGCACACACACACACATAAATCCACACATATACAGGTACACACACATAACATACAAATACACACGCATTTGCACAATCAAAAGAAGGTTTGGAGATTTCTGCTTAAAATCTTGCACTCTCTTAGATCAGGTATAACCAATAGAACATGCACATACCAAATGTACATGGCAAGCTACATCAACACCATCGTTTCAAAAAGAACATTGGCAAAAAGTGGAGCAGTTGAGATGAAGTAAAGGAAGTGAATGGAAGTGAACTCTTTGTAGTCCACCTGTAACTCTGTAACTAAGAAATACTGCCAGGGTTTTGTTTTCATCTCCTCCCTCCTGATCCTCTTTCCTTTTGTTTCCTTTTTTAATTTTCATTTTTAATATCCTGCTTTTCATCACGCCTGGATCTCAAAACAGCTTGTACCTGTTTCCCAGTGATTTCCCTTGAACCATCACTCCTACAA